>NC_137771.1:60584454-61184454 GCF_963455305.1 Plecotus auritus
TGGGGATGGGTTCTCTCATACAACCATAGAGATGTTGTTAAAATAAAAATATTGTCTAAAGAAAATCCTTTGATAGCTCCCTTTCCTACATAGAACAAAGTCCAAAAGCCTTTCCATTTCATACCAGGGCCTTACTAATCTGGTGCTTACATAAATGCCCTGCCTTCCACTTTTACCTCCTTCCCCTCTTTTAAATGATCTCCAGTGAGTCCTGTTAAACACCACAGAAATGATCACACTGTACGTAATATTTTGTATGTACTTGCCTGTTTAAAGAATCAAACAAAGTAACTAACTTTCTGAATAAAGAGACATTTCTGTAGGGTTGTACCCCAGCATCTAGCTAAAATCTATGAAAAGAAATAGTAACAAATATTAGTAAATATTTTTTGAGTTCGTGAAGGGTATAGGAAAAAGAAGTATGATTACTTTTATTAAGTTAAAATCCTGGAAATGAGAATTAGAAAGCTATTCACAAATACCTGGTTAAAATATGGTTAAGATAATGCAATGTTTCCAGCTTATTCAAATTGGGTGAGTCATAATTCTACTAGATATTATATATTTGTGTGTGTGTGTGTGTGTGTGTGTGTGTGTTTTCTTCAATGTTTTAGAGTGAGCTTCAGGAAAACCAAGGCAGGGTGGCAATGAGGCCATGAAGACAACATGTAAAGACATGATCAGAGGAGTATAAGTCTTGGTGATGCATCTGTGATCACTATATAGGATTTCCCTCTCCCCCTCCTTAACAGCTGATAACTCAATTTTCACTCCTTTTCAGGTTTATCTGATTTGAAATAAAGGGTGAAGCCAGACTAAGATTGAGCAAAGAACATTTATCCTAAAGTGCCACTAGACTATTTTTTTTAAAATGGGGATTCATAAAAGATAAAGTTACAGTATAAAACATCAAGTTGATGAATTGAGGGCACACAAATACTGAATGAAATGACCCTTGATGTTTGCTATTCCTTTGCTTCTCATTATCAGCAATGTCTGGACCAGAACAGTCATTGAAAATAGGCATTAACCCATCAAAAATATTCATTTTTATAGATTCTTTTAAATTTTGAAAATGCAATGTGTGTTAATAAACACTGACTTTATAATCATTCAAAGTTTATATATTTTGAGGGACCCTCCCTGTACTTTTGACGGGGCTTAGAATTCATCTTGTGATGTGGCTTTGTAAAAAAAGGAAGGCCAACCCAGCTGGTGTGGCTCAGTGGTTGAGCATCAACCTATGAACCAGGAGGACACAGTTCCATTCCCAGTCAGGGCACATGCCTGGGTTGCAGGCTCAGTCCCTAATGGGGGTTTGCAGGAGTAAGCCAATCAATGATTCTCTCTCATCATTGATGTTTCTATCTCTCTCTCCTTCTCCTTCCCTCTCTGAATTCAGTAAAAAATATATATTAAAAAATAGAAAAGGAGGGCCAAAACTGAGAAGATAAATGTAAATAATAGATTTGTTAAGATAAATAGAACCAGGAAACATCCTAATATATAAAAACCTTGGGTCCATCACATCCACAATGACTAGAGGCTTGACCTCACATCCAGGCTGCATGCCCAGCAGGTTCTGGTGGGTGGAGATTTGTGGCAGCGGAGATGGGGATGGGGGAGGCGGGGCCGGCGCTCACACTCATTCACAACCACACACATGCACAGATACACACAGCGCCCACCAGCTCACAGCCTTTTCTCCCTCCCTCCCAGCTCACTCTCAGAGCCTCTCTCAGAATGAGGAAACAAAACAGACTGGGCCTGAAGAGGCCTGGATGGAAGGGAGGGTGAGCAGAAGGTGGAGCAGCCCCCACTGGCCCCGCCTCCTCCCAGCTGGGAAAGAAGAAGAGGGACACAGGAAGGCAGGGAGGCCTGGAGGACTGCTGAGAAAAACAAAGAGAGACAGAGACTGGGAGAGATCAGGCCAGCAGAGGAGGCAGTTGGGGGCAACCAGCTGGCAGGGGAGGGCAGTTGGGGGCAATCAGGCAGGCAGGCAGAGGCAGTTAGGGATGATCAGGCAGGCAGGCAGAGAGGTTAGGGGTAATCAGGCAGGTAGGCAGAGGGGTTAGGGGCAATCAGGCAGGCAGGCAGAGGCAGTTAGGGGTGATCAGGCAGGCAGGCAGGTGAGTGGTTAGGAGCCAGCAGTCCTGGATTGCAAGAGGGATGTCTGACTGCTGGTTTAGGCCTGATCCCTAAGATCCCTAAACAGCAGTCGGACATCCCCCAAGGGGTCCCCAATTGGAGAGGGTGCAGGCTAGGCTTAGGGAACCCCCCCATGCACGAATTTCATGCACTGGGCCACTAGTTAATAATAATGAATAAAAAGTTAAGAGTAAAAATATGAGCATTACTTAATAAGTTTTCTAATATTTTTAGTGCTCTGTCATCTTCCTTATGGCCCACAGTTTGCAATTAGATGTTTTAAAGTGAATTGAACATGAATGGTTTTAAAATATAAATCAGTTCTCAGATACTGATGTTTATTATAGGCTATTTAACTAATAGAAAATGACAATGACGATGCCTATAATAATTGACATTTATTCTATTCTGAATACTATGCTTTGTATGTCCTTTATAGACTTTATTTGGTCCTCACACAAATCTTTCACATTATTATACTTTATAGATCAGGGAATTAAATGATATCCTGTTCATTATGGGCTGTATATGTGAAAGGAAATCCAGCTCCAAGGCCTGTATTCACCTAGCAGCTTTTGTCACCTTCCACAATAATGGGAGAGAGGAGAGTTTTTTAAAATAAATAAATTGAAACCTAAGAATAACTTTTAGAAATAAGTCAAAGAAAGGCCTAATTGTACAGAATACACAGAAATATACATTTAATACTAAATTTAAGGTCTAAATTGTATAAGAACCCAGAAAATTATGAATAACTCCTCATTTCAGAGGATGATCAGCTCTTATTTGCTTCCTGGTCAGGGTGGGCAACATTTTCTTATCCCAGGAGTCCTTATCGATCTGAGTTATGCCTGCTAAAAACGTGTTTTTCTGAGTGAAACCAACAGTAACATTAACCAGATGCTACAAATACACACCACCATCAACAGACGCTTCCTATGAAAGAAACAAATAGAGTACCTGTGAAAGATGCACATGGGAGGAAATGCTAGTTGAAAATCTTTTCTGCTGTGTACAGAGACTTATGCAAATGACACCCTCTTTGGATGAATTTTCTTACTCAGAGGATAAAAAAAGCTCCCAAAAATAATATACTAAGAATATGGAACTTTCACTAGGTAAGACTGAATGGAGTCAGTTGGAATATAACTCATTAAAATTTAGTTTTATTTCATTTGCTGAGATGGCATTTGTTATTTGTCTCCTTGACATACATTCCCTCTTCTTCTGGCAACTGACCCTCTAGGTTTGAGATAGAGGGTGAAGAAGATGCCACCCTTTATCCAGGCAAGTCCCAGGGTCACAGAATGTGACCTGAGCTAAGGGAGTCAGGTATCACATTGCAGAGATCTAAATGAATCTTGAGGAATACTGGGGAGAGATTTATCACTCTCCCACTAGACAGGAGCCTATCCTATCTAATAAAGAGGGGATATGCTAATTTATCCTCACACCCTCACAAAGATGGTGGTGCCCACAGCCAATAAGGAGGGAATATGCTAATTGACTGCCACACCCTAAAAGATGGCGGCCCCCAAGCCACAAGATGGCCACGCCCAGTCCCCTCAGCCCTGCTGGGGCAGCAGGTGCATGGCACAGCCGGGCCTGCCCCCAGGCGGGTCCGGCCACTCTGCTTGCCTGCCTCCAGAGTCCCCCAGTCCCCTCAGCTCCCCAGCCGCCCAGGGCAGCCCAAGGCTCAGGTAACCAGGGCCGGTTGAGGCTTGTACTGCCAGCAGTGGCAGCAGCAGAGGTGTGATGGGAGCATTGCCTTCCCCTGATCGCTGGGTCAGCTCCCACCCCTGAGGGCTCCTGGACTGTGAGAGGGGGCAGGCTGGGCTGAGGGGACCCCCCCCCCCTCCAGTGCATGAATTTTCATGCACCAGGCCTCTAGTAATTATATAGTCCCTTGAGCTGCTGGCAGCTGTCATGGAGCCCCGAGGAGGCAGAGGAAGCAGAAACAAAAGAAAGAGCCCAGACAATGGATGTCAATTAAATCTTGTTTTCAACTTGCTGAAGCCTCATCTCTCACAGACTACTCAAGTTAGTTTGTCCAGTGGTCGGCAAACTCAGTCAACAGAGCGGCAAACCGCGGCTCGCGAGCCACATGTGGCTCGCGTGCCGCAGTTTGCTGACCACTGGTTTAGTCAATAAATCCTCCACTTTGCTTTCAAATCTGCTTTAATGAGGCTTCATGCAATGTAAGGTGTTCTCAAGAAAAATTAATGTTTTCAATTAGTATTTCAGATACTTTTACCAGTGAACCATTTACTAAGGGTTTACTGTTCGTTCATTTGTGTTCATTTGTTCATTCAGTCATTCACTCATTCAGCCAGTCATCCATTCCTTCATTCTTTCATTTATTTGCTAATTCATCCTATTTGTTTTCCACTAGGGGAGTGAGGTATACATATCTATTTTCTTAATATATTTTTATTGATTTCAGAGATGAAGGGAGAGGGAGAGAGAGATTGAAACAACAATGATGAGAGAGAATCTTTGATCAACATTGCCTCCTGCATGCCCCACACTGGGGATTGAGCCCTCAATTCAAGCATGTGGTCAGACCAGGAAGTGAACCACGACCTCCTGGTTCATAGGTCGATGCTCAACCACTGAGCCATGCTGGCCGGGCAACATGTTTATTTTCTTATCTACAAATCCCAGTAGGGTCAGAAAAAAAAAGTCACTCAAGGTAGATGGAATAAAGAAAATCAGGGAAAACATGACATTAATATGCACATTCAGGATCAGGTGTGCTTTCCATGTATAAAGTTGTGAGGAGAGGTATTTCAGGAAGAGAAAACGAAGAAAACAGTCATGTCTCAAGAATAACGGAGTCTGTTTGAGGAAAAGCAAATGTTTCGCTTTGGCTGCCCACTCTGGCTGGAATTTTATGTCACGTTAAGAACTCTGTATTGTAGTATATCCAGAAAAAGGCAAAAGGTTTATTTTTTTCTCCATTCTGGCAGTTGGCCATGAACTCAGCTTTAAGTGAAAAAATACCATCTACTGCTTAAAAGTGTTGTGCTTTGGAAACAATTCCGCAATGTGGGCAGATTATAATTCCTTCATCCCACAAACAGCACATTTTGGAAATGAAAACCTGACTTTGAGCTTTCACAATGCTGGTTGCCTGACTTCGCTGCCAGCTGAGTCTGTTTTAACCATGCAGAGAGCTCTCCCTTCACTGAGTTCATAAGGAATGATGTGAAGTAAGCACCCCAAGATCAGGTTGGCTTCTAGGAAGGTACTTTAAGTTATCCCCACAGGAAGCAACCTACTATGTGACTTTACAAAAGCACTCTATTTGGATAGTATATTAAACGCTTCTTACTTTCCAATCACGTAGCACTACTTTTCTGATCCAGGACCCTAATTCACTAAAGACAGTGGTGAATTCTGTGTATGAGAGGCATGAAGAAGTGTGTTTCGGGGGCTCAGCAAGCCTTGTTGTTGGCATTCTTTACTGTCTAAAAGTTACAGAAGTGTTCACTGTATGTGAGAAGGGATCTTACATGTTGCTTGTGAGCTCTGCTTCAAGATATTTGGTAACCCTTATCCAAAATATTGTCACTGGCCATGTATGGGTATTTAAAATTATATTCCTATTAATTAAAATATTAGAAAGTCAACTCTTAGACACACTGCTCACATTTCAAATGCTTCCTAATTATGTGTTGCTAGCAAGTTCGTATTGGAAGCACAGATACAGACTGTTGCCATCAAATGAAACCACAGAAAGTTTAATTTGATAGTGCCGTTCTGTAACACCCCAACAAATGCTATGAATGCTTATTTCAGTCCCAGGGAAACCACCATCCAGTGGGAGAGTTGCCTCCATTTTCCAGGTGATTCTGTTCCTTATTCAGAAAGAAAATCTGTTTCCTTCATGCTTCTTGCCCTCCAAGCCGAATTTGGTTTCCTAGGGACATAGAAACAAAAACTATCTTTCATTTGTCAGTACCTCATGACACCAAATTTAAAGTCCTTTACAATATTATTTGATGGTGAACACCTTATGAAGCTTCTCTAGACACAAAATGCAAGGAGAGGAAACAGACAATTCCTGGAAATGTCACAATAAAGTCTAATAAAAACCTAGTAATAATTATCATTTGAGCATGTGCCTTTTAAAAATGATAGGTTGTAACAATAAAGAAACTAGGCTGCGTTAAATATGATTATGATTGTTTATCAAGCATTGATCAGCCAGCACATATTTTGTTATAAGTGCCTAACATAATGACCAATATATAAGGGGCCCTCAACAAATGTTGAATGAATCCAATTAACATGGTAATGAAGTAATATAAATGATTGACAGATTACCTACTTTGTCTCTACTTAGCATGTCTGGCAATCAAAACCTTTGATTTCAAATTCAAATACATATTCCAATCGCAGTTAGAGGTGTTCAGTAAGCTAAAATCTTGAAGAAGTTTTATAAATATGTTAAAGGATGAAATTTAAAATCTTGAGTTCAACAACCAGATTAAAAAAGAGTTATATTGAGAGTTAAGTATGTCACCCATGTTAACTGCTATAACCCCTTGTTTCCCAGGCCTACCATGGGCAAAACTCACTTGACTCAAAAATGATTTTTGAAAATTTCTGTTTATTTCATAATGAGCAACTTTACCATTGGATGCATTTTTAGATTTTTAAAATTAAAATGAAAGGCTACAGTGCTTTTTAAGACAAATAATTATTTGGAAACTATTTTGCATCCTGTGAAAAATAAAACAATAATAAAGTTTATACTGCTGTATTAAGTAAACTTTTATTTAATTGTTTGGATTCTGACATATTTATCTAGCATGTTTTTAGAAAGCAAATGGGTGAAGGGAAAAATTGTGAGTTACAATTAACATATTCTGTTATATAACTAAGCTAATTCATAGACTATTTTCAAAGATCATGCTCTGTAGTCTGTAGTTTTTGTGCAGCCTTGCAGAACAAAGAGTTTCATTTTTTCTGCTTAACATTTGCACCACCTCTGATGGGTCCAGCATAGCTTTTGGTGTCTTAACTATGGACATTTGGGCTGGCTAGAGTGCATTGAGATTTGTAAGTAAATCTACCAAATTCACTCCAGCTGACATGACACACTAGCTGGAGGAAACTCTCTGTAAGTGACAGGTCTTGTATCATGGAGAGTAAGAGTCTTTGAGATAGTGTTTGTGAGTTTAAATGAACATAAAGGAGTATTATCTTTGTCTGAACAAAAGCACGTGTTGGCTTGTGGACAAAGCAGTTATGATATATATTTTTATTTCTCAAAGAACAGTTCTCAGAAATAAAGGAATATTGCAAATTTCATGAACAAATTCCATGAATAAATTTGTATTATAACGTACACACAATTCTTTATTTTAACGGAATGTTGGACGTTTTAACTAAAAATATTAATAGATACAACTCCTTTTTATAAATCTGTATCTATGGTTTTCTTCATTATACATTTAGAATTTTAATTTAACCCTTTCAAAGAGAAGCTTTTTCATTGTTGTTAGGATGGCCAATTTTATCTAAAACTGATTTACTCAATAGGACAATACTTTTCTTGATGACAAGACTATGCTATAAATTTCTAATGAGCAGAATATGAGCTATTCAACACTTTCTGAATTAGCATGAGTTAAAATTTATAAAATATAATATTCTATTGAAATATTTTTATTCAAAAAATAATATCAATATCTATATTTAAATATATGTGTTTACATACAAATATATGTTGTAATTAAATATATGTATATTAAAATAATCTTATATTGATTATAAAAACATTTTAGGACATATATTTCTGATTATCAATCCATCATGATTTAAAAAGATTGGTAATTAATTCTATGAACATTCATTCTCAACTGACATTAATTGTTAATCATTCTGACAACTAAAGGAAAGTGAATTTCCAAGGTTATTTCTATAAAACAATACATTTAAGTGATAATTGTTTCAATATGTTAAGGGCCTTGACCTTCTTTAGAACATGACGTTCTTATGAAGATAAAATAGTGGAAAACATATGCATGATTTCTTATTTGACTAATTATCTTCTTAAAACTACTTTTTCATAATTACCCATGATTTACTTAGAATGACTTCAGTTGAACCAAAGTTCTTGGTGAAGCCAGAATTTTTCAGTAAAAGGTTGTGACAAGTTAAAATTAAAAGCAGTACTTGTACAAACATTCTCTATATTAAAATAAGTATTGCCACTTCTTGTATTTACAGGGCTAAAGCTATAAGTGTAGACTACATTGTCCCTGCATATTATATATTCTAAAAAATGATCATTTTCCCCCTGTGAATTATAGGAAGTTATTGAAAGTAAGGGAGTGATATATTTACACTTGTAATTTGGACTATTAACTTGTGATGTTGGTGAGCATGGATGGAAGCAGGAGGAAATATTGGATACTACTGTAAAGTAAAAGGGTATGGAGACATAAAAGAAAGGTGTTTAAAACGGGAACAGGCATGGAGTAGGCAACACGAGATCTATCATTTATATTATGTTAGACCACATATGCCATTTATGATGTTGTGTACTATAAAAGATGTAAGAGGTAGAGAAAAATATATTTCAATCTTTGCCAGGCAGTTAATGAGTCTTACAAAACCTTTTAAAATAGACTTACATTCTACCTGATACAATTTTACTTTCTTTCCTTAAGTTTCCCAAACCCGAGTCCTTATGTAAAGCAATAAGCTACATCTGAGGTGAGGTGTGCCCAAGATGGAAAAATGATGGTGTCATTTGAAAAGAATAATTTCATAATTTTCTACACCACCATTAAAAGAACCTTTTCATACCATCTGTCTTAGGTCAGTCTCCTAGGTTTACTAAGATATTGATCCTTCCCGGATTGTGTAATAAAGGAAATGTATAATCTTGTGGAATGAAGGAAGCAATGAAAGTGTAGAGTTGTGTAATGAAAGAAAGAAATAAAATTGGACAAAAGGAGGAGCTGAACTGTGGTTACAAGCAACAAAATCCTCCGCTCTTGGGCTGGCCCAGCCCTCAAGAGTCATCCATCACTGAGGCAAATGGGCCACACTTTCTACTTGCATGTGACTAGTTATCAGATGTGTGCCTCCTTTGCGAAGGAGGCAGGCAATATCTTTGATACGGTCTTTTAGGCCAATTCCTCTCAACTGAGAGGAGTCAGCTACTGTCACCCTTCCCTTCATGAATAGCCAGGATATGAGTGCTTCAGTCTTGGAAGGAATATCTGGAAAGAATATCATCGCATTTACTACACAATTAATGATAGAAAGTATTTAAAAAAAATTTTGAACTACTGTCAAACACGCACACACACAGAGAGAGAACAAAATCAACAATGACAAGAAACCAAACCAGAAAGACAGTTAGCTTTATGGGAAATGCTTTCTCTTTTACGTATGTTGATATTGCATTTTTTTTAAAGAGACAAATAAAGATAAAGCCATGATAGCTGCATTAGTATGGATTGCTCTGGCCCAGTGAACTGAATCCCTTAAATAAAAATTTCTAGAGTAGTTAAAATAAAAATAACTTTTAACAGTGACTTTGATTGATGACCATAACCTATACAAGATTTTGCCTTAGTGATATAGTGAAGATGAAATGTTACAGCTAGTTTAAAATGAGGAATGGTCTTTTTAAAGGACATTTTCTTCTGTTCATTGGACATATAGAGACTTGTGAGTCAGGGCATCTTCTAGTTCTTTGTGCCTAGAATTCATTTCTGCTCCCTACTGTAAGAGCTAAAGTTTCCAGTTCAGGCAAACCTCTATAAAACCTCATTTTCTTCCTGAGGTTATCAAGTTTGAAATCAAATAAAACTATTCACCTGTTTTATTTTATTAGAAAGGAAATTTAATAAATTTTCACGCAGTTTTTTTCACACCAACTCTTTTTCTATTGAGAAATATTAGGTGTTTATGGGTCACTATATTAGTACTTTAAATCCTATATAATAAAACCCTAATATGCAAATAAACCAAATAGCAAACAACTGGTCCCTATGGTGCACACTGACCATCGGGGGCAGACGCTCAATGCAGGAGTTGCCCCCTGGTGGTCAGTGCAATCCCACAAGGGAGTGCCATTCAGCCAGAAGCTGGGCTCATGGCTGGCGAGTGCAGCCGCAGCCGTGGTGGCAGGAGCCTCTCCCACCTCTGCTGTAGGTGAGAGGGATGTCTGACTGCGGGCTTAGGCCTGATCCCCTGGCTGATCCCCAGGGGGATCAGGCCTAGGCTGGCAAGCAGACAACCCAGAGGGGTCCCAGACTGTGAGAGGGTGCAGACCGGGCTGTGGGACCTTGCCCACAACCCCAGTGCACGATTTTCATGCACCAGGCCTCTAGTATTTTCATAAGACTTTTCAATTACCCATAGTTGAGAAAGAAAATAAATATTGGAAAAATATAAAAAAGAAAAAAGAAATTAATGTAAAGACTTCATAATTTCTCTAAGAATTTTAGAAACTTGAGGCAATTTAACCATAACAGACCAACAAGGTAATTATTGAATTAAAAAAAAATGTATGGATGAGGGAATGGACAATAAAAGCATCTTGATGCTGAGCACATCCTCACAGATTGTAACTATGGACAAACCATAGGATTCTCTTATTCTATGAAAAATAAACCTAATTAAGAGAAGACAGCAAAGCAACAATGGTTCTGAGTCCAGAATTGACTTTTATATAGGAAAAGATCCTTGTCTAACAAAATGACATACTTGAGTTTTGGAGAATAGTTTCTAGATCACATAAAACTATATTATACTGGACTCTCATATTCAGACTTCCTCATGTAACAAATAAGGATGTTGAGACAAAAATAGTGAAGTTTCTCAATTGAGATAACATGTATAGAGGGATTCATGCCCTCGTCTCCACCCTCCCCATATGTCAGAGTACAAGAATAAAAATCTCAGCATCTAATCTAGTACAAACCATTTGTTGACTCCTGCCCTGATTCCTGTCATGCATTTTAGATGAAAATTGCAGACCTGCTTCTCCAATGATATCTCAGCTACTTTATGAATCGTGATATCTTTTATTGATTTTACTGACATATCTATTGTCTATTCTGGACTCTAATCTGGTTTAGAATTTATCATTGTCTCCATTTGAAAAATTAAAAAAAGAAAAAAACAATGATAACCGAGACTTAGAGATTATCTTGTTCAATGCCACTTAATTTTTCTGAAATAGATTCTATTTTTAAACCCAATTTTTTTCTGAATCGAAGTTCTTTTTTTTTTTCATTTTAAATGACTGGAAGAGTTTCTAGTACCAAATAGAAAACTCAGTAAAAGTAGGCTGAATTAATGAATAAATAATAAGAGAGTCACTAATACTCAGAGAGATGCAAAGTAAAATGACAATGAGTTATCACCTCATACCTGTCAGAATGTCTACCATCAACAAATCAACAAATGACAAGTGCTGGTGAGGATGTAGAGAAAAGGGAACACTAGTACACTGCAGGTAGAAATGCAGACTGGTGAAGCCATTATGGAAAACAGTATGAAGTTTCCACAAAAAATTAAAAATGGAATTGACATTTGACCCAGTGATCCCACTTCTAAGAATATCTCATATATTAAAAGCCTAATATGCTAAGTGTCTGGTCATCTGTTCAACCAATCAAGGTGTAATATTCTAATGATATGCTAAGGACACTCAACCACTCACTATGACCTGCAATAATCTCCAGGGGGCAGATGCTCTGACCGGTAGGTTAGCTTGCTGCTGGAGTTTGGCTGATTGGGACTGAGCTAGATGGGCCAGACATGCCCTGGAGCCCTCCTGGGGTCCCTCCTTGGTTGGCCAGCCTCCTGTGTCCCTCCTCCGGCCCAATCGTGCACTGGTGGGGTCCCTTGGCCTGGTCTGTGCCCTCTCGCAATCCAGGGCCCCGCAGGGGATGTTGGAGAGCCAGTTTCCATCCGATCCCAAAGGCCAGTCCGAGGAACCCCACTAGTGTATGAATTCGTGCACTGGGCCTCTAGTATCCTAAGAATCCTGAAACACCAATCATAAAGAATATATGCATCCTTATGGCACATTTATACAATGTAATACTACACAGCTATAAAATAGTAGGATTTCTTACTCTTTGAGACAGCATGGAGGGACCTGGAAAATATTATGCTAAGCAAAATAAGCAAGTCAGATAAAGACAAGTATCACAAAATCTCACTCATATATGGAATCTAATGAATAAAATAAAATTATGAACAAAATAGACCCAGAGACATAGAAGCATGGAACAGCCCAGTTGGGTGTGGCTCATTGGTGAGTGTTGATCCAGGAACCAAGAGGTCACTGGTTCAATATCAGGCCAGGGCAGTCAATTGATGACTCTCTGTCATCATTGATGTTTCTACCTCTCTCTCCCTCTCCCTCCTCTCTGAAATCAAGAAAAAAATATATGAAAAAACAAATAACAAAAAACACGGAACAGACTGTGGAATCTCAGAGGGAAGGCAGGGGTGTGGGTGGGGGAGAGATTAACCAAAGAATGTATATGCATATATGCATAATCCAAGGGCACAGACAGTAGTGTCTTGAAGACCTGAGAGTGGGGTGTAGGAGTAGGGGGGTCAATAGGGACATCTGTAATGCTTTCAACAATAAAGATAAGTTAAAAAATAAAAAATCTGTCATCTTTTTAATTCAGTTAAAACAATATCTCTAATAAATTGTTAATTTAAAGAAGATGAATGTCTTCACTTCTTTATTTAATTGAGAAACATAGCAGAGTCATGCATTGGGCTCCCCACCTCCTCTACCCACCTCTGAACATGTATGAAAAAAGGAAATGTCAGTAATCCTCTTTTAGTTTAATAAGAAAACAAGATTGTACTGTTTTAGAAATCAGAAATGTCAGTTTGGATATTATAAGGGCAACAAGTTACTAGGTTATAACCAATCAGAATCACAGATGCTACAGATTTTAAGGTTTAAATTCATAGGACAAACCAAAGTCTCTATAGTCCATGATGCTTAGACTTCTTAAAATAACTGCAAAAACAGTGTATTATGCAGAAATGTATTTGCTACAGCTGTGAAAGAGAAGGGAATCTTTTCTCCTTATCTTGCTGAGATTTCTTTCACTGCAGTTAAGAGGGTTTAAAGTATTTAAGTCTAAGAGCTACAATTCCATTAATGAACTCCAAGAGAGAAAAAGGCAGGGCTAAGAAGCTCAAAACTTAACTTGGAGAGAAGACGACACACTATTTAAAAAACAAAAGAACTGAATTTGGACAAAGCAAAATTTTGTATCTAAAAGCTTTTCTCAAAATTTTAGCTACACAATTTTTGCTCCATTTTCTGATTTTCTTGACCATACCTCCTTAAACCACTACTTAATATTTGATTTTATTCAATCTGCTAGTTCATTGCCCATGCTCCTTATTATAGGAATCACATGATTTTTCTAGGTCAGGAACCATGAGAGCTATTACACAATGGCCACTTGCAACATTCCAATTATTCCTCAGAAGTATGATCCATTATATTACTTATTTCAAAAAAATATTAGTCTTAACATTACAAATAAAGATGATTTGACCAATAATAGAGGTTCAGAAAAAAAATTCTATAAAGTAAATTATACACTTGTGTTCTATTTTAAAGGAAGCTTCATACTATAAATAGATAAGATTTATCATTGTAATGCACAATAAAAATTATTGTTTATGTTATGATCTACTTTACAACCTTTGCAGAATGCTTTGAAATGCAAAATTTATCCAAATGGATGTTATGCTCCAAGAAATATTATTTACACATGAATATACTATATTTAAAAATAACTATATAATAAAATAACAAGTACTGAATAATAGAAACAAATCAGTAATAAGCTATTTCTGATTTTTTTTGAGCTGTAATGTATACTAGTAGTCTTTCCAAAGTAGCAACACAGTAGTGCAAAAAAGTCCATCTCTGGATTAATATAAATAAAGAAAATACTGTGTTGTTGTTTTTTTGTGTGTGTGTGTTTTAAGAAAATACTGTTTTTAAAATCTCTCTTCCTTGTGGCTCTGGGCAAATCATCTGTCTTCTGCACTTTTTGGAGGAAAATAATTCTTGTTTTTATTAATGGAAGTCATAGACATTTTCCAATGAGAGCATCTAATAAGCCTAATAATTTTACTACATTCCAAACTTTGTACAAAGCAACTTCAAAATTTTTATTAATCTTTGAAGTCTTATGAGAAAATACACAATTATTTAGTTAGTGAATTTTATAATATTGAAGAGTACAACAAAGAGTTCTCTAGCTTTGTGGAATACACTTTGGCACAAAGAAAACATTAGGTCAATTATAAGCATGTTCATTAAAGATAGACAACAATTTTTCTTCTTAGAAATAGAAGAAATTAACCCAAATTGAGATATATTAACAAGGATGAATAGATAAAAAAGTGAAAATTAGTTTATTTCTTTCTTTTACCTTTTAATTTTATATTGACAGAAACCAGATTAGAGGACATGATCTTAGTTATGAAAGTCAAATTGTCTCCTAACAATGAATCCCAGAAGAATTAACAGCTTTGAAGGACTTAGCATTGTTAAAATTAAATAAAATAAAATAAAATAAAATAAAATAAAATAAAATAAAATAGAGACCATGCTTGAAAATCCTTAGTAGCAACACAGTAGGGTAGAAATGTTCATTTTAATAACCAATCACAGCAAAGACTAAACAATTCCCTGATTTTCACTTTATAAGCCATCCTGTAACATCAGGTGTCTGAGCTTCAAAACCATTTTGCTACATTAGCAAAACTAAGTGTAGCTTATTTCATGAATATAAGCACAGCTTAATTTAGATTATTTCTGTAATCATAAGAGAAACTTAAGCCATCTTCCTAAAATGGTATGAGATAATAATTTTTAACCAATCTCCTGTCATCTGAAAATGTTCATTTTATTATTTTTAAAATTTATTTATTTTTTTTTGTTAATCCTCACCTGAGAATATATTTCCATTGATTTTTAGGGAGAGTGGAAGAGAGAGGGAAAGACAGAGAGAAAAACATTGATTGGTTACCTCTTGCACATGCCCTGACCAACGTCCGAGCTGGGGAGGAACCTTCAACCAAGGTATGTGCCCTTGAGGAGAATTGAACCTGGGACCTTTTAGTCCACAGTCCAACGCTCTATCCACTGAGCCAAACCAGCTAGGGTTGGAAATGTTCATTTTAATAACCAATCACAGTAAAGGCTAAACAAATCCCTGATTTTCACTTTATAAGCCATCCTGTAACATCATGTCTGAGCTTCAAAACAATTTTGGGTTTGGAAGTATCCCTGTTTGTGAACAGTTTGTTTCTCATTCAATAAAATATTCATATCAAATAAAGCTCTCAGAATTTTCTTTTATCACCTTGTACAAGATACATTATGCCAGTGGAAAGGTGTGGCTGAGCTATTAATGTTTAATTTATTCTTTCCAAATTTACCAATTAGAAAAGGCCTCCCCACATATTTGCAAAAGAGGTGAAAAGAGAAAAGCACTTACAATCCACTGGGATCACATATCAGGAGTAAGAAAGAATGGTCCATGTCATTATTATTCAAATATTCCCTTTTATGGCAAGAAAATGATGAAATAAACCACAGGCAGAAATATTTTGTATGACATGATTGTTGTATTGTTAATGCAAAGTTATATCTATCTACATCTATAGAAATGTAATTTTCTATACTTGGAATTCAAACAATTTAATTCAATTTTGTTTTAATATTCTATTTCAAAATATGTTAATATATTAAGGAATATGTTCAGTATTGATTTGGTTTTTTATAGTCACTTCTTATTAATCAAGTAACTTTCTAAAAGTATAGCATCAAGCTTAACTCAGGTATTGAATATCTGCCTGGATTTTAATTGGAGAGTAGGCATTTATAGTATTTCATGAAAAATAATTTTGTTCCAGTGTCTTGCTTAAAGTAATGCAACACAAGAAACAATGTCGGTGCATTTTGTGAACAACAACAACAAAAACAGACTGACAGATCTCACGATGGGAGAGGGTTGGGGGGTCCAGATGAGGTTAACCAAAGAACATATATGCATATGCATAGTCCATGGACACAGAAAATAGTGTGGAGAAGGTCTGAGTGGGTGGGGGCTGGGTGATGGGGAGTAAAGTGGGAGGTACTGTGGGATATCTGTAATACTATCAATAATAAATAAATGAAAAAATTGATTACCCATGATAATAATTTTTTTCTCTGTATGGCTTTTTGGTTTACTACATTTTGTCAATTAAAATACAAATAAATAAATATACCTGTATTAAAGTTAAAGTCACTTGAACCTAAAATGTTGCTGGAATATAGATTAAAATCTTTAGATGATTCTAAATGAACTTGAGATCTGAATTTTGACAATTTTGTAACTTCATTTAATGTCATTTTCATTTGACCTTTAAAAAGAGGGAACTAATGTTTTAGTTCAGTGCTACATAATATAATTGATCAAATTTGTTTAAACTTAACTGACAAAACAATGGAAACAAAAAGGTTAAATAATTACATAAATTATTTTTTTAATTAATTAATTTTTATTTTTTTTAAATAAATCTTTATTGTTCCGATTATTACAATTGTTTCTCTTCCCCCCCCCCAAAGCTGCTCCCCTCCATCTGGTTCCCACCCCACCCTCTGCCCTTACTCCCCTCCCCGCTGACTGTCCTTATCCCTAGGTATATGATTTTTGTCCAGTCTCTACCCACACCCCCCACACCCCTTTCCCCCCGAAGATTGTCAGTCCACTGCCTTTCTATGCCCCTGATTCTATTATATTCACCAGTTTATTCTCTTCATCAGATTTCTTATTCACTAGATTTTTAGATTCACTTGTTGATAGATATGTATTTATAGTTCATAATTTTTATCTTTACCTTTTTCTTCTTCTTCCTCTTCTTAAAGATCCTATCTAATAAAAAAGTAATATGCAAATTGACCATCACTCCAACACATAAGAGGGCTGCCACAAGATGGCCAGCAGGGGAGGGCAGTTGGGAGGGACCAGGACTGCAAGGGAGGGCAGTTGTGGGTGATCAAGCCAACAGGGGAGGGCAGTTGAGGGTGGGACCAGGCCTCCAAGGGAGGGGAGTTGGGGCGATCAAGCCTGCAGGGGAAGGCAGTTAAGGGTGACCAGGCCAGCAGAGGAGGGAAGTTGGGGGTGACCGGGCTTGCAGGGAAGGGCAGTTGTGGGGGAACTAGGCCTGCAGGGGAGAGCAGTTAGGGGTGACCAGGCCTGCAGGGGAGGGCAGTTAGGAGCAAACAGGCTGGCAGGGGTGCAGTTAGGCATCAATCAGGCTGGCAGGGGAGTGGTTAGGGGGTGATCAGGCTTGCAGGCAGAAGCAGTTAGGGGCAATCAGGAAGGCAGGTAGGTGAGCAGTTGGGACACAGCAGTACTGGATGGCCTGGTCCTTTGAATTTTAAACTTACCTACAGCTGAGTCAGGGAGACCCAGAACATCCAAAAGAAGGCCCAAGGCCCTACAGCAGCTTGCATTGCTTCACAGCTGGGCCTCATCTGGGCACCTCCAAAACCCAAACAAAGAAGAGGAATCTTCAGATCTCTCCATAGCTCCTGCTGGGTGGCCTCAGGCAGAGGCTAAATTAGCACCTCCTTGGAGATCCAAGAGCCAGTGTACCCAGGAATCAGAGTGGGACCATCCAGATTACAACTTCTCAGATCCATAAGGGACACACTCAGGGGGCAGACTCAGTGAGCACAAAGCCCCACTGAAGCAAGTCTTGTCTCATAAGGGTGTCTCCAGCACAGAAGTTCTCCCATAGTAGACACAGCTGATCCTCACAGCCATTTAGCCTGGAGGTCAATTCCCCCCAGTGATACCAACAACAATCAAGGCTTAACTACAACAAGACTGTGCACATAGCCCACAAAGGGGTGCACCAAGAGTGTCCACCTCAGGTAACTGGGGAGGATGAGCCACTGGGCCCTATAGGACACCTAGCACACAAAGCCACTCTATCAACTCAGGGAAGCACCCAAAATGCGGTGACAAAGAAACAGGTCACAAATGAAAGAAATGGAGGAAAGCAAACGACTGGATATAGAGTTCAAAACCACGGTTATAAGGTTTTTCAAGAATTTTCTAGAAAAGGTCGATAAATTTAGTGAGACCCTTTGAGGATATGAAAAAGGACCAACTAGAAATTAAGCATACACTGACTAAAATAAAAAACAATATACAGAGATCCAAAAGCAGACTAGAGGATCTCAAGAATCAAGTCAAAGATTTGAAATACAAAGAAGCAAAAAACACCCACTGGAAAAGCAAAAAGAAAAAAGAACCCAAAAATATGAAGATAGTGTAAGGAGCCTCTGGGACAACTTCAAGCATACCAACATCTGAATTATGGGGGTGCCAGAAGAAAAGAGAGAGCAAGATACTGAAAACCTATTTGAAGAAATAATCAGAAAACTTCCCCCACCTGGTGAAAGAAATAGACTTACAAGTCCAGGAAGTGCAGAAAACCCCAAACAAAAGGAATCCAAAGAGGACCACACCAAGATACCTAAATTCTTATTAAGCTGGACTCAAAGTTGGGAGTGGATTTGAATTTACCTCATAGACTTTCTATATGTTATTATGGTAGCATTTAAAAGGATATAATTGAAATTAACATCACAAGGAGATATCATTTCACACTTATCAGAATGGGTAACATAAATAATAAATCAACAAACAACAAGTGCTGGTGAGGATGTGGAAGAAAGGGAACCCCAGTACACTGCTGGTGGGAATGTAGACTGGTGTAGCCACCATGGACAACAATATGGAGTTTCTTCAAAAAATTAGTAATGGAACTGCATTTTGAGCTAGTGATCCCACTTCTGGAAATATATCCTAAGTATCCAGAAACTCCAATTCTGATGTGACTGATAAATTGTGAGATACAATGTACAACTGCATTATCTGAAGTCAAAAGCACATGCCACCAGGATAATAGTTTCCTGATAATTTCTGGACAAATGTTATGTCCAGGCAGTAAACCCAGCGGGAAGAAGAGGTAAGTCACTCTGTACATAATACTGCATAAATGATGTGCAGAAGAAAATCTATGAGTGGAAAAAAACAGAGCTGCAATATCCAAAAGCGTTGGGAGACAACAGTCAGAATACATTTTTATGCATAACTGAAATTCTTATTCTCTTATTACTTCATCTTTTTACTGGACTAAAAATATTCTCCAAACATATGCTTTCTTATTGCCAAATCAAAACTAGATAATCTATATGGCTTTATGTACAATTACTATTCAGTTTTTCTGCAAGTGATTTTTGTCAATGTCAGTTGATTAGGAAGGGCAAATGGCAGTGATTTAGGTTTCAATAAAACATTATATTTCAGCAAACTTTTACCATGTTCTTGATTCATTTCACCGTTGTGACCTTGAGTATGCAAAGAATTCCATATTATCCCTGGCTTCTGTTTTTCTTTTTACATAAGACCCACGTAGCTTCTACCCTTTTTTTTTTCTTGATTCAATAATTGAATTCACTGTTACCAACCTCAACTTGTCTTGTAATGTGAACCAGAGGGCTTTATAGCTGTGTGACTTTAATAAGTCATGGCACCTCTCTGAACTTCAATTTTTTAATTTACAAAATAAAAAACAGACTTACATGTTTTCTATGATCTCATGTAGATCTTAAAGCTATAAAACAAAAGAACGTAGGGATGGAGGAGGGAGATGAAGAGTCTGCTGGAAAAATCTAGAAGATAGATAATAGGCATTAGCAGTGATCAAAATAATAACAATGGTCCCTGGAGCTGCTAAATGTCTGATAAAAAGACAGGGACATTTTCCTTAGAGTTTGAATAGTCCTGTTACTCCCAAGTTGAGGCAGTGAAAGCGCTAGTCTGAAATAGGCACAATGGGAGCAAAGGGTCAATTGGAGGTGTTCTCCTTTGATCTAGTAAACTGGACAACACACTATAATACTACGATTATGAGTAACCACCATCTTCCTTTCCCCTTATTAAACAGAAAAAAGAAAAAGAAATTTTAGTGACATGTAACTAAAATAGGGCATGACACCTGTAAAAATAAGTTTTTTTTTTTCACCAAATGTCAGGATTTTGTGGATTAGATGAAATGAAATATCAATAGCTTTGTAGTTCTCATGAGATCGGGACATTTCTGGAAGAGGCTGACTCACACGAAAATGAAAAAAAAAAAAATTAGACCTCAAAGTTGTCACTCAAAAGTCTTTTGAACCTCCAAACATGAGGAGTATATTTAAGTTACACATCTCTATGTTCCAGTAATTACTTATGTTATTTAATCCTTGGGGAAATAAAGAAAAAAAAAACTTGTAAAAATTAAGGTAAGTCAGGGGAAAAGGGTGTGTATTGAGTCCTCCCCTAAAACACTGATTGGTCCATACTAGGTCCAAAGATCATCTGGAATATTTAGTGAATTAATGTTTACTCTCATTAAAGTTTCATAAATTGTTGTATTTACTAAATCTAAAATTTTACTTTTACTTAATCAGATTTTCTCTGTGACTTTGGGAGAATCACTGAACTGCTACCTGCCTGTTTCACCATTTATAACAATAATCTTCATTCATTCATCAATTTATCAACCTTCTAAGTCCAGAGCAAATGGCCTGCTGCAATGTCAGATAAGGTAACAAATTTAGAGATGAGCTTCAATGAACTTATTATCGTGTGAGAAAGGAAAATAACATGTATATAATTAATGTATTCTTGGTGTTATATAAATAACTTTTATACAGAGTTGAAAGTGAAAATGTGTAATGAAGTTCAGATAAAGTACAAGGGAAGTTGCAAGCAAGGCAAGATTATTTAATACGCAGATAAACAAAAGAATTTTGGAAGAGTTGAAATTTAATATGGGCATAAAAACACTAACTAAATTTGAACATATGCTAGTAAAAAAAGAAAGAAGCATATTCCAGGCAGAGGTAAATGTACACCAAGGAGCTTAGTTTTTCTAGTTTTCCCAGAGTTCAAGGTGCAAACAAACAAACAAAAGCAAAATAGCATAACAACAATTAAATTTGGAGCAAAAGGTACTGATTCTCAAAGTTAACGGGTTTATTCTGTAAACTTCATTAAGACACTGAAGGAATTTGAGGCAGGAAGAAACAGAAATTAGTCACTCTTTAAGAAAAATTATCTATCTATTATCTACCTATCTATCTATCTACCTACTCTCTATCTCTCTATCTATATATCATCTATCATCTATCTATACAGATATCTATATATCCTTGCTTATCTAGTTAAATAATTCTTAGAGAGAAGCATCTTACCTTTTATTTATTTATTTTCTAATCAATCAATTAATTAACTAGTTTATTTATTTATATATATGTATTTGTTAATCTTCACCTGAGGATATTTTTTTCATTGCTTTTTTTTTAGAGAGAGTGGAAGGGAGGAAGAGGGAGAGAGAGAAAAAAAACTCAAAACATTGATGTGAGGGAGCCACATCAACTGGTTGCCTCCCGCATGCATCCTGGCCAGCAGTGGGGTGCAAACCCCAACCCAGGTAAATACCCTTGATCCTGAGTAGAACCTATGACCCTTTGGTGCACAGCCAAGGCTTTTACCACGGTGCACACTGGCCAGGGCTTACCAGTGTGCACTGTGGTAAAAATCAGCAACGTTATGTGCTACTGTTTGCATTAGCAGTAATCAAAGATTAAAAACATAATGTGCTCTATCATACCTTATTTACTTTAATATTGAAACAATATCCTATATAATAAAAGGCTAATATGCAAATCGACCAAACAGCGGAACAAACAGTCGCTATGATGCGCACTGACCACCAGGGGGCAGACGCTCAATGCAGGAGCTGCCTCCTGGTGGTCAGTGCACTCCCACAGGGGGAGCACTGCTCAGCCAGAAGCCACGCTCATGGCTGGCAAGCACAGTGGTGGTGGCGGGAGCCTCCGCGGCAGTGCTAAGAATGTCCCACTGATGGCTTAGACCCGTGGGGACATCCCCCGAGGGCTTCCAGACTGTGAAAGGGTGCAGGCTGTGCTGAGAAACCCCCCCAAGTGCATCTCATGCACCAGGTCTCTAATCCTATATAATAAAAGGCTAATATGCAAATCGACCAAATGATGGAACAACCAGTCACTATGACGCACACTGACCACCAGGGAGTAGATGCTCAATGCAGGAGCTGCCCCCTGGTGGTCAGTGCACTCCCACAGGGGGAGTGCCACTCAGCCAGAAGCCCTGACCTGGGCTCACGGCTGGCAAGCACAGCAGTGGTGGCGGGAGCCTCTCCCACCTTTGCAGCAGCGCTAAGGATGTCAGACTGCCAGCTTAGGCCCACTCCCAGACTGTGAGAGGGCACAGGCTGGGCTGAGGGACCCCTGCAAGTGCACAAATTTTGTGCACCGGTCCTCTAGTTTCCTATAAGAAATTAGTTCATGAAGACAGGAATACAGAATAAGTGACAACAGATTTTTCCCGAGTAAAGTAGTTACTAAAGATGTTAGTTTCAGAAAAAAATAACAGTTTTAGGAATTGAAGAGTTATATCACATAAGAATAAACAATACTAGATTAGTGAGAAATCAAGTGGCACAGAATCCATCATGGAGTGAGCACCGGCAAGCAATTATCAAAGAGAAAAAAATATATATATATGGTAATGATAAACAAGATCAATTTATTCAGTGAAATTATCTCGAGGCACCCTTTGCACATTCAATGTGATCACATTCAGTGCAATAGATATACATCATTTTTTTTTAATTTGTCTTTAGTGTTGTATTACAGATGTCCTCTTTTTTTACCATTGACCCCCTTCACCTTGCCCCCACCCCTTCTCTGAGGCTTAACACACTATTGTCTGTGTCCAGGGGTTATACATATATGTATATAAGTTATTTGGTTAAGCTATTCCCACCCACCCCCTTACCTCTGAGATTCGTCAATCTGTTCCATGCTTCTATGTCTCTGGATCTATTTTGTTCCTCAGTTTATGTTGTTTATTAGATTCCACATATAAGAGATCATGTGACACAACTTTCTCTGACTGGCTAATTTTGCTTAGCATAATGCTCTCCAGATCCTTATTGCCCTTTTCCCTTATATTTAAAGTCCTTCAGGCAAACATCAGAAATCTGAAAGATGGTTTGTCAAAATGTCTGTGTGTATTTCTGTGTGTGATTTTACTCTAAGGTTGTCTTTCCTCCAGTAAAACTCATAGAGGCATTTCAGTGTGGGCATTCAGGCTATTTAATTCCATATTCAGCCTGTTACAAATGGTCCATCTTCACTGCTTCTAATAACACTTCACCACAAAGTGCATTTCCTGTAATCTTTTCTTATTCTCTTTGCCTTAGTTTATTTTGAGGTCTGGGACCATATCTTAAAAAAACATTTATGTTCTTGTCTGGCTGGAGTGGCTCAGTGATTGAGAGTCGACCTATGAACCAGGAGGTCATGGTTCGATTTCTGGTCAGGGCACATGCCCAGTTTGCTGGCTTGATCCCCAGTGTGGGGAGTGCAGGAGGCAGCTGATCACTAATTCTCTCTCATCATTGATGTTTCTATCCCTCTCTCTCCCTCTCTTTTCCTCTCTGAAATCAATAAAACTATATTAAAAAAAAAACTACATTTGTGTACATCTTAACTATTTTACATATGGCAGACATTGAAAAATATAGAAAATAAATGAGTAATTAAATAAATGGTCCATTTGGAAATAACAAATGCTAGTCCCCAGATATGAGTATTTTGAAATCACACCATCTTCTCATTTTACTTTGGAACAAAAAACACTTCCAATCCTTCATGTGGTTAGAAATCTAAACACTGCCAAAGATATACTTTTCATTTCACACTTCAGAAATGATGCAAAAGATCATTTTATACCTCCAGGGCTTGAAATAATGGGTAGGCTTTGCATGTGCTCGGTTTGGAAAAGACTACAGATTACCTACTGCTCCTTTTAACCATACCCATCCGGACACCACATCATCACCACTACAGCTACATTTTTTAACAAGAAAAAAAAAAATGAGAGCAAAACGCTTGGAAATGTGTTCATTGCTGAGCTAATGTTAATTATCCGTTCAAGTTGGCAGCCAGGCTTTTTCCCATCCACCAAGTGCTTGGAATACATTGTGTGAGGTTAGCCACCTCCAAATCCAGGCTGGTTTTGTCATTTTTCTTTTAAGACATGCCACATGCAAGATTTTACATCAGTTCTTCAGAAGGAAGCCAAGATATAAACCCAGCGTATAAATAAATAAGTAATGCTCACAGACAGGGCTCCAGGTCATTTCCTTTTATCTCCTTCTGTTTTTGGTTTCTCAGGTTTAGACATGGTGGTGGTTTTCCCCTTTCACACACATTATTAGCGTGGGTGAATTCTGATGATATCTTTTTTCTCAAATACAAAAGATACAATTTTCTGAGTAGTACAATTACCAATTTGCTTAGGGAGCTTGTAATAAATGAGTATCCGGTAATTGTCCGGATGGGTATGGTTAAAAGGAGCAGTAGGGATTGTGTAAGAACTATTGTACCCTGTGATATACATATTGGATAAACTATTGCTAACTATTTTTCTGTAACATGGAAACGCCAGGGATTGTGTAAGAACTATTGTGTACATAGGCTTGGAAACCATTCACTTGCTTAGGGCACCCTGGCTAATTTATTCCACTTATTCTAAGCCTCGTGTTCTTGTCTATGAAATTGTGATGGCAAACCCTAATGCATAGGGATGTCATAAGAATGTAACTAAATTTCCTGTTACATAGTAGGACTTTTTAAGTTTATGTACTTTCACTTAATCTAAGTCAAAATGTTTAATGAAAATTAATCAGATTCACTGTTACAGGGATCCAAACATGCTTTTAATTTTAATTGATTTTTGTCATACAAGTCCCATTGTAAAGGCAAGAGTGAATTCTTTGTGGATACAATATAATTAGTATCTTTCAACATTAATTTTCACTGAGCATTATAAATCAGAACACTTAATAGTAAGAGAAAACTATTGATAGTCTGTGTTCACTCATTAAATGAAGGTGCATATTTTGGTCTCCTCTCCTGATTAACTGACAAGCAGTCTCTTTGATAATGACTCACTTTTATTGCTGTTATATCCAGAACATATAAACTGATATTGCAACTACAACTGCATATTTAATTTATATCAAGTATAAAGGCATTGTGCACAGGGCACATCCCACTCGAGATGCTATTGAGGATGATACTTCCTGGGGCAATGTGATTGAGGGTTTCGGTCAAGAAGGTAACTCAGTTTTCATTGTGTGTTCTTTTACACATTTTGATATTTAAAGCATATTCACATAATATCAAAATAACTAAAAGAAGTCAAAAGAATTTGCCCCACAGGTGTGGCTCAGTGGTTGACCGTTGACCTATGAACCAGGAGGTCAAGATTTGATTCCTGGTCAGGGCACATTCTGGGTTGTGGGCTTGATCCCTAGTAGGGGGTGTGCAGGAGGAAGCTGATCAATGATTCTCTCTCATCATTGATGTTTCTATCTCTCTTGCTCTCCCAGACTCTCGGAAATATATGAAGAATACAAAAGAATCTGTCTTCAGAGATTTTAAGCTGGTGTGGGAAAGATATGATTCACATAGACAGTGTCCTATGTATGGCTTTATGATCTGCTGTCTTTTTCCTTTTAATCCTTTTTTTTCCATTAATTGTTTTTGTTTGTTTGTTTTGTAAGAGAGAGTGGAAGGGAGTGGGAGAGACACAGAGAGAGAAACACTGATGTGAGAGAGACACATTGATTGGTTGTCTCCCACAGGTGCCTGACCAGGACTGGGGATTGAGCCTGCAACCGAGGTATATGTCCTTGACCAGAATCAAGCCCAGGACCCTTCAGTCCAGGGGCCAGAGCTCTATCTACTGAGCAAAACTGGCTAGGGCTGATCTGCTGTCTTAATCTTAATAATCTTTGGACAAGATGCTCCTCATTTTCTTTTTATACAGGGCCTACATATCACATAGATTAACCTCCATACACAAAAAAGTATATAATACTCACAATCCTGATGGAGTAAAAAAAAAAGCCAAACCACTGTGTCGAATAAACAGGTTAAAATAGGATGAGTTGCATCATCTATAAAAGGTTATACAAATCATCTTGTTATTGCTACAAATGGTTAGTCTCTAATATGTCTTTAATCATTTTCAAATAGACAGTCTTTTAGTAGAATTCTATGGTTATGGTGTTTTTCAAATTTTGTGCACTGACAACCTGATGAGTCTGTTCACTACGATAAAATAGGTTCCTAAGTGCAAACTAATACCTATTAGTTCTCAAAAGAGTGTAGACATTTATTAACTTAATGAAAGTTCATTCCCCTCTTCTTTAAATTTTAATCTTTTACCCTTTGAATATGTTGCTGCCATTGCCCTTTGGAAGGGCCCATTTGGGGATTGATCGTGTCTATAATTCATGCAATAGGAGCAACTTGTTGTCAACTCACTGACGAGATACTGCCAGATAGGTCATTTTGTGACACATTTTAACTTAATTGGTACGAATTGTCAAAATCTTGGACATGCTTCTGAATGCATGAGTTTATCGATCCAAGCCATCAAATTAAGTTGTATCAAGAAGAAGATGCACTACAAAATGGGTTTGAAAATCATTTCATGCCAATGGACTCAAAGATTGTTCAGGACCAATGCCCCCTTTGCTCATGCCCCTTTTCCAAATTATATACTTATTGATATGAGCATGTGGACACAACTTGCTATGCTTAGCTTTTCTTAAGAGAGAGACTGAAATTTGGGCCAAGCGACTTAGGAAGCCAAGCTCTGGCAGCTAACTGTTTCAGTAAAAAGATATGTAGCGATGTCACAGTGGCAAATGGTGCTGAAAAGCGTGAGAAAAGTGGGACAGCAAAAGCGCCGGGCAAGACACAAGATGATTGATGGCATGCCTCTTTTGCTGGATGCCATCTGTTGAAGAGTACAAGGAGATAAGTGATTAGACTATCATTTTTAAATAGCTTGTATTTTTTTTATGAAATCAATCAATGAAATAGAACTTAGAAAGTACATGTCTACTTGCCCTCCCCTGATTCCAGCCCTTTTCTTTTGCTTGTCAAAAATACTTTTGGTAAGTAAAAAAGAGGCCTTATGCCATATGTATTTTAATATGATAATTTTTAAAGCTTGTATTTTCTTTTCTATACCCAGTTGAGGAAAAGAAAAAAAATTCTATTACATAGGTTATATTCCAAAAATTACTTGAGAAAAGATTTTCAGAACAAGTGATTTCCCACTTTGTGGTTGATTATTTCATTCACTAATGTTCCCTAGAGTTCATAGCCATAACTTTAATTTAGAGTGGAAAATGAACAGTCAAAACATACTAATATCATTGTGCATTTTAGACATAAGGCTTGTTTTTTAAAAAAAATCAACCTTGTTATGGCTGCAATTGATGAATGATTAATTTGAATAGGTTTTTTTAATAAGTTGCATGTTTATTAAAATCTGTTTTAATTAACAACTTTTGCAACCCATTTCTTTTCCCTCCCTACCCTCACAAAAAAGAGAAGAGGATTTTATGTCTACATACAAATCCACTGTTTAAATGCCCTGAAGTCATTTGAAATATTAAATTAATTTTCAATATTTTTTCAATAAAATGTCACCAATGCTTATTATTCCTTGAGTGAAATAAAATCATATATTAATGTGAGATCCAACCTATATTTCCCAGAAAAATATGCATCATTATTAATAAAGGGAATGTTGTATCTATATTTCCATAGGAATTTGCATAAATCTCCACAGCAATAGGACTTAAAATATTTTATGAATTTTTTTGCCAGCTCCTACAATGAATTTAAAATTAAGTAATTTAGGTCTGTGTTATAAAATAAAAATTCACATATTTTCAATTGCATGGATTTAGAAAAGTGATGGAGAGATTAGTTGTTCTATTCTTTCATCCATTTCTTGAGGTGTGTATATAGATTTCAAATATTATTATGGGTCAACATGAGCATTAAGCCAGAATTTTAGCAGAATATGTGTAAAGATCTGATAAGTTCTATCAAAAGAATATTAAATTTGTTAAGTTCAATACAATGATTTATAGTGATTATATTATAGTTCTTGTTAAAAAGCAAAATTCCATTAACTAGGTAATTATTACTAGAGAAAAAATGTCTTAATACTTTTGATGAATTTTTAAAAGTATTGCTTTGGGGCTTGAAATAACCAGACAGTGTCTTGTATGAATCTGGTTTAAGGACAAAAATCTAGGTTCTTTTTTGTTTCCTACTCCTAGTGTTTCACTAATGAAATGGAGGTCCTTTAAGATAAATCCTTATAATACAGAAGAAAAATTTAAAACATCAAAATTTAAAACCTGATAAAAATATTAAAATCTAACTATATACCACCAAAACAAAGAGCCAGATGACATAGTTTTCAAAAGTTCAGTAATTAAATACAGAAATACTTGTAAAGAAATTTTATATGTGAACAGAAATCAAGTTTAAAACTAGTTCTTTCCTCTTCTGGAATCAATGAGATATTTTCAGAATATGCTCTTGCTTTGATTTATTCTAGCATGTTGAGCTTGGTGAAATTAAATTTTATCAGTGCACTTAATAATACATTAATACATTAATCCAGACTTACCCATTAATTTATCAAATATTTAATACTAGGGACACAGTGCACAAATTCATGCACCTTGAAAGGAACTGTGGGCCACAAGGCTGCCGTAGGCACAAGGGCAGGTCTCGGCTCATCCTCCATGCTCCTGCCCAGCCCCTCCCGCCATGGCCCCCAGTCACCTCTCTACCTGCAACCCTGCTCCCACCACCACTGCTTCCACGCGCTGATGGTGTCGACCCCGCTCACACCTGCTGATGGTACGGAGCAATTGGGGCTGGCACCAGCAGTGGGTGCAAGCGGGACCATTGCTGACAGAGGGTGTGAGAGGCAGCTGCTATCCCTGATGGCCCCTCAGGAGCAGGGGGAGGTGGAGAAGCCCTGAGGGGCTATCGGGGCCGACAGTTGCGGTTCGCACCCACTGATGGTACCAAGCACTGGCAGTGGGTGCAAGTGGGGCTGGCACCAGCTGCAAGTGTGAGCGCCGGGCGGGACCACAGCACACTGGAGCAAAGAATTTTCAGTAAGCACCAGAGGCTCACCCCATGACAGCGACTGGCACTCTGCCTTGGTCTGGCACCCCCGCTCACCTCTCCACCATCCCACTGCGGCCTCCGCTGCCACCATGTTCCATGTGCGCCCTCTGGTGGCCAGTGCACATCATAGTGACTGGTTGTTCAGTTGTTCCACCGTTAGGTCTATTTGTATATTAGGGTTTTATATATATATATATATATATATATATATATATATATATATATATATATATATATTGAGAAATTACTAGGTTATTTGCTAGAGAATGTGTCAGTATCTGGGCTTAGAAATATAAAAGATATAGCCCATATGTACTATTGGAAAAAATAAAATTCCATTCCAAACACATGAAACATTTTCCTGATCTGATCCCTATACAACTGTCTTTATTACTACTATTGAGTAAATATGTAAATAAATAATTGTTATTCATAGAGAAGTGGAATGACAGCATCATATAGAAAACAAACCAATGTGAGATCATTCCTAGTGATGTGCACGTGTTTGTAATTTCACAGTAGGAATGTTGCTTTAATATCCCATTCATGTTCCAAATTGATTAACTAGGGCTGCTTTTTGCTCTAACAAAAGGAATATGAATATGCTCTTTAGAGTGTGAGCTATAGACAATAGTGGTCGAACTGGAGAAAGCAGTTTGAAAGAGAAGGAAGTAAGAATAGAACCTGGGAGACAGCAAGTGGTATACTTTTTCTGAATGTGGTGGAGAAAGAGTATAAAGTACATACAAAATTATCCAGAATTTTTTAAAATAATAATAAACTCATCTATTAGGAGCAGAAAACAGTCTGGCAAGGCAAAGTTGGAAGAATAGGAAAGCTTTTTGTCTTGCCACTACTTTGGTCCCATCTTTCATAGTTGTAGTATGTATATATAGATATATATGCATATATTATTAAACTTTCCTCCACAACATGATTTTAAGAATGCATATAGATAGGAAGTATCAGCATGTCCAATCAGGTCATTTGCAGGTGCTCTAGGCAGTATCAGACCATGATTGTGATATGGTGCCCTTGACTCAGGCTGATATATAACAAGGCGGGCACAAGGAGTGTAAGAACAGACATATTAATAAATGCCAAACAAGGGTCATAAGAGAACCATTGATGAGAAGACAGATAAGAGAAATGTTATCTAACAAGATGAGATTAAACTATAGTAATAAAAAAGAAAAAGCACATGAATACAGTTAGATCTAAGCCACTACCAAGCACCTAGCAGCCCATCTTACGCATGGTAGGTACTCAGTAAGTTTGTGTTGACCACATGTGCTGTAGTACAGATCATAGTCCCACCCTATCCCATTCTGCTGACAATATTGAACATGGGGCCCTTGAACCTGCACACCAACCAGAGAAAGGAAGAGCAAGGCGTTAGTGGACTGATTTTTATTATTTTTAATTAACTGATTCCATCTTTTGATTAAAGAATTCAAATAGTTATAAGTCCTCTTCATTATATAATAGATAATGAGAATCATGTTTCTATCAGTTGGAGAAGAGAGTAACAAATATGGCAAGAAGAAAGGTAGGATTCAAAATCTAGAATGTTGAATCAAAATTAGAAATATTGGTGTGAACTCATTTTCTAATATAAAAGTCAGTAAATATACAGATATAGAGTAGATATAAACAAATACAGGGGTGGGCAAAAGTAGGTCTGCAGTTGTAAGTATGCAAAACAGTTTATTCTTGAACTATAATATACTAGAGGCCTGGTGCACGAAATTCATGCATGTGGGGTGGGGGGTCCCTCAGCCCAGCCTGTGCCCTCTCGCAGTCCAGGAGCCCTCGGGGGATGTCCGACTGAGGGCTTAGGCCCACTCCCTGTGGGGAGCTAAGCCCTCAGTTGGACATCCTTAGCACTGCCGCAGAGGCGGGAGAGGCTCCAGCAACTGCAGCTGCACTCACCAGCTATGAGCCCGGCTCAGGGCTTCTGGCTGAGCAGCACTCACCCTGTGGCAGCACACTGACTACACTGACTACAGGGGGCAGCTCCTACACTGAGTGTCTGCCTGCTGGTGGTCAGTGCGTGTCATAGCGACTGGTTGTTCTGCCATTCAGTCAATTTGCATATTAGCCTTTTATTACATAGGATTTATTATTGTATTGTTTGATTGCATTATTTGTCTTATTATCATTGTTATTATTTCATATTCATACTTATGATTCATCTTTTAGGTAATGATGGCTGGTAATTAACATAATTTTACCCATCATTTTATGTGGATGTATGGATATAACTATACATTTATCTTCCAGTTATGCTTACTGATACTCCAGAAGCAATTACACTCCAGGAGAATGAGCAAACCTATCGTGTCGTGTGTATCTTGGTTTCTAAATTTAGCTCTCCAATAAAAGAAACCAGAGCTTCTTGGATAAATGACTGATTCCAGACCTGAGTCAATAAAATTATAAGGTAATGTGGAACTTCTTTTTGTGCCAGAAGAAAGGCCATGATCAAAGAATGAGGGGCATCATCATGCCTTCATGTCAAAAAGACATAGCAATCAGTTTCAGGTTGTTTCTTGCTGCCAAATCTGTGACATTTGAAACATTGGAATGAATAGTAAAGATAACACTTCCTATCCTATTGAATCCAGAATTTCTAAAGAATTTTGATGACAAAATTGAGCAAATTTAAATGGGGTCTATAGGTTAGATGGTAGTAAGATATCAATGTTAATTTTCTGAATTTGATGATTCTATTGCGGTTATAAAGGAGAATGCCATTGTTTAAGAAAATCCATGCTGCTTTCAAATGGACAAGGATAATACATACATACAAATACATATAGAAATAGAATGATAAGGCAATTGTAGTATAATGTTATGATGAGAAGCCGGTGAAAGATATAAAGAAGTTTTTATATTATTGTTGTTATTTTTTTCTGTATGTTTGAAGTAATTTCAAAACAAAAGTTTAACAAATAAAATAAATAAATAATACAATATAGGTCTGGTGATCTTATGAAAAAATATATTTTACTCTGAGTTTACCCATATTGGTTGGTGAGCAGGCTGCAATCTAAGTCTCTTCTGGCAGTGTATTTCAATATTAACTTACAAGCTGGGCATGCTGGTTTTAGTTAGGACAAGATCCATGCAACAGTTTAAAATTAAACTTAAACGTCCCAGAAATATAATAGTACTGTTTGTTATAAATAAGTTTAAAATAATGTGATAGACAACAAAGAAGGGATGGCTATTAATATTACATATTTACAATGTAGCATGAAACATGATCCATTTGACTTAAAAATATGTTATAAAGCAATATAAATACCCATTGTTGCAAAGGACAACATATGTGCTAAACAGTAGTAGTAGGTACATTTATAAGGTGGAATTACAAGATACTTACTTTGTATTTTTCTTATTTTCAACAATGTTATTTTTTTAAATTTTGTGATTGGATAATAGTTATATATATATGGATATGTAACTTATCCAGATGATTAATCCTAAGTAGGTCAACCTAATTTCTATGATACCTCCATTTTATTTCCCAATGTTTAACTAAACTATTTCTGGCAAGGGAACTGAGAAGCTCTAGGTATTATATGTTTATTTCTTTATCTGGTCATTTATGTGTCTGTTCATTTATTTTACTTTTAGATGAATAATGAGTTTTAATAATCATTTTTGGCCAGCTATGTAAAAACACCATGGCACACATATTTGCAAATATCTATCACTAGATGCAGTTGTAGGACTAATCTTGGAACCGAAAAAGAAGCTGTGCATTTCATCGTGCCAGCTAAGCTAAAACAACAGGCTTTATTTCAATTTAAATAAAACTTGAAGGTATTGCTGAGGAAAGCTGGCTCAAGGTGTCTGGCATTCTGCCTAGAAGAGAATCTTTGATAGCCTTCTTCTTTAGACTATATTAGCTTCACAAGTTTTTGTTAGTTAACATTAAAATTTTAATTCTCTAAACAGTATAATTCATCAGGATTTTAAAATTGTTTCATCTGCCTCCCTACGTTATATAAAACAGTTCATTCAAGCCAAGATCCTTGGATTCACAAAATGAATAATCTACATTTTGCTGACAGTTTTCCATTCTGAATTTAATAGGACAATGTCTTGCATAACTAGAAAGCACCATTTAATTATGTACTACTACAGAAAACTGAACTCAGAGTAGTAAATTTTCCTAAAACATAAAACTGTATTTTTAGTGAGTTTTCAGGGGCTGGGGATTATCAGTCAAAGTGAAAGGTGGATTTAGAAGCATCCATAGATTCTGATCTGTTTATGATAAAATAAGTCTGCTTTGCATCTGCTTTGTATGAAGAAAGTATTCCCTCCACAAAAGTGCTTAGAACATGTACAGCAGTCCACACTTATTTGTGGGGGATGTGTTCCAAGTTCCAGCACCTCCAGTGAGGACCTAAAATGGTCCTAGATGATTCCAAACCCCATAAATACTATGGTTTTTCCTATATCTGCATACCTATAATAAAGTTTAATTTATAAATTCGGCACAGTAAGATATTAACAACAACAGCTAATAAAAAAGTAGAACAATTATAACAATGTACTGTGGTAAAGTTATGGGAATGTAGTCTCTCTCTCTCTCTCTCAATCTCTCTCTCTCTCTCTCTCTCTCTCTCTCTCTCTCTCTCTCTCTCTCTCTCCTCCCCCCCGCCCCCAGTATCATATTGTGCTGTAAACTACACGGTGGATACACTAGACAGCGGGATGATTTAGGGACTGGGCAGGACAGAATGGGATGGTGGGAGATTTCATCACACTACTCAGAGCAGGGCACAATTTAAAACTTACGTATTGTTTAGTTTTGTAATTTTCAGGTTAATATTTTTGTGCTACTTTAGATGATGGGTAATTCAAACATGGAAAGCGAAACTGCAGACAAGGAGGGACTATGGTAATGAGAAAAAATCAGAATCTCAAATGGTAGTCCATTGTAGGCTTTTCACTTATTTATTTGGGGCTCTTGGTGTTTGAGCAAAGTGATTTTCCAGAGCCCCCAGGCCAGAGCCTCTTTGGAGTTGTTGTGCTTCTTTCCTTTCTTTCTTTCTTTCTTTCTTTCTTTCTTTCTTTCTTTCTTTCTTTCTTTCTTTCTTTCTTTCTTTCTTTCTTTCTAAAATATATTTTCATTGATCTCAGAGAGAGAGAGAAACATCAATGATGAAAGAAAATCAATGATCAGCTGCCTCCTGCAACTCCTACACTGGGGATCAAGCCAGCAACCTGGGCATATGCACTGACTGGGAATTGAACCCATGACCTCCTGATTTATAGGTGGACATTCAACCACTGAGCCACTGACTGGTCTGCTATGCTTCTTTATATAGGTATCCTATGTCCTGCCCCTTCTGAAATGTCCTTACAGAAGGTCATTAACAGATAAGGGCATGTTCCAACAGCAAATTTATGGAAATTATTTACCTTTGAATATCCTATCTAATAAAATAATAGTATGCAAATTAACTATCACTCCACTACACCCACCAGCCACGTCCGCCAGCCAATCAGGAGTGAGTATGCAAATTAACCCAACCAAGGTGGCTGCAGCCACAGAGAGAGCAAGAGGGAGGCTTGGGTTTCCCCGGCAATGGAGGAAGCCAAGCTTTCCACACACCGTGGCCAGCCCAGGCCTCCATTCCAGGCTACAAAGTTTCAATTATAGAAGATAAATAAATCCCAACAGAAATGTCTGCTGCCACTGAGCGAGTAGGAGGCTTGGCTCCGCTCCAGGCTACAAAGTTTCAATTGAGGAAGATAAATAAATTCCAGATACCAGGACTTCTGCTTGGGTCGCCGGGGGGTGCGTGGTCAGCCTGCAAACTACCACAGTCCCCTGGCCCAGGCTGCCCCACTCCCCAAGGGAACCCCCACCCTGATCCGGGGCACCCTTCAGGGAAAACTAGCTGGCCCCCACCCGTGCACCAGACCTCTATCCTATCTAATAAAAGAGTAATATGCAGATTGACCATCACTCCAACACACAAGATGGCTACCCCCATGTGGTCAAAGATCCTGCCCCCATGTGGACACAAGATGGCCACCACAAGATGGCCAGCAAGGGTAGGGCAGTTGGGAGGGACCAGGCCTACAAGGGAGGGCAGTTGTGGGTGACCAGGCTGGCAGAGGAGGGACGTTGGGGGTGACAGGGTCTGCAGGGAAGGGCAGTTGGGGGGGACCAGGCCTGCAGGATAGGCAGTTAGGGGCAAACAGGCTGGCAGGGGAGCAGTTAGGCATCAATCAGGCTGGCAGGGGAGTGGTTAAGGGGTGATCAGGCTGGTGGGCAGAAGTGGTTAGGGGCAATCAGGAAGTCAGACAGGCGAGCAGTTGGGAGCCAGCAGTCCTGGATTGTGAGAGGGATGTCCGACTGCCCGTTTAGGCCCGATCCCTGGGATCGGGCCTAAACGGCAGTCGGACATCCCTCGAGGGGATCCCAGATTGGAGAGGGTGCAGGCTGGGCTGAGGGACACCCCCCTGCCTCATGCACGAATTTCGTGCACCAGGCCTCTAGTCTTTTCATAATCTTATGTGGCTTTGTGAGTTTATTAAATAGGTCTCTCTGTCATTCAAAACCATTTCAGGGTCTCCTGTCTGCTCAGTTAGTTCCCTTTGACTTTTTGAACTTCTTTTCAAACAATTATGTTCCCTTTATCAGTGAGTTGGGCATAAGAACCACCAGTTTGTCAAATATTTTTGTTTACCATGCCTCCGGAGTCTCATCCAGTTTTGAAAGGAAAAGTTCAGTTAAAATACTGAAATTTAATTTTTAAAATTTTTGATTTTTCTCCAATACTCTTTTATGCTCTGACACTTACCTTAAGTCACTTCTTCCTTAATAGTTAAGTTTTTAATATAACAATTGTTCACTTATTACTTACGCTTCAGTTATTTTTCTCCTAGTTATTGTGTTAATTTAATTCCATTTTCTCACTCAACTACCTGGCCTTTGCAATTTTTTCAAACTTTATGCAGCAAATGTTTAGTGAACTTTTACTATGGGCAGGCTATTATGCTATGGTGTTAGGATAGATGTACTTTAAGTTACCATGTTTTTTATTTTGTTTTGTTTTTTACCTTGTGAAATAGAAATGAGAGAAGACAGCATTTCCATGTGTTGTTTCACAGTTTTGTTTTGTTTTGTTTTTTGGCAGAGACACCCCTCAGCTCTTCCTTAAACTGAATGGCCAAGGCTATAAATACTCTTTCCAACCAAAAGTATTTCTTACAGAAAGAAAAGTATTACAGATTGACAGTTAAATATAAAATTCTCTTGCTAGGTTATAAATATGGGTAACAAATATGACAGGTTTTTAATATTCATTTAGCATCAATAAGTAGGGATTTCTTTGAAATCAGATTTAATAATTGAATGATATCAAATGTTGGTCACTGAATTAAAATAAAGTAAGATACTGAAATAATATCTGATGGAATGCTCTTTATATCATCTTTTTAATAAGATTACTTATCAGCATTTTAAATGGTAAATGTTATAGATCAGTTCCTTCAAAGGCATTACCAGAGAAAATTATTTCAATGCAAGTAATTTATTTGAGAACAGGGTGAGGGAATAAGAAGGTGAGAAAAACTTTTTTTTTTTCCCTGCAAATAATACTATCAAGAAAATGAAAAGAACCCAAACCAGTGCATTGGAGAACATATTAACAAATCATATATCTGCTAATGAAACTTTATCCAGAATATACAAGAAAGCTTACAACTAGGTAATAAAAGACAAGTAACCTAATAAAAACTGGGAAAAGTATTAGAATAACCATTGCCCCAAAGATATACACATTGTCAGTAGGCACATGAAAAGATTTTCAACCTTTTGTTAGGGAAATGGAAATCCAAACCACATCACACCCACTAGCATGGCTATAATCAGAAAGACAGACAATAACAAATGTTGGCAACGATGTTGAGAAACTGAGCCTCTCATACATTGCTGGAGGGAATGCAAAATATTGAAGCCTCTTTAGAACACAGGCTATTCCTCAAAATGTTAAATGTGAAATTACCATATGAAAGAGCATTTTCACTCCTAGGTATATCCCAATGGCAATGAGAACATAAATCCACACAAAATATTGTACATAATGTTCATGAAGCATTATTCACAATAGCCACAAAGTGGAAACAACTCAAAGGTCCTTTGACTGATAAATGAATAAATAAAACCTGGTAAGTATATCTATATCATGAAATACTATTGAGAAATAAAAGGGGATTAAGTCCTGATAAATGCCACAAAATGGTTGAAACTTGAAAACATTCTGCTAAGCCAAAGAAGTCAATCACAAACAGGTCACATACTATTATCTTTTTATTTATGTGAAAGGTTGGAAATTTATAGAAACAGAAAGTGTAAATCAGTGTTTGCCTGGGGCTGGGGCAGTAGGGAGAATAGGCAATGACTGCATTTGTGATTTCAAAAAATGTTCCAGAATTAGATTTTGTTGATGATTGCTGAACTCTATGAATATATAATTAAAATAGAAAACAAGAACAAAAACAAATATTCATTAAATCATATACTCTAATTGTATGAATTGTATATAAATTATATCTCAATTAGTTTGATTTATGTTAAATTTGATTAAATCCCAAATAAAACATTAGATATTAAAATTTAAAGGAAACCTTTTTCCTAGAAATTTGTGGCAAAAATAATTACAGTAGTTTTTCTATGTATGAAACTAAGGTTTAAAATAATTAATATAAGTACATTTCTAAATACTCAGATGATTTGACTTAAGAGCCCCCACCATTTGTAACTAGAGCCTTCAGTAAATTGTCCTATACATTTACAATAATGGAAATCTCTGCATGGTCCAAGAGAGCCTTTGCTGGGTTCTCTATCATTCTCTAATGGACGGGTGGAAATTACCATTAGACCCAAGTACATAATCTGCCCTCAACATATAGAAGGGCAAAGAAACATTGAAAGCTGCACTGTTTCTTGCTTTGGCAATGTATTCCCAGGGTGTCCTTATCCAGATTTTTCATATACTAGAGCTTGAGAAAATAACCAGATGAAATATCTATGGATTACTGCATGGTTGTGCTTCTTCACTGAAGATTTTAAGCAAGTCTAAAATACACCATAAGAGGTAAAATCTAAAACTCTGGCAAATATAACACTCTGTTATTGTCTTAAAACCACTCTACTTTAGGCAAAGATCACTAATTTGGTCCCCCTCAAAATGTAGGCTTAAATTGGACAGCTAAGATTTAGGACATAAAGAGATGGGTACTAGGCTGCCTTACATACCTCTCATCTGAAGCCAAGGGCCTAAGACTACACCATGAAAAATAATAGAAGCAAAAACCCAAGTCTAACCTACCTAGAAATTTTTCTCTACATTTTTTCAGGCACTCTCACAATCTTACCCAATGCAAATGAGTGGAGAAATAGACATTATATGCAAGCTCCAAATTTCCCTTTTAGAACCTAAACATTTCAAAAAGATAATAACTTACATCAATTTTTTTTGGATCTTTTGCAAATTGTAAGCAAAGTTGCCTATATAATTAAGTACTTGGATTAACATAAAAAAGATAAACTCATAGGATGCATGGGCTAATTTTTAAAATTTTTCATGACAGAATGGAATTTAATTGGTCTTCTGTAATAATTAACATATGGCTTCTTTCAGTAGTCACTTTGCTTCAGTTCACTAAAATTGTCAATAAACCAATTAGTTCCAATCTGGAAATAGCCTGAATTATCCTGCAATATTATGTCTGACAACATATATAAGGCAATGTTTCTTAACCAATACAATAGGTGACAGAAAAGAAATTACATGGTGAACAGACTTATTCATGTATTTATCTATTTATATCTGCTTCATTCCAAAAAAAAAAAAAGTGCCTACTTGTGTGTGGGAAGGGAGTATTGATGAAGAGACATGACAACTTTAAATTTGGAAAGAAAACAAATATATAGTAAAGATATAATAGAGCAGGTTGCCTGTTGAACACAGATTTCATTTTTACTAGAATCTATTCAAATACTAGAGGCCCGGTGCATGAAATTTGTGCACGGGGAGGGGGGGGGGCCTCAGCCCAGCCTGCACCCTCTCCAATCTGGGACCCCTCAAGGGATGTCCGACTGCCTGTTTAGGCCCGATCCCTGTGGGCCTAAACAGGCAGTCGAATATCCCTCTCACAATCCAGGACTGCTGGCTCCCAACTGCTCGCCTGCTTGCCTTCCTGATTGCCCCTAACCATTTCTGCCTTCCAGCCTGATCACCCCCTAACCACTCCCCTGCCAGCCTGATCACCCCCTAACCACTCCCCTGCCAGCCTGATTGATGCCTAACTGCTCCCCAGCCAGCCTGTTTGCCCCTAACTGCCTTCCACTGCAGGCCTGGTTCCCCCCAACTTCTCTCCCCTGCAGGCCTGGGTTCCCCCCAACTGCCCTTCCCTGCAGACCCTGTCACCCCCAACTTCTCTCCTCTGCAGGCTGGGTCACCTCTAACTGCCCTCCCCAGCAGGCCTGATCGCCCACAACTGCCCTCCCTTGTAGGCCTGGTCCCTCCCAACTGCCCTCCCTTGCTGGCCATCTTGTGTCCACATGGGGGCAGGATCTTTGACCACATGGGGGTAGCCATCTTGTGCGTTGGAGTGATGGTCAATCTGCATATTACTCTTTTATTAGATAGGATAGAGGTCTGGTGCACGGGTGGGGGCCAGCTAGTTTTCCCTGAAGGGTGTCCTGGATCAGGGTGGGGGTTTCCTTGGGGCAAGGGGGGGCCTGGGCGAGGGGCCTGTGGTGGTTTGCAGGCTGGCCACACCCCCTGGTGACCCAAGCAGAGGCCCTGGTATCTGGGATTTATTTATCTTCTACAATTGAAACTTTGTAGCCTGGAGTGGAGGCCTGGGCCGGCAAGGGCAGGGGGAAAGCTTGGCTTCCTTCATTGCCGGGGAGACCTAAGCCTCCCTCCTGCTCTCTGTGGCTGCAGCCATCTTGGTTGGGTTTATTTGCATATTCCCTCCTGATTGGTTGGTGGGCGTGGCTTGTGGGTGTGGTGGAGGTACAGTCAATTTGCATATTACTCTTTTATTAGATAGGATTATCTATGCCAGGAGTTAAGTAATCATCAAGGATCCATTAGACAAATCAGGTGTCAGTGAAAGCTTTCAGCAACACGTCTGCAATCATAGAAATCATTTTGTTTTCCCCCTCAGGTTTGATAGGAATTGACCCTGTCAGCACTTACTTTTTAGCTCTATAACTAAAATAGTATAAGAAACTTAAATTGGCCATGCTACTATAAATATTAATAGTGACAAGATTTTTCTTTCTAAAAGTGCTACCTTGTGACCTTGAATTTGGGAAACTAGCATTAACTTGCAGTTATACTACAAAGTCTCTGAATAACTTTGAACAGCTTTCTGATGTCTTAATTCCTTCATTTTCTCTTTAAAAAATGGTGATGATATCTGGTCTATTCATAACACAGTATAAAATGTGAATACAAAAAAATGTAAGGATACAAGATATTGGTGTGGGTTATGAGACTAATTTGCATTTATATCACAATTTACTTTCTTTACATTGATTTCATGTGCATGCTCAAAGCAATACAGGTTCTCTAAAGAAATGACCAACAGTCCAATAGTTTAGAAAACTTCCTGTACCCCATATGATACATGACAACAGTGGAGATAGAGGGCCTGTATCTGCCAGTCAATGATAAATTAGCATTTTAGCACTTTAAGTCATAAAAGGTTTGTATACACATTATTTCATGTAATTAACTCAGCAGCTCTGAGAGAATAATATCTCAATTTGTAAATAATAATAATCACTGACATGTCTTCATTATTTATGACCAGACATTATTGTAAGCACTGTACATATGCAGGTATTAGCAATTTTCGTTATCACAATCCTATGGGATAGGCACTAAAATTCCTCCTATTTAAAGATGGGGAAACTAAGTAAAGCGATACCAATTAACTTAATAATATCAGACATTTAATATTAGTAGCAAATAACAGCCTTTTTGTTATTACATACTATACTACTTCTGAACAGATGAAGCAAAGATAAGCTATAATATCTCATATAGACACCTGAACTAGTCAATACTGAAGCCTATAATCTTGACTTAAATAATTTTTCCTTTGAACGCAGTGTGTGGATGTGTGCGTGTGTGTGATGTCATTAAAATAAAATTAATGAAGAGGAGAAATGGCTAAATAGATGTAATTATAATGAACAATGAAATACGTTTTTTAAATTGATCTTTATTGTTGAAAGTATCACAGATGTCCCACCCCGCCCCATTCACCCCCTACACTCTGCCCCCACCCCAGGTCTTCACTGAAATAGTTTTTCCATTTACAGAAAGTATACATTTTGATGTTTTCAAATCTTATATGAGAATATATCTTCCCACCAATGAAATACTACAGGATAATGTAAAATGTCTAAAATCCTTTCTCTTCCAGAAAATGTAATATTTCATGTTTAATTTATGTCCCTTGATTATTTTTTACATCAACATTTTTTATTGAAAAACCATGCCATTTTTCTTGCTTCTAGTTACTGGTTCAGTAGCAGATTATTTTAGTTATATAGTTATATTTACTCTTTATTTTCAAAGAGGTATGTATAATCTTTAATAAAAATGTATTCTTAATGAATTCTCAGTGTTCTCATATTAAAACGTTTGCTTTACATATACAACAAGCACCTGATCCAAATGCAAACAAATAAGAGAATACGATGATATTCATTTAAAAATAAATAAATATAGGAACTATTGTTGGAAGCAATTTTAGTATATCATTTGAAGAATGTTCTACTTAAAATTCTGTTTTACCAAGTTGGTTGATTTAATCCTGTTTTATATTCAGATAAACTAGCTGTTATTTACTGTTGGCATGCTAACTCTGCCAAGAGCAAATATGATTTTTTTTTTTACTTTCCCCACAGTTATTGGTAAGTCTGCAATGAGAATAGGTTAATATAAATACAGATAATATATTGAAATAAAATTTATTAAGTATTTGATAAAAACAAAGTATTTGATAAAAAATTGCTGATATTTGTTTGCTGCTCATAGGTGCTATATCTTGTACAGAAACTCTGACTCTGTTCATATTATTTTTTTCCAGTGGAGTAGGTAGCTAATAGGTTAGAGGCCACTTTACCTACAAGGATGTCATTAACTTGAAGAATGAAGGCAATGAGAAAGGCAGTATTGTTTTCCCAGAAAAGTGTAGGTGGGAGCTTGTTATGCTCAACAATTTAGGTTAAGTGGCAGACAAACACAGTAATCCCAAGCAAATCTTTAAAACACTCATGATCATAGGGGGTTTCTTTAAGTGTAGCCTACAAATTGTATATGTAAACTTTGGTCTTTAATGCTATTGAATATGGAAAATAAATAAACCTATTTTATGAATTATTTCCTAGAAACTGGAGAGAAAAAATATTGGCTATTTCTGCTAAAAAGATGGAGTAGGCAAGAAAAGCAACAGAAGCCTGCTAGCTTCTTTCTATCATTTTAAATGGACACTATAGGGTTTTTTTTTGTTTGTTTGTTTTTGTTTTTTTTACCTTCATGAAGTCCTCCCTAAGACAGATGTTGCTGTAAGAGCTGGAAAGAGGAGACTGGCATCTATCTTGTTAGTCCTGGTTTGGGAGAGGCACAGACACAAACAGGTTGGATGACATCATGAAAAGATCTCTGTCTGTTAAACCAAAGCCAGGTATCTTCTCTCCTGGAGAGGAATTACAACCAAGATCTTAGCTACTATAAAAAAGAAACTATGTGTCTGGAAAGCAAACTGATTTTCCCAAACCAGTAAGGCATGAGGTTGGAGGGGTTATTGGTATCTACACTAGACTCGATCTCCTATTTCCCAGAGTGGATTGGCAAGACGGGAGCATCCAGGAGCTGCAGAAGATCAACAGTGAACTCAAGTAGGAAACGTGGTTCTTTGCCTAGAATTTTTATATAGATAGTGGTGCCTATAGGGTGACAGGCCACTAACAACAATGACCTGTGCATTACAGATCAGTTATTTTCCACCTTCTTGTTCAGATCAACCTTCACTTATAGTTCAAAATCATTGTTTATATATTGTAGTGAGTTGACTTGTGTTCCCCAAATCTATGTACACCAGAAGCTCAGAATGTGGCCTTACTTGGAAATAGGTCTTTGCAGATGTAATTAGTTAAGATGTAATTAGCCATAACAGATTTGGGGCTTTTGGGAGGAGCTAAATCCAATAGCAGATGTTCTCATAAGGAGAAGAAAGAACATAAAGAGCTGCACATATGAAAGAAGGCCATGCAAAGATGGAAACAGAGACTGGAGTGAAGCAGCCACAAGATAAAAAAATGCCACGGATTGCTGGGAGACAATCAAAGGGAGGAAGACACAAGGAAGGATTCTTCCCTAGAGCCTTCCCAGAGAGCATGGCCCTGCCAATACCTTGATTTTGGACATTTTGCTTCCAGAACAGAGATAATGAATTTCTGCAATTTTAAGTCACCAGTCTGTGGACATTTGTTATAGCAAGCCCAGGAAGCATATATAGATGTCATGCAATGTCCTTAGAAAAGTCTTCTCTGTCCTATACTTCATCTCACTCTCCCGCTTAATCTAGACGTTTTTATTTTCTTTTTGATGTTATTGTGTGCTCTTGTTTTCTATCACATTTTAATGCAATTACACTTTTTTTTTTTTTTTTTTTTTTTTTTTTTTTTTGCTTTTCACTTCATAAAACAGCAGGACTTTGAGGTAAATAATTTTGTCGTGTCCTTATATCCACAGGATATAAGGGACAGAAAGCATAAATAAATGCTTAAAATTAATGGCTGATATTCTATTATAATTGAATCATTTTCTCAGATTAGCATTATCTTAATTAATAATATACACCATCACCTTTTGTATAACCAATAATTTATCAAGTTAGGTGCTGAGAAACTATAAACCAAACAGATAGGAACCTACCTTTGAAAAAATCTAATGGAATGGATTTTTTTTTTTTTTAAATCAAAGCTTTTTAAGAGAAGAAGCAACCTGCCCATTAGTTTCAAATTGAGGTCAAATGGATTCCAAAACTTTTACTTTTAACTGTGTGGATATAATGTTCTTGCCCAAAATGAGATGATCCTTTCTATAAATATTTTCATTGTTTGGAAAGGGAGTGCCAATACTGAAGGATGTATTCTGAAAGTGGTTTTAAGTCTGGCTAAGCTTTATCCACATGCATATTGGGCTCTCAAATTGTGGTGTGCAAGATAAGCACCAGAGATTATTTGGGTCCACCCGGAAGAGGTCTGGGTTGAAATCCAAAGATGCATCTTTTTAATAACCCAATGGTTTTGATTTCAGCTATGTTTTAGAAAAAAAATTGCTTCTGGAAATCTAAAGACAGTCTTAAAGGAACATGTGGTACTTGTTCCCACCATTACCATACTGTGAGGCGTGCCAACAATTTTTCTCTACCGATACTAAAAATGTTCTTCAAATTCATGTTTAAGACAAATTTTCTTAAACATTTCAACATCACACTAATAATTTCTTCTCTGACCATATAACAGTTATGCAATTATTATTTTATTCTATTTACTACTTTTACTACATTTTTGCCTCCATGCAAATGACCAAGCAAGTTTTAATACACAGTTGATATTAAATACCTTATTTTAAATAAAATTGTATGCAAACTCCACAAGGAAATAAGTTCAGCAAACTCAATAATTCTTGATAATCATCTAGCTGGGAATATTTTCTTTTGTATCTACTGAGAGATACTGGTTTATAGAAATTGTTCTAACAAAAAATATAGGATTGTAAAACATATAATTAGTATTATGTCTGTTTCAAAATTTTTCTTGGAAAATTTAATATTCATGCATAATATTCTTTTGCCTGAGGAGGCTATTAAGCCCAAGTAATATAACTTCATGGGCTGAGAGTGTTTGACCATAGTAACAGAAGGTTTTATTAGTTTATATTGATGTTATAGGTAAAAAAGAGAGAGTGCTTTTAAAAGCTTGGTGAGACTGATTTCTTCAGGTACAGTCTTCAGAGCAAGACACTTTTAAATAAATTACTAATAGTGTAAAATGTATTGAACACAGTATCCAGACTAAATTCAGAAATGTGGAGTTAGTTCATTGACAACGAGTGGGAAAGAAAGCTTCTCTAATCTAAAATTTTATACTGTTCTCTATATATCTACCCTTCCATCAGTCAGTCTTCCAGAACCTTTATTTAAAATAATTGATTTTGCCTTTGTACTTGTAAATACAAATAATGATCTCCTTTTGCTTTCCACCCACAGCTGCAGAATCCCACCTGGATTAATCTAGTGATTTATTGAAAATGAGCACATTGATCTTCCTTTACCCTTTCCTTCTTGGCTCTGTAGAGGTACTCCTGGACCCAACTTCAGCAGCCAGATCTGATATTTAAAACCCTATAGAGACAGAGGCTCCCTGGTTGAAAATAAATTGCTGCTTATTTTGGTCAAGCTCAATTGGTTTTCTAGAGCAGGGCTAAGCTCCTTGTCATGACCACTCAGTTCCTGGTGGAGGGAATTGATTGATTAATCTTGCTCAGAATGCCAGAGGAGCAATGCACAGAGCATGCGACATGAGCCCACGGTGGGATTCCTGGGTTGACTTTGTGGTGGGATTTAAAATCCCTGGCTAAGAGGAAAACATGACAGTTGTGATGATGCATGCCTTTGAAGAGTGGCTTCTTCATTTGGAGCAGTCATGTCACAGAAACACTCTAAACAGCCTGTATCAGGTAAAATAATTATTGCCAGGTTACTTATAGAAAATTCAGTAAAAAAAAGTATTCAAAACCATATTATCTTTCTTAAATAAAATATACGCCTGATCTTTAAAGGCATCTGTTCAACTTCATGACTACTGCACATTACCCACTTACCAAATGTGCATAAATGAGAACATTTTAAAGTTAAAATGGCTCACAACCAACAGACAGTTTTTTCCCCCAATTAAGTTGACTGTTGAATTTTTTAGATGTAAAAGTTGAGTCTGGAAAAGACATTTCAGGTTGCTTCTTTCCCTGTGGAGAGCAAGGATATCAAAATTAAACACTGAGACTGGCCTAACTTATAATTCTCTCATTTACCAACTTATTGAACAACTGTCAAATGAAAGACATGGTCTAGAGCTTCGGGGAACAATGGTGAATAAAGTAATTCCTGCCATCAAGAGTTAGTTAGCTATATACCAAGGTAGATTGAATGCAGTTTGATAAATGCTATGATATGGTTGGGGACAAGTTGCTGTGAGGGCCATAAGAAGAAAGTTTCAGTCTTATCTACCACAGAGCATAAACCTGTTTAAGGAGCACCTCATGAAGACTAGGGATAAGGAATGTGGTCAGTTTCTTTCATAAATAAAATAAAACTTGTTTTTTTCTTCTGTTAAAATGTAAAACATTATTTGAACAGCTCATAGTAAAAAAATTGAAGGACATATTCTTCAAATATTTAACACTTCTCACAAGATACTGAGGCAGTTCTATCAGATCTTTTTTATGCCCTGTATTCATGTAAAGCATGTCCAGCATTTGTCATCATCACAAAAAGTATCCCAAGCTAGTAAGATAGACATTAAGATCCTTCATTGTCTGGCTGTTGCTACGCTCTTCAGCCACTTCTAAACCCTTGACTTTGAGCTGCAGATCTGATCTCACTAAGCTACTGAACCCACATAGCATCATATTATCATGACCTTAATATGCTATTTTCTTGACTTGGTGGTCTTTTGTCTCATTGACAAAAGCCACTAAACCACTTCCCACTCATCATTTGTTCCACGGAATGTTCTCCAACTACAAGCACAGTTAACTCCTCCCCCTCCTCTATTTTCATTCTCCTTTGGGCATTGTACTATTAATTATGTAATAATTTTCCCATTTGTTAACATACAGTTAATCCTCATAATTTATGGATTCTGTATTTTCAAATTTACCTACTTGCTAACATTTATCTACAATCCAAATATTCATGGCACTTTCACAGTCGTTTGTGGAAATGCTCAGGGTGGCAAAAAGTTTGAGTCACTCCATGCAAATGTTCCCACCTGAGGTAAAGCAAGGCAACACTGCCTTCTTGTTCCACCTCTCTTATTCTAAACAAGGATCCTTCTTGTAACATAGTTGGTGTCACATTTTTTTGTATATTTTTGTGTGTTCATTTTGTGACTCAGTTGTTTAAAATGGTTCAAAATGTGGTGTGGAAGTGCTGTCTATTGTTCCTAAAAGCAAGCAGGTTTTGTTGTGCTTCATTGAGACAATATGTGTGTTAGATATGCTTCTATAAGGCATGATTTATGGTGCTATTGGCTATAAGTCCAAACTTAATGAATCAACAATACATATACTATGGTATCTTTAGATAGAAATACGCGATAAGTCCAGCTTATACATTGCGCAGTTGGCAAAAATGTGATGAGAGCCTCTGAAGAATCTAATTCTCTATGAGCTAAATGGGTGTTAATGGTGACTTTATAGAACATAATCACTGTAAATAAAGAGAACTGAATATTTATGTGCTGACTATTCCTCTGTCAACTCTTGAAGTTTATTAAACTTTTGTTCATCTTAGTATCTCTGGGATTGACTAGTTTAACACTACCGGGGGTAATAGGAGATATTTATCAAATGTTCATTTAATAGAAAGATGCATAAATGTGTTAATCAAATGACTGTAGACTGTTTTTTGTCTGACTAAAGGGAACTTTTGCAAGTTTTTGAACTAACAATTTTCATGAAAAAAAAAAAAAAAAGAAATCCCACTTCAAGAAGATTAATTGAAAATCATATTGGAGGAAAACAATAAAAGCAGATACATATTCTAGTTAGAAGGGCTGTCTAAGAACCTAGGAAGAAACAATGTACATTTAATATAAGAAAGGAAATTCTAGTAAGATAAGTTTTAAGGAATCCATAGTAGCTACATATTGTCTAGATTCCTGCTATCAAACCACATACCACGAGGCAGAGCCAGGAGAAAAAAAAAAAAAAAAACTTGTTTCCTGCCTGGTAGTCCAGTTTTTGCATTTAAAGTCCTTTGAGCTGTCAAAGACCACAAAACTAAAAATACCATAGGCCCAACTCTGTGCAGTATCTTTTACTGTCTGCATATGGAATAGGGTCCCCCGGTGACAAATGGAATAAAGGTAAAATTATGACTGCAGGGAGTCCAAGTTTCTTCTTCACATCCATATCCTCTGGTTTTCATCATGCTCACACAGCAGAGGCAGCAGTCGGGCAAGGAGTTCCATGTGGGTTCTGATTTCCAGATTCCCACGACTAGACAGACAGAGCAGTGATGGTAACACGACACTCCTTCATTTATGCTCTAAGGCAGGAGGATTCATCTCCCAGAGCAGAGCGAATGTTATTGCTGTCTCAGTGGTAACAGACCTTCTTTGTGAGCGCCTGATCTGCCCTAACTAGACTTGAAATCTTCTTTTTATTACTCCTAAATAGAATATTGATGGCCCAGAATACAGTGGCACTGCAGGTAATTTTTCTCTTATAGTTCCTTCGAAGTAGATTGTCCTAGGAATATAGTTCAGTTGAATGTTGAATGACAGAAGTTGTTGGAAGATATAATTTGGCAACCAGCATTGGTCATTTGTCATAAAAATAGATCAATTAATCCATCATTCAAACAAATGGAATGCTATTCTGGGTCTTGCACTATGTACCTAGGAAAGTATATAGAGTAGTATCAGAAAAATTAACTTCCATATATTTTTCATTCTCTGTTGAGTTCAAACTTGATTTGTTTAACAGTGGCAGACATTTCTGGAAGCTGCATAAAAGAGAAAAGGCTTTGTGTCTTGTAAAAATGATATTCTTATAAATATTTAAATGGTATTTATTTGTATATTCATTCAATAAAAATATATAAAGTTGCTCTGTAAAGAGCTGGACACATAGATATTAGTAAGATATTGTCCCTCATTTCCAGGAGGTCACTCTATAATATGGGAGCAAATAATTTCAACATGTATAATACATTTTGTATAGATAAAAGTGCCTCATGACAATTGTTACTATGCAGGAAGCATGTGGTTCTCTGAGAATACATAGAAGAGGCATTTGACTCAAAATAGGAGAATAGTTATATCCAGTTAATAGCCTTCAAAGGCGTTAATTGAATTGAATCCTCAAAATATTTCAAAGAACAGTTCAATGAAATTCTAACAATGGTTGGGAGGAAATGACTGGATGGATTTCTCATGTATTCAGACCTTGACCAGAGGCATTCTTGATTGAGGGAATGTAATTGCTCTCCATTGTCCTATAAGATCTGTTTGTAAGTCTATCTCTGTATCATGACTTGTAAGCTACGTGTAGGCTGATTGTCATCCATGTACATGTTTATATTACTTTTCTAGGGATGCCATAACAGACCACCACAAAGTGTTCTGTGTCTTTTGTTTAGCTTCCAGCAGTGTACTGGCAGTATTCATCTTCACATGGCATTTTCTGTGTGCACTTCTGATTCTATTCCAAATTTCCCCTTTTTAGAAAGATACAGTCATAGTGCACTAGTACTACCCTGATGACCTCATATTAACTTTATAATCTGCAAAGATCTTATTTTCAAATAAGGTCACTTTTACAGGCACTGAGAATTAGGATTTCAACATCTTTGGGGAGTGAGGGACATAATTCAACCTATCACCATGTCCTAGGTATTCAATAAGCATATGCTGAGGAAATAGACAAACAATAAGAATGCTTTCTGAAAATGACTTAAAACCATGATTGTAGTAAACCTATGTCCTTAAAGGAAAAGAATCATTTAAAATCCTGAATTATTATATAGGCATACCATAGAAATATTGTGGATTTTGTTCCAGACCACCTCAATAAGGCAAATACCACAATAAGAAGGCTCTAAGAAATTTTGTGTTCCCCAGTGCATATAAAAATTATATTTACACTATGATGTAATCTATTAAGTACGCATTATTCCTAAAAGAAATGTGCATAATTTAATTAACACTACTTTATTGCTAAAAATGTTAACCATCACTTGAGCCTTCCGCGAGTCATAACCTTTATGCTGGTGAAGGATCTTGTCTCAATGTTGATGAAAATGCACTATCTGTGAAGTACAATAAAGCAAAGTTCAATAAAATGAAGTATACCTATAAATGGAAAGGGACTGAAGACTACCTACTGCCTGAGTTTGCTCTTAAATGTGTGACTCTTCTATTCAAAGCCTCTGTTATAAGTTGAGTGTAGGTATCTTATAGTGGATGCCTATTTAACTGGTTAACCTGCCAATATCGTACTCTTATAAAAGCGGCCTCTCCTCCCACTAAAATTCATGGACAAAAGTAATGTGTCCTGAAAGTTATGATTACTAAGGCCTCTGCTTGAAATAGTTGTTTGGACCAAGGTTGGCCAGTTGGCTCATACTGAGCTAATGAACTTCTTTGGAGAATTTCAGATTAAGTATATGTAATTTCAACTTTATTAGGTGACATATACTGTACCTAAAAGGTGGATATGTATATCTTCTATCTTTCATTCATATAGAGTAATGTGTATATATAAGCATATAAAGAGAACTAGTGTATACTTAGAAAAGGAAATAAAGCAATTACCAAAATGATACAAGAACAAAAGTTAGATATATCTAGTTCTGGTTCACCTAAAAGTGCCTTTTGATATATATATATATATATCAAAATTATATATATATATAATTATATATATATATAATTTTTCCCTTTGCTTAAGGTAGCTTTAGAGAGTTTCTTGAAGAGTAGCATTAATGCATTAATAGCATAAACTTCTTTTTTTGTTTTATTTTGCTTGGTTTTAGTTTAACAGACATTTATTCCTTTAGTGGAACAATTTCAACACACAAAATAGATGGTAATAGCAAAATCTTCTGAACCCTAAATCTTGGAATCTGAATTATGCTCTACTACTACTGTATAAAAATTCTTGAACTCCTTTATTCTTCAGTATCTGGACTACAAAAGGAAAATTATACAGTAAAATAATTTATAGATTTATGGTAAAGTTAAATAAGAATACCTTTATAGAAAGGTATGTATATTTATCTCTCTGTGCATACAAACATATACAGTCCAGTACTATAATAACCATGTTTCACTCAATAACAGATGATACATTTAAAGTTGGTCCCATAAGATTATAATGGAGCTAAAAAATTCCTGTTGCCAAGTGACATCATAGCCATTGTAACATTATAGTGCAATGCATTATTCATGTATTTGTGGTGATGCTGGTGTAAACACACTAAGTTATGTAAAATCATAACATATAATTATATACAGTACATAATACATGATAATGATAATAAAAAACTATGTTACTGGTTTATCTATATCATTCTTTTTATTGTCGTCTTAGAGTGTATTGTACTTATTAGAAAATGTATAAAACAATATGCCATGTATGCCAGTAGCAGCTTCATATATCTCATGTTTACATCTGCTAATTGCATCATTTTATCTTGTGCTTGATTTAATCTTGTGTTGTTTTGCTCATCATGAACCATAAGCATACAAAATCCACTGCTAATGTTGCCAGTAAGAAGCCACAATGAGTGATTTACCTCAATAGGATATTAAAAGTTATTAAGGACTACAATGGTGGAAAATCAGTAATGGTTATTGCTCACCAGTCAGGCATGTCTCATTTCACCATAATTATGATCCTGAAGAATAAAAACCAATACATGAAAGCTGTTAAAGAATTTGCTTCATCAAAGCAATAAGACTAACAAAAACTTAAGATCCCTGGCTGGTGTAGTTCAGTGGTTAGAGCATCAGCCTGCACCTGCACACACCAGAGGGTGGTGGGTTCAATTTCAAGTCTAATCCCTGCCCCCCATTAGGGTGGGAGTGGGAAGCAACCAATTAATCAATATGCCTCTGTCACATCAATGTTTCTCTCCCTTTCCCCTTCTATCTTCCCCTCCCCTCTCCCTATCACTCTCTCTAGAATCAATGGGAAAAATATCCTCACTCTTCAAAAGTTATGATTACTAAGGCTTCTGCTAGAAATAGTTGTTTGGACCAAGAATGGCCAATTGGCTCATACTGAGCTAGTGAACTTCTTCTTTGGAGAATTTCAGATTAAGAATATGTAATTCAACTTTATTAGGTGACATATACTGTACCCAAAAGGTGGATATGTATATCTTATATCTTTCAGCCATATAGAGTAGTGTATAGAATAGCATAGAAAGAATTAAAAAAGAAAATTGAGAAGGACCTAGACCAGATGCAGAAGAGTATCTCTCTCATCTTCTTGAAAATCAGTCAAAGCAAAACTTTGGTTTGTGATGTTAAAAGAAAGAGCTGTAATTTACCACTAGCCCTGGGTGGTTTAACCAATTCTAGAATTGTTATTCATTACCTATTGTGAAAATACGTGGTGGGTCTGCAAATGCTGATGTGAAGACTGCTGAATAATTTTTGGAAACTCTAGATAAGTTGATTCTGGAGGAAAATTACTTGACAGAGTAAATTGTGAATTAAAACTCCCTATTCTGGAAACAGATGCTTGAAATTACTTTCATCCATGAAGAGACCAAGTCAATGCCAGGTTTTAAGGCTTTTAAGGACAACTTGGGGGCAATGTTGCAGACTACAGCTTGAAGCCCATAGTCATAGTCATCTGGCACAGTGAGAATCCTAGGGCCTTTAAGCATATCAGTAAGCACACAATGCCACTCTACTAAAGAATAATAAGAATTCATAGATAACCTAGGTCCTCTTCCAAGATGCCCTTTTGAATTGCTATCCAGCAAAATGTAAAAGTACTATTTGGAGAATAACATACCTTTCAAGATTCTGCTTATGGTTGATAAGGCTCAATGACCTCCTTTTTTGTGATTTTCATCCCAATATCAAAGTAATGGTTCTATCTCCAAAGCCCAACTATTTTATCTAACCAACTAGATGCACGGTGCATGGATTCGTGCACCGGTGGGGTCCCTTAGCCTGGTCTGCAGGGATCAGGCTGAAACTGGCTCTCCAACATCCCCTGAGGGGTCCCGGATTGAGAGAGGGTAGGTCTCGGGTGATGCACCCCAGAATCAGGCTCCCTCCTCTCTGCTTCTGAGTCGGTCATCCTAGAACCACAGCTGCCAAGTCACCTCACCACAGCTTGGCAGCTCCTTCATTGAGTGTCTGCCCCCGGTGGTTAGTGCACATCATAGCTACCAGTCAGAACATCTGCCCCCTGGTGGTCATTGCGAGTCATAAGTACCAGCTGGACCGTAGGACAGTTGCTTAGGCTTTTATATATATAGGTGAATCAAAAAGTTATAGCAGCTTTTAAGGCCTACTACCTGAGAAAGACCATTGCCCAGGCTACTGATGCAACTGAGTCAAACAATGAGAAGGCACTGATGCAATTTTTTTTAAACTACAACCTCTATGACTGCATTAAGAAACTTTCTTGGACTTGGAATGATATCACTAAGGAATATATGAATGACATTTGAAAGAAAACACACAAGAGGTCTTGACATTCAAGGATTTGCCAAGGATTAGGAGGTTGCAACAATCAACAAGGCTGCGGTTGAGATGGCTCACCGCTTTAATCTGACTGAATGAGGGTAACATTGAGGAACCCATAGCGTTAGTTCCTGAAGAATTGACTAATGAGAAGACATTGGAACTGGAACAGGAATACATAGCTGAAGAAGAGGCAAAAAAGGAAAGGAAGAAAGAAAAAAAGAAACTGCAGGAAAAGAAAAAAAGGAACACTCAAGAATTTAATGAACAAACTGAACTACCAAGCAAAATAGAGACAGGCTCATAGATAGAGAGCAGGCAGACAGCTTGGGCTGAGGGTTGGGGAGTCAAGGGATTGAGCAAAAAAAAAAAAAAAAAAGAGAGAGAGAGAGAACTCATAAACAGCAGTGTGGTGTTTGCAGGGGTGAAGGGGGATAGGTGAAGGTGGAGGAGGGCATAGAAGGGATAAATGGTGATGGAAAAAATAAAACAATAAACTTCTACTCATCCTATGGGGAATAAAATCACAGTAAAGAGTTTAGCAGAAGTTTTTGAAGACCTCAACAAGATCCTTTAAAACTTTGAAAACATGGATATCAAAAGTGGGAGGTTTTCAGTAGTGGAAAGGAATGTTTGTGGTGCATTATCTGCTTACAAGCAACTCTATGATTAAAAATGTAAACAAACAAGCAAACCACCTGGACATATTTCTGAAAAGAGTGACACATTCTCAAGAAGAACCTTAGGCAGGTCCTTCAGTTGGTATTTCAAAGAAGGCATTGTTATCATAGGAGGTGACAGCTTCGAGTATGTTACTGTCCCTGAAGACATAACAGGGACAGGATGTGGAGGTGGAAGACAGTGATACTGATGATCCTGATCCTGCATAGGCCTAGGCCAGTGGTCGGCAAACTCATTAGTCAACAGAGCCGCAGTTTGCCGACCACTGCCTAGGCTAATGTGTGTGTTTGTGTCCTAGTTTTTAACAACAACAACAAAAAATTTAAAAAGGAAAACATAAAGTTTAAAAATAGGAAATAGCTTATAGAATCTTATATAATAAAAGGGTAATATGCAAATTGACCCTAACGGCGGAATGACCTGTCACTATGATGCACACTGACCACCAGGGGGCACACAATCAATGCAGGAGCTGCCCCCTAGTGGTCAGTGAACTTCCACAGGGGGAGCGCTGCTCAGCCAGAAGCTGGCTCAAGCTGGCCAGCACAGCCGCAGTGGCAAGAGCCTCTCCCGCCTCCACAGCAGCGCTAAGGATGTCTGACTGACTGCTTAGGCCCACTCCCCGTCAGTCAGACAATAAACAATAAACTTCTACTCCCCGTCAGTCAGACAATAAACAATAAACTGCTTTTCCCTGCAGGCCCGGTCACCCCCAAGGGCTCCCGAACTACTAATGGGTGCAGGCTGGGCTGAGGGGGACCCTCTGCCCCAGTGCTCAAATGCCGTGCACCGGGTCTCTAGTAATGATATAAAGAAATAAAATATTTATGTACAGTTGTATAATGTGTTTATTTTAAGCTATACTATTACAAAAGAATAAAATAAATGAAGTGTTTATAATCTGAGGTTAATTTATTATTGAAGAAAGAATATGTTAAAATAAGTTTGGTGCAGCCTAACTGTACAGTGCTTATTAAGTGTACAGGAGTGTACAGTAATGTCCTAGCTTTCACATTCACTGACCACTCACTCACTGACCCATTCAGAGCAACTTTCAATCTGCAAGCTTCATTCATGGTCAATAACCCACACACGTATCATTTTTCTTTTATGCTTTGTTTCTGCTGTACCTTTTCCATGTTTAGATATATTTAGATACATAAATACTTACCATTGGGTTTTAATTTCCTATAATACTCAGTAAAATAACACGTTGTACAAATTTGTAGCCTAGAAGCAATATGCTATACTATTTAATGTAAGTTACTCTATGATGTTCACACAAAGATGAAACCCACCTAATGACACTTTTCTCAGAACCTATACCTATCATTAAGTGATACATGGCTATGTATAATTTACACATATATTACACAAATTCCTCCATGCACATAAATTATGTCTGTATAGATTATACATGTTATATATACTATACACAAATATATGCATATATATATATATGTGTGTATATATATATATATATATATATACACACATACATATAAGTGTGGGGCATATAAACACCTGTGGAAATACATATGAGAGATATAAATATACTAGAGGCCCGGTGCATGAAAATCATGCACAGGGGAGTGTGTCCCTCAGCCCAGCCTGCAACCTCTCCAATCCAGGACTGCTGGCTCCCAACTGCTTGCCTGCCTGCCTTCCTGATTGCCCCTAACCACTTCTGCCTGCCAGCCTGATCACCCACTAACCACTCCCCTACCAGCCTGTTTGCTCCTAACTGCCCTCTCTTGCAGGCCTGGGTCCCCCCAACTGCCCTTCCCTGCAGGCCCGGTTGCTCCCAACTCCTCTCCTCTGCTGGCCTGGTCACCCCTAACTCCCCTCCCCTGCAGGCTTGATCGCCCCCAACTGCCGTCCCTTGCAGGCCTGGTCCCTCCCAACTGCCCTCCCCTGCTGGCCATCTTGTGGCGGCCATCTTGTGTCCACATGGGGGCAGCCATGTTTGACCACATGGGGGCAGCCATCTTGTGTGTTGGAGTGATGGTCAATCTGCATATTACTCTTTTATTAGATAGGATAGAGCAGTGGTCGGCAAACAACTTAGTAACAGAGCCAAATATCAACAGTACAACGATTGAAATTTCTTTTGAGAGCCAAATTTTTAAACTTAAACTTCTAATGCCACTTCTTCAAAATAGACTTGCCCAGGCCGTGGTATTTTGTGGAAGAGCCATACTCAAGGGGCCAAAGAGCCACATGTGGCTCTTGATCCACAGTTTGCCGACCACTGGGATAGAGGCCTGGTGCACGGGTGGGGGCCAGCTGCTTTTCCCTGAAGGGTGTCCCGGATCAGGGTGGGGGTTCCCTTGGGGCGTGGGACGGCCTGGGCGAGGGGCCTGTGGTGGTTTGCAGGCTGGCCACGCCCCCTGGCGACCCAAGTGGAGGCCCTGGTATCTGGGGTTTATTTATCTTCTACAACTGAAACTTTGTAGCCTTGAGCAGAGCTAAGCCTTCTGCTTGCTCCACTGCTGCAGCCATTTTTGTTGGAATTTATTTATCTTCTACAATTGAAACTTTGTAGCCTTGAGTGGAGGCCTGGGCCTGCCAGGGTATACAGAAAGCTAGGCTTCCTTCATTGCCAGGGAAACCCAAGACTCCTGCTCACTCTGTGGCCGCAGCCATCTTGGTTGGGTTAATTTGCATACTCGCTCCTGATTGGCTGGTGGGCATGGCTTGTGGGTGTAGCAGAGGTACAGTCAATTTGCATATTACTCTTTTATTAGATAGGATACCTCATTTAACTTTTTCACCAGTCTGTAAGGTAAGTATACACACACACATACTAAAAAATGATAGTGCCTGACATAGTATACACTCAGTATATACTAGCTTGTTGAGAATAAATACAGTAGAGAGAGAAACAGTACTGTCTTCTAGTGTCTTCAGGTATTTTCCATGTGTTTCATGGCAATGAACAAGCCAAAGCAAATGCCCTCCCTCCCTAACCGAATTTCAATATTTCTTTAAGTTGTTAGGGGCTATTAAATGGCCTTCCACAGTAATTCCTTTAGCAAGCTGGCACTAAGTTCAAAGTGCAAACACCAGCCTGATTCACCAGGCTATTCCCACAACCTCTAGCAAGATAGAGCAGCAGCGGTGGGGTTCTCTCCTGGAGTATCCCATGAGTGCATCTGTGCTCTCTCATCTTTGAAATCCTCTCCAAGGGAAGGTAAGAGACCAGGAAAATAGGGTGTCTCATTTTGCTGAGCCTCTGCTTGAGAGTGCTTCCAATAAAGCCCATGTTAGGTTTCCAGGGCTACTGTAACAAAGTCACACAAGCCCAGTGGCTTAACCACTGACATTTTCTCATAGATCTGGAGGCTAAAAGTGTGAAATCAAGGTGTTTCCCAGGCTATGCTCTCTTTGAAGATGCTTATTAAGGATCTTTTTCAGGACTCTTTTCTAGCTTCTCTTAGCTTAACTCCAATCTTCTCATGGCCTTCTGTCTGTGTACTTGTCTGTCTTTGAATTAAATTTTCCACTTTTATAAAGAAACTAATCATATTGGATTAGAAAACACTTCAATGACTTTACCTTAACTTGATCATATGCAAAGATTATATTTCCAAGTAAGGTTACATTCACAAAAATTGAGGGTTAGGGCTACCACATCTTTTGGGGGATACAATTTAACCCATAACAGTGCATACACTGGACATCATAATAGTTTTTTACTTCAGCCACCATTGACAAGTATTAATCAGTGAGGGCAAACAGACTAAAAGAGTAAAAGAACCACATTTTAGCTATTCTATTCCAAATTATATTTTGATCTGGAAGAGTAAATGATTGAAGGATATAGGCATGAAAATCTTGGAACCAAGACAATTTTCCTAGAATTACAGTCCCTTATGTTTTTTATAGGTTTCTCCTTAATGCCTAAAGAAAACTGGATGTCATTGTCAGTTTGTGTAAATATTTACATATTATATATATATATATGTATATATATATATATATATATATATATTAGAGGCCAAGTGCACAAAATTCGTGCACAGGGGGTGGGTCCCTCAGTCTGGCCTGCACCCTCTACAATCTGGGACCGCTGGCTCCTAACCGCTCACCTGCCTGCCTGCCTGATCACCCCTAACCACTCTGCCTACCTGCCTGATGCCCCTAACTGCTCCCCTACTGCCCTGACCACCCCTAACTGCTTTCCCCTGCTGGCCTGATCACCCCTAACTGCTCTCCCCTGCCAGCCTGATTGCACCTAACTGCTCTGCCTGCCTGCCTGATCGCCCCTAACTGCCTCTGCTTAGGGCCTGCCACCATGGCTTTGTCCAGAAAGACAAAGGAAGGATGTCCAGAAGTCATCTGGTCTATCCGGTCTAATTAGCATATTATCCTTTTATTAGTATAGATATTCAGTCACTCTAAATGCTGAAAGTACAAATATGAGTATGAAGCATGACACTTCATATTAAGTCACTCTCATTCTGACAATGGAAATAGAGATACAGCATTTTATTATCACTTTGACCTATAACTAACTCACAAACATAGAGTTTTTCATAATTTCCCAAATTTAGATATTATTCCACACTCTAGTTCACCTGTTCCTATTTTTCTCTCTTCATTTCTGTAAGTTGTATGCTTACTTTTACGGTATCAAGAAAAAAAAATATTTATATTTTCTTTAATAATTATAATCAAATCTTCAGTACTCTTTCTATAGGTTGATTCTAAATGCTAAAAATGCACAGATGTTATTTACATTAATACAACTATGTAATTATGGTTCACTGCAGAGGCAAGTATTTTGATATGAATTATTAGCCTTTCTCAATTTCTAATGCCATAATCCCTGTGCTACTCAAATGGGAATTTCCAAATGGATTCTCTACACTTCACCAACTGTTCAAAACCATGCCAATTTAATTTGCTTCATATTGGATCATGTTTTGCTCCACTTCTTTTAATATTTTTGTTTTAAAATAGTTCAGACTTAGAAATGTTGAAAAGTGTGTATTGAGAGTTCACTTATACTGTTCAGTCAGCTTTCTTCCTGTAAACAACTTATATAACCATAGCACTGTTATCAAAACAAGGACATTTAACACTATTATATTGCTATTAACAAAAGTATGGACTTCATTTAAATTTAAAATTTTTCTCAGTGTCTTTTTTCCCCAAGGATCCAATATTTTATTTTTCTACCACACCCTTCTAGGTCTCTCTTAATATTTGTCAGTTCCTCAGTCTTTCCTTATTTTTCATGACCTTGAAACTTTTGAAACATACTGTTCAATGTTTTACAGAATGTCTCTCAATTTAGGTTTGTCTCCTGATTAGATTGTGGTTTTGCATTTTAGGCAAGAATCACAGGGTTCATATGTATTCTTCTCACTGACCTTCATCCAGGGGAAGTAATATCAATATGTTTTATTATTAATGACTTTAACCTTAACCACTTGTTTAAGGTGGCATCTGGTGGGTTTCAGAACTATATAGTTATTTTATTTCTTTTACAGTTGATATATATTTTGTAAGATATCCTTTGAAGCTATGCAAATATTCCATTTCTCTTCCAATTTTCAACTACCAGTTAGAGCATCCATCAGTAAATCTTGCTGTAATAGTTATTAGTATGGTATTTGCCTAGTGGTGGTTTTATAGTCTTCTCATTATTTCACTAAACCATTTTATATGAGAGAGCTGTCTCTTCTGCCCTATTATTTATTAAACTATTTCTTTATATTTGTAAGGACTCAGGATGTTTATTTTATTCTATGGCTTCTATGCAACTCTACCACTATTTAATTAGCTGCTTAACTTTGTCCAACTTTGTCCATTACTAGCTTCTTACATGTGAAATTGTGAACAAAGTAGGGTGACATAGTAGACCCAACAAGCTTAGAGGCTATTTTGCAGGCCTGGCAAGGTCAGTGACCAAAAGTAACCATATAGGATGGTCTAATCATAAATTCCTAACTGGCAAGTCATTGGGGGTAGTAACATTTCAGGCCTATAGCTTTCTTTACAAAGATCAATCTTTACCTTAAGTGAACACTGTTTATTGTTCTTAGGCACCTAGGCTAACATACATTTGAAATGTCAAAGCAACTTTGTTTTTTGAACATCTCAGAAGTAGACGCACTGGCAATAGAGCATGTCCAAATCAAAAGCCCCTTCATTGGTATCTCATTGCCCACACACCATCACTATTCACTATGCCAAATATCCTGTACTTACCTATCCTATACCTACCAACATAAAAGAAATATGTACTTCTCCATTTTATTTTTTAATCAATCCTAGACATTTCCCTGCTTTCCTATCTCCTGCCCCCTTAATCTACTACCAATGGATTTCATGGAACCTTCATTATGCTTTTTCCTTTGGTTCTAAATATCCTATATAATAAAAGGCTAATATGCAAATTGACCCTCATGCTCTTGCACAAGATGGCTCCCCATGTGGTCAAAGATGGCCACCACAAGATGGCCGGCAGAGAAGGGTAGTTGTGGGTGATCAGGCCTGCAGGGGAGGGCAGTTGGGGGCAATCGGGCTGACAGGGGAGCAGTTAGGAATTGATCAGGCTGGCAGGAGAGTGGTTAGGGGGTGATCAGGCTGGCAGGCAGAAGCGGTTAGGGGCAATCAGGCTGGCAGGCAGGCGAGTGGTTGGGAGCCAGCAGTCCTGGGTTATGAGAGGGATGTCTGACTGCTGGTTTAGGCCCAATCCCTGTGGGATATCCCCCGAGGGGGCTTGCAGGAGAGGGAGGGCTGTTGGGGGGAACAGGCCTACAGGAGAGGGCAGTTGGGGGGGACCAGGCCTGCAGGGGAAGGCAGTTGGGGACAATTGGCTCACAGGGAAGCAGTTAGGCATCGATCAGGCTGGCAGGGGAGTGGTTAGGGGGTGATCAGGCTGACAGGCAGGTGTCCGGTTGGGAGCCAGCAGTCCTGGATTGTGAGAGGGATGTCTGACTGCCTGAGGGGTCCCAGATTGGAGAGGGTGCAGGCTGGGCTGAGGGATATCACCCCAAGTGCATGAATTTTGTGCACTGGGCCTCTAGTATAAAATAAGCTGCAATTCTCCCAAGCATTTTTTCAGTCCATTGAGATTTTACTTCTGGACATGTCTTCACACTTGGCTCAAGCAAATTTTTATCAAGCTTTCTATATGTTTGGATGATCTATACTCAACAGGATCTTATGTATTTTTTACTTGACTCTACCCTTTCTTTAGCACTTCATTGTATTTTTGCATAAAAAAGAGTTTCAAGCACATCTTATATTTTCTTTGCCCCAGATGACTTTTCTCTAAATAACATAGATATAATTTATTATCTACTTGAGCCTATTTCTAGACTTTCTATTCTAATAGTCTATTTATTTTTTGTGCTGCAGACAATACCAAACTCTTTTAGTCATGGAGACAAGTTTAATGTCTGATATGATTATTGCTTCTTTATAGTTTTTGTTTTTCAGTGTTTAACTAGGCTTTTCCAGTGCAGTTGATTTTCCATACACACTTTAATGTCAAATAGTTTAACTTCATAAAATTTTAGGTGGTATTTTTACTGTTAACACAATGAATTTATGTGGTAACTTAGAGAGAACTGAATCCCTGTAATTTTAAATCATTCTTCCCAAAATAGAAAATATTTATTCTGTTACTTCAAGCTTCCTTTTTGAGTTCAGAAGTATTGATAAAACTTTTCTTGTATGGAATTTGTGCATTTTGCATTAATTTTATTCTTTAGTATTTAATCACCTTTGTTGTTGTTGTAAATGTGTTTTTTTTCTACCACAATGTTACTTAAATGATTATTGTTTGTATATAAGTAAAGACTATTGATTTTTGTAGGTTATTTTTATATTCTATATTTTTTGGACCTCATAGTTTTAGTTCATTTTATTTGATTCTTTTGGATTTTTTAATTTAATATCATATGTAAACAGAGATAGACTTTTTCTTACTCATTGTTACTCTACTATTTATTTCTTTGTGTAATTACATTGACTAACACCTTTAGTACATGTTGAGTAGTAGAGTGTTGTCAAATTTTAGTTTTTTTAGCTTGAATTCTACAGTGTTTGATATCAGGATCCCTATATTTTTTGATTTGCTTTTGCCTGATATACCTTTGTTCATACTCTCCTGAATCACTTTGTTTTAGGTGTGTCCCTTATTCACACCATATAGTTGGATTTCTTTTGTATGTGTGAGCCAAAATGAAGTGTTTTTATTAACTAGGGGAGTTAACACATATTTGAATATATGAATATGAATATACAAATGTATAGGAGATATATTTAATATCAACATTTTCATTTTATTTTATAATTATGTTTATTTCTTTTATACATTTTATTTCATTGGATTGTAAATTATCTTCAGGGACTCCAATTATAGCAATACAATTTATTTTTTGCATCTTACATTTTCACTATTTGCTCTTGGATCCTTTTTATGATTCTTTGCATTTTTATTTCCTTTATGTCGCTTTGTTTTCTTAATTGTCTCTCTGTCTTTCAATGTATGTTTTCCATTTTCATTTGTTTATTCTTGTTTTAGCTCTTAATATTTATTTTTAATTTGTGATATTTTCCCTGTTTTTTCCATTTCTTTCCAGAGTTCAATCCATTCTTTTTCATTTCTCTCTGTCTTTGTTTGCTTATTTTTAAATTTCTGATTCTAATGTTTATTTGGATATATATATATATAATTTTATTTGCAATGTTAGTTTAGACACTTCTTCTACTTCATTATTTTTTTAGGATGGAAGTTGTTCGTTTTCTACGTGTTATATACAACCTTTCTAATTTTCTTCAATAGTTTTGTATTTCACTTTTCTTTTCTTCATTTTTATGGTATTTGTGTATATTATACCAGGAATATTATAAAGTAACTAGTGGCCTGGTGCATGAAATTTGTGCACGGGGGGAGGGGTGTTCCTCAGCCTGGCCTGCACCCTCTCCAATCTGGGACCCCTCGAAGGATGTCCTACTGCTGGTTTACAGGGATCAGGCCTAAACCGGCAGTCGGACATCCCTCTTGCAATCCGGGACTGCTGGATCCTAACTGCTCACCTCCTTGCCTGCCTGCCTGATTGCCCCTAACCACTCTGCCTGCTGGCCTGCTCGCCCCCAGCTGCTCCCCGCTGCCAGCCTGCTTGCCACCAGATGCCATCCCCGCCAGACTGATCACCCCAACTGCCCCCCTTGCCAGTGTGCTCACCCCCAACTGCCTCCCCTGCCAGCCTGCTCACCCCCACCTCCCCTCCCCACTGGCCTGCTCACACCCAACTGCACCCCCTGCTGGCCTGCTCACTCCAAACTGCCCCCCACCGCTGTCCTGATTACCTTCAACTGACCCCCACTGATGGCCTGCTCACCCCCAACTGGCCCTCCTGCTGGTCTGCTTATCCCCAACAGCCCCACCCCACACCAGCCTGATCACCCACAACTGCCCTCCCCTCTTGGCCTCTAATCGCCTCTACCTAGGCCCCACCACCATGGCTTTGTCCAGAAGAACATCAGTAAGGTGTCCTGGAAGGTCTCCCAGTCTAATTAGCATATTACCCTTTTATTAGTATAGATAGAGGCCTGGTGCACGGGTGGGGGCCAGCTGGTTTGCCCTGAAAAGTGTCCCAGATCAGGGTGGGGGTCCCGCTGGGGTGCCTGGCCAGCCTGGGTGAGGGGCTGATGGCTGTTTTCAGGCTAGCCTAGCCCCTTCCAGTGGGGGACCCACTGGGGTGCCTGGCCAGCCGGGGTGAGGGGCTGATGGCTGTTTGCAGGCTGGTCACGGCCCCCAGCTACCCAAGCTCCCAGCCCCTCCATTTTTGCTTTTTTTTTTTCAGCACCTCCTTGAGCAGAGGCCAGGGCCGGCTAGAAGCAGGTATCTGGGATTGATTCATCTTCTGTAACTGAAACTTTGTAGCCTTGAGTGGAGGCCAGGGCTGGCCCGGGTGGGTGGTAAGCTTGGCTTCCTCCATCACCAGGGGAACCAAGCCTCCTGCTTGCTCCAGCTCTGTGGCTACTGCCATCTTGCTTGGGTTAATTTGCATACTCACTCCTGATTGGCTGGTGGGCATGGCTTGTGGGTGTAGCGGAGGTATGGTCAATTTGCATGTTTCTCTTTTATTAGATAGGGTATATAATAGATACTTTAAAGGTTTTATCTTTTTGTTTATTTGCTTCCATGTCAGGGTTAAAATCCTCTGATTTCATGATTCTCTTTAGTCTTGCAGAACACTAAATTTTGAGCCCTTTTCTCTTTTTCTTCCTTCACTAACCAATTGCCAAGAGACACATCTTCATTTTTTGCTTTGCTCTGTTTTAATTCCCCGGATGCTATGTGTTTCAAAGAGTGATCCTTTGCATCTGTTCCTTTATCTATGACACTTTGAGTCACTTGTTCATCAGACCTCTTTCTGGTAGTCTGCTCTGATCTGCCTAAACATTTTTTCCAGTATTTTCAAATTTAAGATGGTATTTTTCAAATCATAATTAGGCCCCTGTGCAAGCCATTCTCATTTGTTTCCCCTACAGCTTTTGTTTAATGTTTGTGTTAATATATCAAATGGCCTTATCTTTTTCTTATTATTAAATGAAAAATTTTATTTCTTTACAATGTCCATGCTGTTTTTTCAGCTTATTTCTTAATACATTTATTTCTGGTATTTTATATTTGAATCTTACCCAATTTTATTCCTAGTTTTTAAAAGTTGGCTTATATTAAAGTCTTGACTTTCTTCTATAGTTTTGTTGCTGTTGTAATTTGTTCACTTTTTCAGGAATTTCTAATTATCATTTTCTTTTAATTTGTTAAGAAAGAATTTCTTTTCCTTGGCATCCTGTGATCAAGTAAAATGGCATCATTTGAGCAATTTGACTTATAACTGTTCTCTAAAGTACCTCTCTAGAGAGGAGAGGGTGTCTTATCTAACAAGCACATTTTGGAGAAGGATCTGAACATGTATTGGCTCTGATTCTCTTCTCTCTTTTTCTTCAGTTTTGATGACAAAGATGAAACACCTAAGACAGTGGTCGGCAAACTCATTAGTCAACAGAGCCAAATATCAACAGTACAACGATTAAAATTTCTTTTGAGAGCCAAATTTTTTAAACTTAAACTATATAGGTAGGTACATTGTTATTAACTTAATTAGATTACTCCTAAACTAACCTTTGCTAAAAATTCAAGGGGCCAAAGAGCTGCATGTGGCTCGCAAGCTGCAGTTTGCCGACCACTGACCTAAGTAAAGCCTTTTCAAATAAGACATTAGAAAAAAAAAAGAAAGGTATTTAAGTTGCTGCTACATCAGAAGGTGACTGAACTCCAATGACATCTGACAGAAGAAGAGAGCAAAGTTTAAGATAATAGACTTAAATAAGTCTACCAACGAAAGCTAGAACCAAGGACACTATTGAGAAGACTTTCAAAGCTACTTATACGGTAGATAGTTCCCTATAATAGAAATACAAGAAACATCTTTTGACTATCTAAACAGATAAAAGTGGAGGGACATGAAAGGTTAGCATAAAATAGTAAAAATATTTTTGGTGACATTTCAGGCAACATACCTCAAATCTATCCATTATTACATAGATTTGAGGCATTCAATGTATGATAGGCAGAATTATAATAATTCTGGCCTAGATCTTATGTCTGTAAGCAGGGAAAATAGTTTCTTGATGGGTTTATCCAATTTAGGTAAGTGAAAAAGGATAAGATTCTGGATCTTTTGGAAAATCTGGTATGTATTGGTTCAATTTCACTGAGCATGGGAAGTATAATCAGTTGATATCATTGCAGAACTTTGGATGAGCCATAAGGGATAATGTGGCTAGACATAATGTGAGTTGGAAAAATATAACAAAAAGTGGAGTTTTGGCCACAGATACAGAAGGATCTTAAAATTTCTTTGATTTGCCTGATCCTTTCATCCACTCCAGATACTTCTGGAGTTAAATTGTGAATTCCCACTAGTGAGAGTTTAAGGAAGCTGGTATTGGATTAGTTGCTTCAAGGAATGTAGGAAAATTGCTCTGAAAAAACTGCCAATCACTTTGCCTGAGAAGGCAGTCATAGCTTGGTTTATCAGAAGTCTCATGATTACATTAATGATTTAAGAAAACATATTGGGAAATTCAGAATATGAGACTAGGGAACATCCTTTTCCTTGGCTTCGTGGTCCTTCAAATCTCAGTCTACCAGCCTCCACTATCTCTTGGGCTCTCAGAAAACCATTTATGTTTGTTGAGTTATATTTTCAGATGACTTTAGGTATAAGAAAAATAAGTTTCACCAATCTCAATGAAATTCTCAATTAATTATATGATTGATCAGTGGTATTATCCTGACTTTTATATATTTTTACATTCAAAGATATATTACTACTATAATGGTATTTGGATGTTCAGATATAGTAAGAATGATAAATCCATGGCCAACAATTCTTCCTATTTTGCAAATTAAAATAGTGTCATTTGATCTGTGATCTCACATCTTATTTGCAGAGATATCGATTGACTTCAACTTCATGAATTAATCTGCAAAAGCCTTAGGCCCATGATTGTCTGCCCTTATTCTTGCATGTCAGGAGAGTTTAAGTCATAATTCTGCATAGCAGTTCACAACTAGGTAGTTATTTTTTTTTACTCATGTACAAGGATTAACTGAGTCAAGCCATCTGCTCAAAACTCAAGATACCAGAGTGGACAGAGACATAAGGACCTTCCTTGCCTTCATGAAGCTTGCAGACAGAGACTGACAGTGATCTTGAATAGAAAAAAAAAAATACTTACAGGGTCTGAGAAGTACTGTGCACAAGCTATTGTCATTTTGTGAGGAAGCACCTGCTCTACCGGGGTAAGGGGTCTCTTGAAGAAAGAGCCAGACCTGGCAAGAGTTGGAGGATGAGGAGCACATTGTACGCGGTGAGAACTACCAGCCACCATGAAAGCCTGGAGGTCTAGGAATACTTAATAGGGCTGATACCCAAAATATTTAGTGACTGGTAGGACACAATATGTCTATGAACAACCGACATAACTGTATTAGTGACTGGAGATTGTAATACCTCTTTGGGTTCTTGTTATAGTCATTAAATAGTGTGGCTGTAGAGAGGACAGTGAATGGTAAAGTAATGGCTTATAGCCAACTACACAGAATAGTGTATCTTACCTTATGTATGCTGTTAGTGTACTAAACAGTTAAATCCTGATGTGGCATTTAAACAGACATCTTTTTTTTTTTAATCGGAGGAGTGTAAAAACTTGATTCATACAATAAAATGTTGCTGTTTTGAAAATAGATAGCAGAGGAACAAGATCAGAGGGAAGGAGGTTGTATTCCACTTCCTTCAATTGACTCCAAACAGCAGCTTGTACATGGTACTATATTTGGTTCTTTCAGCTCAGAGACCTGCATGTTCTCTTAGGCAGTTTAAGCTCAGGGGCAACTAATTTTAGCAGAATCCACAAAATATAAACATTTCCATATTTAATGGCACACAGCAGGAAAATCCCTTGAGCAAGGAAGTCTTGGAGTTTAGCCAGGCTTCCAGCAGGAGGGCTCACTGAAAAATCACCAGGACAGCATTTGTGGCCAAAAAAGAACAGGGCAGTAACAAGGATTTCTTTGGACTAAAGTACAAATTTGAGGATCCGAGTGGAGTCAAAACTTGGCAAAATTCACCACAGTAAGGAAATCAACTGTTAGAATAAACATGCATTTTTTCCTTCCATGGTTTTCTTCTGCAATACATATGAGTTAGTCTAGATGATGTCAAGTACACAGAAATATTTGTCTTCAACTTCATATAGAAACACTGCAGTGTATTAGCTAATTTTCTTTGTAAGCAAAGCATGGAAAACCGTACATTTCCTCATTCCTTTTAAAGATTTTAAGTTATATTCCATGTGACAAACACTGCTTGTAGTTTCTAAACTGTAAGAGTTTTCAGTCAAAGTTTTAACAGTGGCACCAGGCAAATGACTAGTTTGTCCTAAGGTAATCCTATGTGAATCCTATAACCAAGGTCCTAGAATTAGAAGCTGGTAGACATAGGCCAAATCTCAGTAGGGTTAACATTTCAACAGTGTCAAGTACAAATGCATAAATGTGACCGTGGTTAAAGGAGTTTAAGAAAACGTGTTTTAGAAGCATTTATTTTTAGAAAAAAAAAGTCTTAGGAACACAGTGAAGAACTGTCATTGTAGCCTCCAGAGGAATATGTAGCCCAGGAGTCATTAGCTGGGATTATACCACTGTGAAAATTTATAAGAAAATATACCCAATTTATTGGGCCTCATAGTCTTTTTCTAAAATGACACCAAAATTCTTCTACAATTAAGGCCATTACCGATGGGAATAAAATTAAAATAAAAAAGAAAATAATTATATGGAGGACTCTGCCATTGACAGTCATATATACATATACTAGAGGCCCAGTGCATGAAATTTGTGCATGGGGGGCGGGTCCCCTCAGCTCAGCTTGCACCCTCTCCAATCCGGGACCCTTGTGGGATGTCTGACTGCCAGTTCAGGCCCAATCCCGGGTATCAGGCCTGAACCAGCAGTCAGACATCCCTTTCACAATCCGGGACCGCTGGCTCCTAACTACTCACCTGTTTGCCTGCCTGATCACCTCTAAATGCCCCCCTGCCAGCCTAGTCACCCCTAACTGCCTCTGCCTACTGGCCTGGTTGCCCCCAACGGCCCCCCCGCCAGTCTGGTTGCCCCACGTAGCCTACTGTTCAGTTGTTTGGTCGTCCCTCACTAACCCCCCTACTGGCCTTGTCACCCCACGCAGCCTGTCTTCTGTCGTCCGTCCAGTTGTTTCGGTCGTGACAGCCCCTGGCTTTTTATATATTAGGATATTAATTTATTTTAATGTTAATGAAGTATAATATATGTATTTAATCTGGTAAAATTTCACAAATTGACATCACCTGGGTAACCAATTCCCCAATTAAAAAAAATATACATATCACCAGCACCCCAGAGACCCGCATTTGCACTCTCTTTAATTATGAAAAAGTTAATTGTAACCTTACTTTATGGATAGATCTTGTCAACTATTAACTATTGATTTGTTCTATTATTAATACACCACTGTAGAAAAAACTCACACACTTTCTTTCCTTTTAGATCTGCAAAGATTCTTCCAATCTTTTGTGTGGGGGGTGATTTCTTTCCTCTCAGCATGCTGGGAGTCCAGTACATTTATCTAATTCCTCTAAATACCATATCTTACTTTCAAACTAACATGTGCACAATAGCACTAAATCCAGAATTACTTTACAATTTCCAAAGAATCAACTTCCAAAGATGTTGTGTGTTTTTTTCCTGTGAGACAACACCTCCCCAACCATAAAAAAAAAAAAAAAAAAAAGTAAGGGTATAAAATTCTCACTGCTTTTAAGTCAGGCTTTTAAACAATCTTCCTAATTCTAGCGTTTCTCATTATATCTACAGCCAAAGGTACCTATTTGGTTTTCCTAAATCAACAGACCTCAGGAGATTCTTTGATGTGATTTTCACCTTTCACCTTCTAGTGTAGGATTCAATTTCATTTGAGCTAATAAATTATTTATTACTTTAACGTTGTTTTCCAGATTATAATTATTTTTAAATTGAAGTCTTTCACTTTCTTCATTTTATATATAAACACTTTGTCATTAGAGTTGAGTATGAGGAGAAAGCAAAAATATATATGTGTTTAATTCAATATGCCATTATTTACCCAGAAATATCCTGATTGTTTTTAATTTTCTTAATTTTTATGCACTAGAACTAAGGATCAACTTTTCAAAAGTATTAGATAATCCTGCAATTCTATGGACAACTTAATTAAATTAAACTTTATTAAAAATACAATGAAGTTTCCTCCTGAAGAATTTTCTTTCATGGTCCTCATTTTCCACCTTATTTTTCAGGCATGTTTTTTATATGTGTGTGTATAAATATATGCATAGATATTTTTTCTTTGTCTTTCTCTTTTCTGAATCCAGAGAGGAACTTGCTTTCTTTTGTTATTATTTATTTATTTACTTACTTATTTTAGTTTTTGCTTTTTGTTGTCTTCTTTATTTAGGGCAGTGGTCAGCAAACTGCAGCTTGCGAGCCGTGGTTTGCCGCTCTGTTGACTAATGAGTGTGCCGACCACTGATTTAGGGGAATAATAGCTAAGAGCAGTTTCCTAAGAAAAATTTTATAAAAGACTAATTATTTAAGTTTGAGTCTATCTGTAAATATATTAATTCTACATTTTTATTGCTTTTCTGGATGTATTGGGAATTCTAGATCAAACATTCCATTTATTCAAATTTTGAAGGAATTGTCTCACTATCTTCAAGCATCCATTTTGATTTTCTTGCATTTATCTGTAACTTGTTTTTTTCCCTCTATGAAAATTCTTATCATCATTATATCTGTGGTATGTTAACATTTTATTGTAGTATATGTGTGTGTGTGTGTGTTTGGCTGTGTGTGTTCAATGTACTGTGCTAGACCACTAATATTTTAAGTGGTTAAATTTCTGTCCCTTACCTTGAAAAAAATGTTATAGTCTTTATTAGATAATTCACTCAAATAATCTTTGCCTCTCTTTCTAAAGCTATTGAGAAGATGATCCTCTTGGGTTGATCTAAATATTTATATATTTTCCACTTTTAGTTTCTTTTTAAATTTATTTTTATTTTTGTTGAATTTATTGGGATGACAAAATTATACAGGTTTATTTAATTTATTGGGGGACAAAAATTATACAGGTTTCATGTGTACAACGCCACAATACATCATCTATATACTGTATTGTGTGCTCACCACTCCAAGTCAAGTCTCCTTCCATAATCATTAATCCACTCTATACCTGCCTCTCCCTCCCCCACCTCCTCCTGGCAATCCCCACACAGTTGTCCATATTTATGGGTTTTGTCTCTTATTTTTTTTCAAATATATTTTATTGATTTTTTACAGAGAGGAAGGGAGAGGGATAGAGAGTTAGAAATATCAATGAGAGAGAAACATAGATCAGCTGCCTCCTGCACATCTCCTACTGGGGATGTGCCCGCAACCAAGGTACATGCGCTTGACCGGAATCAAACCTGTGACCTTTCAGTCCACAGGCTGATGCTCTATCCACTGAGCCAAACCTGTTAGGGCATTTTTTTCTATTTTTAATGCCTATTTATAAATTGGATTGTTTAGGGGTTTTTTGGTGTTGAGTTTTATAAGATTTTATACATTTTGGATATTAACCCTTTATCAGATGTATCATTAGCAAATATATTCTACCATTCAGCGGGTTGTCTTTTCATTTTGCTGATGGTTTCCTTTGCTGTGCAAAAACTTTGTAGTTTAATGTAGTTCCATTTGTTTATTTTTCTTTTGTTTTCCTTGCTATATTTCTCGTAGCAATATTCTTCCACTTTTAGTTTCTTTTTATCTTTTATCTTTATTGAATTTATTGGGGTGACAAATGTGTAAGATTTTACTGTTTATGATTTCCTCTAGGATTTTAATGGTTTTGAATCTAAAATTTAAGTCCTTAATCCATTTTTAATTTATTTTTGTGTAAGGTGCAAGAAGGTGGTCTAGTTTCACTTTTTTTCTCTTTGCAAGCATCTGTCCAATTTTCCCAACACCATTTATTGAATAGACTATCTTTACTCCATTGTGTGTTTTTGCCTCCTCTGTCAAATATTAATTGACTATAAAGGACTGGATTTATTTCTGAGCTCTCCATTCTGTTTCATTTATGTTTTACTTTTTGAGTGATTTCCTACTCTGTTTACATTTAAATTGAACTGCTATTTTGTTAATGAAATTGTTGATTTTCAAAAGCCCTTCATATTCTCTAATTGTTCTTTTCTTCATGCCCCATTCTTGCTTTGTGGGCACAATATTTTCTCTTTTCTCTCTGATATATTAAATGTATGCTTATTGTTTTCCATTTCTTGTATTGTTTCTTTCCTGTGAGTTTTTTTTTGAGAGGAGATTGTTTATATTAATATATATTAGAGTTGTGTAATATATATATATATATTAAGTCACAGGCTTTCTACTCTAACTTTGTGTCTGACTATTTATGTTTAAAATTAAGACACTAAAAGCTGATTGGTTGCTCTCTGTATGTGGGTATGAGGCTTATTGACTTGTGAGTTCCACTGCAGAATGATCAGTTGAATTGGCCTATTTCTTCTAGATCTACTCTTAGTTCTAAGTGTCATTATAGGAAGTTTTTTTTTTTTCTCTAGGGTTATGTAGTTATTCAAGAGAAAATTCATTGAATCTCATACCTGAGAGGATAACTTTTGCTAGCCAAGATTCTCAAAGCAGGGAAGGGAAGGTGCCTTAGTGTGTAGATATAGTACCATTCAGGTGCAGATTTTACTTGACTCATTTTATTACCTATTTCACCCTGTAATCACCTTATCCTGACTATACATGAGATACCAAGCTATGAATTTGGGGCAGGACCTTGGTGTGGTCCATCCCATTTCTTACAAACTCTTAACAAAATTCCCTGCTATTCGTGTGATTTTCACTCCCACCTTCCCTGTGACCTGAGCTTTTAAGCCTTACTGCTGTCAAAAGTTCACAAAAGTGAATTGCCTTTCTGTCCTGGCCACCCACTCTGTTAACATTTAGGTTGTAACTTTCCCTACTCTTCAATATTATCACGTTTTCTATTTTCCTTTTCTTTTTGAAAAATATTTTGAGTTTCTTTATTGTTGCCTCTTTTCCCCTTCCCTTTGTCTCTAACTATTACTTTGGTGGGGTTGCATGTTTATAAACATGTAAAAAGTTTGAGGGCATGCACCAAGTTTTTTTAGATTTTTTTCTTTTTATCACCAGTACCTAGGTTAGTGCAAGGCATAAAATAGGAATTTAGAGGATCAATTTCTTTATGAGGGACTGATTGTCTAAATCACTCTTGATTAAACTACTGCTGAATTTGGAACATAGATATTATAGAAAAAATTTATGACAATATATACATACCTTTTAGTATTGACATAATTCAATTAAAAATGGTCCAATTGGAGTGTTGTTTTTCTTCTTTTTAATCTCCAATATCAACAGATTTTCTAATTATTCTTCAAAATGTGGACCTAGTGGGATCTCACATCTAATAGGACATACCTGTTATGTATTAATATCCATCCTGTACTGTATTTGTGTATTGTATATGTACTTCTTATTTAATACATTGAGAGAGGAAACCTGATTTTATCTGCATTTTCATTCCTAGGAGTTAATACAACTGACACAGAATCAAAACTCCACAAATATTTATTAAACTGAAACAAACTGTGTGTTTTCATCCAGACATTATAGGAAAGAACAGAAAGGCAGATACTGTTATTGCTACCAGTTGATGTTAACCATTTTAACATAACCACAAAGCCCAGAAAATTGGTTTTGATTCCTCAAAAGGATTTTGTTGTTAGTTTTATTGTACAGAAGAAAAATTGTGCTTTCCTACAAAGGGAATGAGAAGAAATAGGAAATAAATTGTCCTCTCATAAAGGTTTGGAAACATATACCAACATAAGAATTGGTCCTTTGAATTTATCCTATTAGTTTTAGACCAGCCAATAGACCATTTAGATGGTTGGCCATGTGGAAAGTGAGAGTAGATGATCTATTCAGCCATTTTTAATACCAATATTTTTATTAGATACAATAGCTATAGATATGCATCGATTTTTCTAGTACATTTCTATCCTGAATGTGTATATATGTCAGAATGTGATTCAAGGTCAAATGCTGCATTGTATTTTAAACAAGGGAGGATTCATTCTTTCAGAGAGGCCAGGAAGAATTTTTCCCTCTCTGGTTAGCTGATTTTGAGGTTTTCACACTTGGAGAGAAAATTTAATTTTACAGAAAAAGTAAAAGCAACTTATCCACTGTAAAAAGTATCTTTTGGTTTGGGGATAGGGGAAAAAATGAGGTAGTGAATGTAAACGGTTTGCTCTTCTGTCAGCCTTCAGGAAGTGATTTTTCTTCAGTCGGCTTGGCAATGAGACTTATTTTGATTTAGTTCTATCAGCAATAGAACAAAGTGCAGTCTTTCCTTTCTTTTTCTTTTGGCTCTGTTTTTTCTTTAATTGGAAATTAATCAAATCAAATCCTGCCACGCTGTACCTTGCAGGTGATATGAAACAAAAAAAGCTAACTTGCAGTGGTCTGGATTACTATGCTTTACTACTATTGATTGGGGCAGTTACAATCTCGCTGGTTGAATTTTAAATGTAGCTTGATGCACCCAAGCATGTGTGATCATCTAAATACAACTCCAGACATTTTAGCAATTAGAAATAAAAGCAATATCTCTGAAGCTAGTTGGAAATACAAATTGCTTGTCAAATGAACAGTCTATGTTCTCTTTATCAGGGAGAATAAGATGGAAAATGTTGGGAAGGTAGGAAGGAGATTAAGTAGTTAGCAATACTGCTAGATAATTAGCCTTCCAACATTATAAAACCTAACCTTTGTTCTATGATAATTAAAATAATATAGGATTATTTCACTGAAAACTGCTTAGTTTTAAAATGGAAAATGTATGTTGGCAAAGGTGCTGTGATTAAGAAAAGTAAGTCTGCATCTAAGCATTTCATGTAATATAGTTAATATTCAGCATAATTAACAATGTATATATTATATTCTCTCTATGAAGATTTTTGACGCCCAGCTGATTGAATGGAAATTAGGACATAGGTTTTAAACACATCCTATTCTAACCTTAACTGAAAACAGCAGGAATGTCTAGTCACTAGAGGGCAGCCATAATCTGTTACAGTCCATAAAGATCTTCCTGGATATCCAAGTCCAATTGCTGATGTGGAGGGCATGATTTAGAATCAGTGAGCTGTTTTTAACCGTGTGTATTTCAGAAACAGGACACTGACATCCATGTTTAGACAACATATTATAATTGATGTGATTAAAAGCAAAGCAAACAGATAATTGCAACATTGGTTGTGTAAATTTCATGTAAATATATACCCTAGTTATCAAAGAAAAAAACCGAATGCATAAAAATAAAAAATAAAAAGGAAAGTACATGAATTTTCACATGAATGGACTGGCCTCACCACATTTTATCAGTTTGCTGTTGTTACCAGGATACCGAAGTTCCAAGCAAAGAAAAAAGAATCACTAAACAAATAACTCTGGAATGCCTATAAGGCTGTTCATTTCTCCAAAATTTAGCTAGCTTCAGAATGCATGTAGATCTACAGGGAGGAGTGGGAAATCAAAAGCAAATGAACACTTCATATCAACAGATGTTACTAGGATTTTGTAACTGGGATAAATGTACTCCATGCCAACTTAAAAAAGAACACTGCCAAGTAAGCCTTACACATGGCAGAGTTTAAATCTCTTACCTTTAAAGAGACCTTTTCTGGCCAATTTGAATTAAAGATAAATACCAATTAGCATTATGCAGACATTTCAGCTTCTGTCCTTCCCATTAGAACCACCCACCTAACCTGCTTAAAAAGTATTTGCAGGATCTATTGAGCCCAGTAGAGGACAGTGATGAGCAGACAATGCAGTGCATGGCTATTCACTCTCACTGGTAAGAGACTTACTGTAAGTGATCTACATCAGTGGTCGGCAAACCGCGGCTCACGAGCCACATGCGGCTCATGAGCTGCGGTTTGCCACTCTGTTGACTAATGAGTTTGCCAACCACTGACTACATCATCTTCTGTGAAGTACACAAGAAAAATACTATTTTTGGTGAGAGTATCTCATTAACAAAGCTATGTTTTCACTCTTGGCTATGTCCCACAGCAAATCCCACAGCCACTTTCTATTCTGCTGGCCACAAGGAAGTCCAGTTGAAAGAATATGGAGAGACAAACTATGCTATTTGTATTAAAGGAAAATAATTATAAACACATTTTATTGATATTATGTCCCATATGGCAATGAGATTAATTTTCCTTGAATGAATGATGAATGAATGAATTGTATTAATATCACACTTATGTAACATAATATTTTGAAGATATATATATATATATATGTATATATGTATGTATATATATATATATATATATATATATATATATATACACACACACACACACACACACACACACACACACATATTAGAGGCCCGGAACATGAATTCATGCATGGGTGGGGTCCCGAGGGGGATGGGGATCCTGGGACGGGATCGGCCCTTCGGGCAGGCGGTGGGATGCTCTTGACTGCCCTGGATCTGGATCTTTCCTGCTGACATTCTCACTGGTTGTTGGGAGCCACCTGGCGGCCGCTTTTATATTATTTCTTCCTTGTGGAGCATCTAGGGAAGGGAAGCAGCCGCGGTGCCTGAGGCCGACTTCAAGAGGCCAGCAGGGCTGTCAGGATCGTGCTGGCAGCACTGGTCCGTCAGTGTCTGGCCCATTCTCCAGAGATTGGACCTGCAGAACTACTGAGGGAGTAAGTAGCTACCACTGGGCTGGTGGGCCGCCAGGACCTGGTCAGCTGAGCAGTGCTGCTGCTATGGGAGCGCACTGACCACCAGGGGGCAGCTCCTCCCTGGTGGTCAGTGTGCATCATAGCAACTGGTTGTTCCAGTCATTCCAGTCCTTTGGTCCCTTAGGCTTTTATATATATACTAGATCAGCTGTGGGCAAACTATGGCCCACAGGCCGGATTTGGCCCGTTCTGCCCGCGGAGCGTCCGCTCCTTCACCAGCAGCAGTGTTAACATGGCAACATCGGGAAACAAGGCCACAGCTCCTTCTTCTGAGTGGGCGGATTTATATCCGCCCATTCAGTAGAAGGAACAACCTCTCAATCTTCCAGAGACTCCTTGTAATGCCCGCGGATGCGTCCCCCCGGACATAACCCTGGGAATGCGTAGACACGTTATCGTGGTGATGTAGGGAGACACGCCCCTGGAGAGCACAGTATCAGAGCATTAGCTAAAAAGGAGACCAACAACACTGTTCCCACTGAAGTTGATGTTTTAAAGACCAAAAACCTTTCAACCCAGTCTACATTGCCATCTACATCTACGTCCCTGGCATAATTTGGAAGTTGCACTAAAGAAAATGTTTAATTTACTGTTTACACATTTTGTTCTTTTCTATTTGTTTTAGTTTTAAATTATTTTATTATATTTAAGTTTAGTTTGAAAGGCTTTTGTACCTTTCCTTTGTTATGCAATTTTATTTTGCCTTTGCCATCTTCAATATAAGGTATGTTATTGTGCTATGATCCTCCATTTTTTGAAGTTTCAAATTATAATAATTAGTGTTTACATTCTTCTTGTTAAAATGTTTGAAATGAATAAAACTATTGAAATAAAAAAAAAGACCATACCCTTTTATGTAATGATGTTTACTTTGAATTTATATTAGTTCACACAAACACTCCATCCATGCTTTTGTTCTGGCCCTCCCGTCCAATTTAAGAACCCATTGTGGCCCTCGAGTCAAAAAGTTTGCCCACCCCTGTACTAGATGCACAGAAATTTGTGTAAGAGTAGGCCTTCCTTCCCCCAGCTGCTGGCACCAGCTTCCCTCCACACTGGCTTCCCTCCTCCGGACACCTGCAGGCACCCAGGACCCGGGCTGGCTTCCCTCCAGCCCCGACTTCATCAGGAAGGACATCCAGAATGATGTTGGAAGACATCTGGTCTAATTAACATATTACTCTTTTATTATATATATATATATATATATATATATATATATATATATATATTAGAATACACATACACACTACCTTCATTTTTTCAGGTATTTATAGTTGCTTATTTGCCTTATAATTTAAAATTCTAACAGAATTCATAATTATGTGAAGGTCCACATGGTTTAAAATTATTGACAAGCACTACTTTTATGATTCCAAGGTATATTTTAGATACCTATGAACAACAAAAGTAGTGCTTTTGTCATGAAATATTGATGGGGGTTTGCTGTTTTGCTCCACTGACAATTTTGAATTTTGCAACCACTTTGTAAAATGTAACAGATATGTGAATAATAGGTTTGTTTAAAAAGTTGAAAAATTATATTTACTTTGCTTCGCCAGAATTTTAATTCATTCCATGTATTTTGCAGTGTACAAAAAAATTTTTGATATGTCGTTATACTCTTGTATTAAAGTTAAACATGCCAGAGGCCAAAAACAATTAAAGTTAGTAAGGTCCCCAAAAGTGGTTATGCAGTTTTCATTGAAAAGAGCCCTTGATTTGAAGTTAAAAGACTTGCCTCTCAGTCCTGGGGGTGTGTTCTAATATGCTATGTGACCTTATGCAAGGCACTTACTCTTGACCTCATTTTCTCATCTATAAAAAGAGGCAGATTAGACTGGTTGATTTTGTAAGTTCACTCCTACTCTCATAATTGTTCTTCTCTTTGGTACCTATTTGATTTCACCTTGTGTATGGTCATCCATGTACTTGTCAAATTCTTCCTTGTAGGACGTAAGCCCTGTTCTTGAAATCAAGGGATACTTCAGTCATCTTTTCTCCTGCAAAACAGATAGAAAAGGAACCGGCATATAGCAGATGGGACAGCAGTACATATTTGTGGAGATAAAAGTGGGGCATAGGAGTATTGTCTTATTGTAAAGACAGAGGGCATTTATCTGTGTCTCCTCCATTACCCAAGCACACAACACTGGAACCGATGCATTGTGGTGACTGCCACTCCTATTTGATCAGTGTTGAAATGAAAGATAGTAGAAAAATATGCAGTTACTCAAGATATCAGAGCTTAAACAATGTACATGTATAACTTGATTGAAAAGTTATACCTTCTATTTCTTGAGGTTTTTAAATGATCAAGGGTCCAATGTTTCCTTCTTTATCTTTTTCTTTTTTTTAAGGAATTAAATAATCTACTGCAATACAGAGAAATTGTACTATATTCTCTAACTTTCCATTTTTCAAACTTTTGACTTATTTTAGATATTTTCTGGACATTTATATCGTTGTAATAGATTAATCTCTATCCAATAGTATCAGCAAATGTAAGTCAGCATTTACCTTTGAGTTTATACACTTCCCCTTTGTGTAAGTCTGAGAGAAAAAAAAATGTCTGAGGAAAACAAAGATATCGATAGATCCAGATTCTTCTTAACATTTCTTCTCAAGGCATAATTTAGAAAAGTTATTTCAGATGTAAAGAAAGGGAGGCTCCATATCTGGATACACTGCAACTTTGTGGGTTTGCTTCTAATTACTTTGTAGATTAGAAAGAATAGCTCAAATAAAATGAAGTCAAAAGTTTAAATTGCCCCAGACCCTAAATTAGTCTAAATAAATCAGTTTATTATAAAAGTCACCCAAACTATTAAAACAAATTGAAACAAGCATGTAGAAAAAAGTATGATAGATCTTAAAATCTTAATCTGTTTCTGTTTTGTTTTGTTTTGTTTTAAACACCTGAGGTGTTTATGTAAGTAAGTGAATGAGGTTTAGGTTTTTAGTTTTATTATGTGTCTAAATGGGTAACAATAACACCATATGCAATCCTTGAAATCATCAATGTCTGTCTGAGAAGATGACCTTCCCAAAGCCATTTCCTTTTTTCTGAAACTTCTCTGCTCTGGCCATAAGGTTGAAGAAACCACTCAAGATTCTGACAACCAACCACAGTGTCCCATCTGTCTGCTACACCAACCCCACTACCCTCTTGTATTATTTTCCCTGTGTTTATCATGACACTCTCGAGGCCCTTTCATAACTCCCAGAGCATTCATACTTGGGATAGAGGAGACTGTCCCTCATCTGCCCTTATTTGATGTGGTTGGTTAGCCTGTCCTGGCCTAAGTTTCTGGCCCCTGGGGATAACCACCTGATAAGACACTCCTGGCTCCTGTCTCAAAGGGGAGAGCAAGTCTGTGTAGTCTTAAATCGACTGAACGAGGGGTTAAATGCTGAAGTGACCTTGGCATCTGGAGATACTGCCTCCCTGACCTTCAAGCTGCTGGGCCTGTGAATGACTGCTGAGCTGCTGGAGGTGTCACAGAGAGGCTCAGTGGGGATGAGAAATTTTAATGATTTATGTAACTTCACTCAGTACCCAGAGCTAAACGTTTTACTTATAAGACGTTTCAGAAATTATTGCAATATGGAACTTCTGTTAACTGCTTTTATGGAAACATATGCACAATAATGTTTATTATCTAGATCTGCAATGTGCATGTGAGTTCACATGCATTCTGTTTCCTGTGAATCTGAAGTAGAGCACAGTACTGACAGATGTCATCATCTCCATCATCACAGTAAGAGCTAACATTTATCTAGTGTTTACCATGTGTCAGTTACTGTGCAAAGAAACTTCTATGTGTTTCCTTATGCAATCCCCACAATAACCCTACATTATTTAAGCCACATTTTAATCCCAAATGTTGTTACTATTATTGTCCCCCTCACACATGTGAGGAAGATTATGCCTGGAGAGTCTAAGAGCTAGCCCAAATCCATACAGCTTATGATTGGCAAAGAACAAGTTCAGACGATTCCTGCCTTCCATAGCCTACTCTCCAAAGAATAACTGAATATTTTACTTACCTTTGAAAATGTGTTGAACTACTACCAGGTGCAAGTCAGAGACAGAAAGATCTTAATTAACATGGGAACTGAACTATCCAGAGACAGGCTATAAGGGTCAAAGGGACGACCAGGGTTTCTAACATGACAGCACCTACAGCTGTTATTCTGAGATCGCCTGATGCAGTGCAGACGCTTAATAAACATAGTAGAACGAAAATAGCGCTGGGACTTTTTAAAGGACAAGATGTAATCACTAGCACTCACTCATGTGTACCTGTTAAAAAGTGACTCATCACAAGATAAAATGTGTATCCCCTTGTTGGGAATGGGAGATCATGAAGCGGAAAATCAGTGACACAGAGCCAGGCAGCCACTTACTGGTTGCAGAACTAGGGCCAAAGTACGTGATGTTTTTTAAGATCTAGGGATAATAACCTTACCTACCACACAGGGTAGTGGTGAAGATTCAATAAAATATTTTACATGACAGATTTAAAGAATACTTGATAGACACATCATAAGCTCTCCATAAACATCAGCCATCACGATGGTTGTTTGCCATTTTACAAAAATCTCTGATGAAAAGGGCTATTAAAAGCCACCCATTTTTAATAAACTCTCAACATAGGAGCTCCAACTACAAAATCCTGGGTGGAGCAATCTATTTCTTGGACTCTATCATGCAAAAATAAAATAAATAAATATAAAATATACACACCTATATGTGTAAGAGAGCTCATTTGAGCATTTTTTGATATAGTTAAGTTGCATATTTTGTGGACTTTATGTTAGTGAAGACCATTCCTGAAAATATTTTAAATACTTTAGAATCACTCTCAGCAGAGAAACATGCTTATACCTTATGATAGTTTCAAGAGAACTGAGGTTCTCTTACAGCATTCTCACTCCTAAGTCTATGAGCCAAGCCCAATTGAAAAGGCTGTAGTATGTAAATAAAAATCTCTTCCCTTCTTTAACATATATTTATGGGACATTGTGCATTGATAGCTAAGGAGTATTATGTAGCCTTTTAAAAGAGTGAAGTAGATCTACATGTGTTGATGTGTTGACTTAAAAACACACGCACAATTGTTTACCTCCAGTTACAGAGATGGGGCATGGTGAAGAGAGGGGAAGAACAAAACTATTAATGTATATTCCTTGAATCAATGTAGTGTTTCAATCTTTTTAATGACAATATTTTTCTTTAAAAAACACTAAGTATAATTTTAGACATCAAGAACATTATCGATGACTTATCTCTCATGATTTTTCAAATATTTATGGAAATATTTGGTTGTGTATTAACAATTACATTTAACTGAACTTTGGCCTACAGGATTTCCATACAGATAAATCTCATTCAGTCATGCTGCAAAACAAGCTATTTAGTCAAGAAGAAAGAAAAATACATATTTTTTTCTACTTAAAGATCTCAAGAAAAGGAGAAAGAAGAGTTATTATTAATCTGGACCTGGAGAAATCCAAGTGGATCAATGGAGCAAAATAAGCTATTTTAGGCAGAGGGGACAGCATGTTCCAAGATTAGGAAGTATATGTGAGCATGACCAGTTGAACAAGAGTCCAACTCAAGGAGGTATGAGGTATGTGGTATGGTGAGAGATGACATTGGAATGACAAGCTAATGCTCCAATGGGAAGGTCCACACAGCATACTAAGAAGTGTATCCTGGAGAAACTGAAAAACTAGAGAAACACAGGAGGACTTTTAAGGAAGACCAGAATATGTATGACCATGTATATTTTTTGGAAAATTTATTTTAGAGGTGGTTTGGAGAATTGATCTCTCTTCATGGAGAGAAGGCTTGAGCTAGGTACACTGATGGCAGAATGTTCAAATAATCCAATAGAGAAATGATGAGTGTGTGGGCTAGAGAGTGGTAGCAAAGATAGAGAGGAGCAGACAAATTCAGAGACGAGTCAGTCCACAGACAAGTTATTTCAGTCCTTGAGGATGTAATCAATCTGGGCCTGGTAATGTGAACTCATTTAAGTAGCTAAGTGCTCTCTTACTATCTCCTCACTTATCTCAGGATTGGATTCCTTTGTTTGTCCTACCCTTTGGAGATTGAAGATCATTTTTTTTTTCCTGATTGAGAAAACAGAAGCAAAATAAGAGTTTAGTCCTTCCAGTGTCATCTACTCATATTACACCATCTGGCCCAGAAGCCTAGCCCTTGTTCAGTATTTCTTAGAAATTATATTTAAATGGTCTATAGTGCTTTCCAAAAGGCTCGGCTCACCCTGTAGCTCAGCCTTCTTGATACTATTTTTGCAGGTCCCTGCCATTCTTTCAGTTTTGCCCTTGGTAGTATGTCTCTCCTGCTGGCTTCTATTTCCCTCAAGATTTCTGGAAGAGAAATATCTGTTTATGGTATGTGTTAAATTTCTTAGGCTCAGATTTTTAGCTTCTCTCATTGTAAGAGAATATTAAATACACATCCCCTTCATTTCTGTTAATAAACATTATAGAATGGCAGTGTTAATACTAACACACATTTAAGAATATTTTCTATATTCAAGTTGTTTTTCCACTTCAATTCAGAATGTCCTTCACTTACATATTTTTTCTTTTACTTTTATATCCCCTTTGTTTTCTTTTTGTTGTTGTTTGTTTTGCTCCAGTTTGCTATGCTTTATATAGCAGTCCTCTCTTCAAGGATATTCTTGCTAACAATTTGGACCTTGATTGGTCTACCTTCTTCTGAATATTCAAGTCTCCTTCATGGCTTTTGGTGTCTTTCCCACATTACATATATTAAACATACCAATACCAATGTTTCTGTTATCCCCAGGCCATGAATATAGGACTCATCTATACCTTTTTTTTTTTTCAACAGCATTTTAGAAATCTGTTCATTTATTTTAGAGCACTTTAAAACTGCTTTACTTTATTTCCTCTGGATAACATAAATTTTATAGCTACTAAAACTGAAGTGTTTAACTGTTATAACTCACACTTATGCTTTAGAAGGGAAGGCATTCTGGTTTAGTGGAAATAATCCCTGAATAGGAGTAAAAAGATATGGGATTTTCCACTCTGCAGCTGTATAAATTCCTTGTTTAAATCACAATTTTCCTAAGGCTCACTTTTCTTCTCATACATAAAATAGGGATGGCAATATTTTCTAGGGTAAATCACACACTTGTAAGTATTAAATGAAATGACATACATAAGATCCATTTATAAACTACAGTCATGGCCCACTTAACAGAAAAGGTATGTTCCAAGAAAGGCGTTGTTAGGCGGTTTTGTCGTTGTGTAAATATCACAGAGTTCATTTACACAAACCTGGATAGAAGAGCCTACGACACACCTGAGCTCTATGGCATAGCCCATTGCTGCTCGGCTACAAGCCTGTACAGCATGATACTATACAAAATAACACGAGATTACATCAAGCACAAGAGAAACATGATGCAATCAAGAGATGAGTTAAACAGGACATATCCAAGGCTGCTCCTTGCACAACAAGGCAATTTTTTTTTTTTTTATGTAGAAAGAGCACACCTTAAAAAATTAAATAAAAAGTATAGTATAGTAAATACATAAGCCAGTAACATAGGTGCTTAGTATCATTATCAAGTATCATGTACTATACATAATTGCATGTGCTACACTTTTACACAACTGGCAGTGCAGTAGGTTTGTTTACATCAGCATTACTACAAACATGTGAGTAATGCAATGCATTGTGAGGTTACTATGGCTACAATGTCACTAGGTGATTGAAATTTTTCTGCCCATTATAATCTATGTGGTCTGATGTTGAACAAAACGTCACTGTGGGATGCATGGCTATATAAAGTATTATGAAAATATAAATAATTGCTTTAAAAAGTTAAGCTCAAGATTTGCTTATTTGTGTAGATGATTTCTTGCATAAAACTTAGGAAAACTAATAAAATAATATTGTTCACTTCTTTTTTACACTTCATGCCAGGAAAACTAAGCTTGCCAACCTCCTCTGATTTTGTTTTCTGAGCTACATTATTTTGAGGTCAACAAAATATAGTTAGTTCAACTTCTAATTTTATTTTTCCACCTCCTGATGGAAAAGCATACTTAGCTCATGTAACAAACTGTCTTTGCATTATATTTTCATAGATAAGTATCTTCTTAAGGAAAAAAAAAAACCACCACACAAATATAAACTATTTTTGAAGTGTGTCTTTGAGAAAATAATTAGAGATATTATAAACTAGAGGCCCGGTGCCTGAAAATTCATGCACTGGACGGGGGGTCCCTCAGCCCAGCCTGCCCCCTCTCACGGTCCAGGAGCCCTCAGGGGTGGGAGGTGACCCTGCAATCAGGGGAAGGGGATGCCCCCATCACACCTCTGCTGCTGTCACAGCCGGCAGTGCAAGCCTCGGCTGGCCCTGGTTATCTGAGCCTCGGGCGGCCCTGGGTGGCTGGGGGAGCTGAGGGACCTGGGGGACTCTGGAGGCAGGCACATGGAGCGGCCGGACCTGCCTGGGGGCGGGCCTGGCTGTACCACGTGCCTGCTGCCCCTGAGGGGCTGAGAGGACTGGGCACTGCCATCTTGTGGCTGTGGGCGCCACCATCTTTGAGGGTGTGGCAGTCAATTAGCATATTCCCTCTTTATTAGATAGGATGCTGTTTTTCAAGGCAGTAGATTTGACTTTCACACAAAGTATATATTTATAATGATTATACTACTAGCAATTATTTTCAATTTAAGTAACTAAAATTATATATTCATAATGATATTACTAGCAATTATTCACAATGTCGGTAACTAAAAATAGACAATTAAGCATGCTTTCATGGATTATTTATGGTTTCCAAATCTATCCACTTTCACACCCATCAAATTGGCATTACCTTCATTGGAATTAAAGAAAAGATTTATGTATGGAATCTATTTGGGGATTAAAGAATTCAAAGAGAATAATAGCAACTCCTTGAGTAAGTAATTTGGTCCTTTATGATAAAACTTCACAGAGTCCTGGTGTAATGTTAGTTGTAATTGCCATGCATGTCCTGAGGTTAATAAGCTCAAGATTGCAAATTCAAGCTGCGACAGAAAGTGTGGGAGGGCATCAACCAGGACCTTGTGCATGTTCTGCCTGTGTAGAGTGAGCGTATGTTTCTCTACTTGTTGAGTGCAAATCCCTTTGCATTTTAAGTGAAAAAAAGTTCAAAGGATCTACCGACCCTATTAGGAAAAAAAAAAAAAATTAGCGAAGTTCTCCCAGTAAATGAAGGTAAGACTGGTGAGGTGAAATATGTTAGCCTGGTCAGTAGAGGGTCAGCTTCATTGATGAACTAGAAGTTATGGATATTCATGAAGGTAAATGTCACATTTGCACAAAAAATTGTCCACATTTGGCCTGGGGTGGTAGAGAGAAGCAAAAAGCAGTGAGAATCACCATTCTTACTCAGACTCTGCCAGTTCTATGATGTAAATGAATGCCCCTGAATTTCCAGGCAGATGCCCATTGTGTTCTTCCTTCTTCCATTTAACCAACATTGATTTGGCCTGTGACAAACCAAAGTTAATTTACAGCTCAGCTCAATGCCTTCACCCCCTTTCTTCTGTTCATCCCTACCACGCTCCCTTTCACTGACAGAAAACAAGATGGACAACATCAACAGCCACCCTGAACTTGGGCCATCACACTCTTAAACCACCCAGGGATAAGCTCTAGACATATGCCCTGCATTTCTAATTCCAAAGGATTCTCGACTGATTTATGTTTGTAAATTAGAATGTGCACTGACATAATATAGGCAGACATCGCAAAATTAACATTACAGAACATTATCTTGTAGATTTCTTTGATTTTTTAAAATTAAAATGGTCAGCAATACAAGTGTAACACTGTCACAGATTTAAATAAGACTGTAACTGATGGACAAGATCAATAATTTGAAGATCAAATGGTAACAGCAGTTTTTCTTTTCTTTAAAGGGGGCCTCTTTGCTTCATGCGTATGCCTACAGCTAGATCTTGTTTTCTGTCTGTAGACAGTGATCCCTGCTGTGCGCTGTTGAGAAAATGAGAAGACAAAATGGAGAATCAATTTAAGGAAAAAAGCTCAGTTGACAAAGCTTTATAGTGGATCAATGGAATCTAACTAGTTAAGATATCTTTTAGTAGCTGAGATAAAAGTATATAATTGCTGCAAATACTCTTGCATTTTATGTCTTCCTCAATTTGAATCTCAGTATTTAAAGAAAAATCTTCCTAAGTATGCAAACATTTTTCTTATGGCATTTGAATGATTATTTCTCCACCTTCATAAGGGCAATAAATAAAAAATAATACAACTCCATAAGCATCCCACATTTATTTGAAATTCATCTACTTAAGAATGAAATTCTCCTCCAAGAATTAAAAAAAAAATGTTTAAGTGCAGTTTCAAGGTGGACATAATTGTTTCCCTTGATCACTTAGTACTTAAGGGAGTTACTTTATAGTTATTCCTTTATCACTTGTTTGTTTAAACAGGTTTCCCCATAAACACAGCATGTGCGTGAGGCTGATATAAAGTGGGAGCATTTATTTAATAGGTTGATCCATAGATCCGATATTTATTTAATTAGCTGCCACTAAATTTGCATACCAGGAATAATTAGTTGTTTAAAATCCCTAATAGCATTCAGTGAACTATTGTTTGAACTATTTTAGCACACCTTTGTTTATAAAAAAATAAATAAACATTAATGAAAATCCTTTTAACTGGCTCTAGTTCACAAGAAGAAAATATCCCAGCAATGGTGCTTAACTATAAAATATAGAAGTAAATTCAAAATTAATTTAAAGCTTGCAGTTAGTTTACAAAATACGTAATACGAATTCGTACTATGTGTTCAACTTTTTACTAATATACTTTTTTGGTTTCTATATTTTTATATTAGGATAAATGGAGAGGGCTACAATGGTATGGAGATAGTCATTCAGAACCTCTTATGAGATGACATGGGTAGCACAGTATAAAATTTGAAGGATTTAAATAGTTAAACAGTGTACCTGCCTTCCTGGAGCAAAACAAGTTTGAGGAAGTTGTAATATTATCAGATTTACCAGTAAAACATAGGTTGAGGAACACTGGGGGAGCATGATTCTTTATGTACAAGTATTGACTTCTTTAAAGAAGGCAGGTGGTAACTTTTTAAAAAAAAATACTTTATTGATTTTCAGACAGAAAGAGGAAGAGGAAGAGAGAGATGCCAGTGAAACATTCATCTTTGATCACTGCCTCCTGAAGGCCCCCTACAGGGGATGGAGCCCGAAAGCCTAGTATGCGCACAGACCAAAAATTGAACCAACAATTTAGTTAGGGGCACAATGCAAATAGCTTTTCTCTGCTCAAAGATGTCTAGATTCATGACTTAGAATACTCAAACGCAGGGGAAGGAAAGATGATTCAGGTGACTGAGGATGCCCTGCATGGCGGGAGGCTGAAACGACTAGGTCTGGATGATGCAATTCCAATTGGTTTCCTCACTCTCCTGAGCTGGGTCATTTGAAGCCTGGGCTCAGTTGGGATGGAGGACTAGTAAAACTGCATGTGAGGCTTGTGTTCTAAGAGGAAGCATCTGGAAAAGGAACATTTAAAGAGCGAGACAAAAGCTGCAAGGCTTCTTTTGACCTCTTTGGAAGCCATGCTGTGTTGATGACACTTGCTTCTGCTTATTACAAGGATAAACTAAAGCCAGCCCAAACTCAAGGAAGGGGAGGGGAATTAGACTCCACCTCTTGATCAGGGAGTTACAAGCTCACATTGCAAAAGAAAGGTAAAGAGGGAGATGTCATTTTTATCTGATCTCCACTCAAGTACCACTGCCTTGGGGAGGCCACATTATTAACTTCTTTCATTTATAGTACCATGTGACTGTCTAGAACTTATCAGTGTTTCAATTTTAATTTTCTGTCATTAATTATTTAAGCCCTATCTTCCCCAATAAACGTAAAGCTCATAGCAGGAATTGGGTATTCCACCCCATCCCTAACCCAAGATAACTGGACTGGATTATGTTCTGTCAATTTGTCTATAGCTGGGAACCACCAAGGCACCTACATTCATGACATAGTTTTCCAGGAAAGGCCTCCATGGGCTTTCCACAAGTTCCATCTTCACAGGCGCATTTAAGCAGTTCAGCTTTTGGAGCTAAAACTAGAGGGTGAAATGTGAGAAATAACTGAGTATTTCCAGTCTCAGAATGTGCCACACAAAATACTTATTCATTACAAAGTGAGAAAGATAACTTTATGATAAAGAAACCTGGCAGATACCACCATAACCAAGGAAACAAAGTTGCCATCCATTACCAGTAATAGGACAAATAGACACCATGTTCGCTGTTATGACACACCGAGAAAAACACAATATCCCTTCCAGGGGTATTTCTGCCAAATGTGCACATATCTAAAGCTAATTGTGAGGAAAAAATCAGGCAAACCCAAACCAGGGCACATTATTCACAAGTGTTAAGGTCCTGAAAGTCAAGGAAAGACTGAAGGACATTTCCTTGTTGAAGAGTGATAAAGGAGACATAAATGAAATGTATGATTGTGAACTGGATCCTTTTGTTGTAAAGGACCTAACTGGAACAATTGGGGAACTCTAAGTAGGTAGTTAAAATTTAATGTTAATTTGAAGAGTTATTTTTTTTTAGTTTTTATAGAATTTTTGATATGTAGAAGAGGTATTTTCTTGGAAAAAAATACCATTTCAGAATGATAGGGCATCAGTTTGTCAACTGAGTCAGAAATAGTTCTAAAAATAGAATAGAAAAAAAGAGGAGAAGCAGAAAAATGAGGGTAAAATCTTATCATTAAAAGAATATTAGTGAAGGGTAAATGAAAATTATATAATTATTGGAATTTTGACATTATTGAAAATAGAAAGATAAAAATAAAACAAGGGTGCCCTAACCAGTTTGGCTCAGTGGATAGCGCATCGGCCTGAGGACTGAAGGGTCCCAGGTTCGATTCCGGTCAAGGGCATGTACCTTGGTTGCGGGCACAGCCCCAGTAGGGGGTGTGCAGGAGGCAGCTGATCTATATTTCTCTATCATGGATGTTTCAAAGTCTTTATCCCTCACCCTTCCTCTCTGTAAAAAAATAAAATAAAATATATTTTAAAAAATAAAAATAAAACAAGGGTGTTAAAGAGTAACATTTATCTTTTTCTCCATAAATTTTTAAGTATGTACTAGAATTTTAATACAGTATAAAATATTACTTTGACATCTCTGCAATTATAGAATAATCTCCAAAAGGATTAACTTTCGATGAGTATCCCCACTGAAAATGGAACGTTTGGCTGTGCTGTTTTGTTACTTTGCGCCATCAGGATAGCTCTGACATAACCCATGCCTTTCCAGCTCCCAAGTCCATCATTCTCTGATATGCTTGATCTGTTATATTCATCCAGGAGGTGATTTTTCTGACATGCCTAGTGCGCTGAGTGAGATTGAATGTCTTTATCTCAGAATGAATCCTCTCTGTCTTCCTACCTTCAGCAATAAAGGAGGACTTTATAACCAAGGTAGAAAATTTATATCTTTATTTCACTGACCAAAGAAAGTGAAAATGTAGAATTAAAACAGAAGTCATTATTTAATAACTGTCATGTGTGCACTTAATTAAATATTTTATCATGTATTTTTTTGTTGTTGTTGTTGCTATGGAGCAGAGACTTTTAAAAGTGACAGCATACAATGATTACAGGTAGTTCAACATTTGAATTTTATAATTAAAAAATAATAATACTATGAGCACACAGAGAGCTGCAATGCGTATGAAATGATGATATTACACCAGAGTAATTCTGTCTGTGTTTTGCAGATCACCTGTTGAAACACCCAGTATTCACTTTGCTTCTGGAATTAGAGTTCTGCATGGTCTGGGTTTCACGTCTTGTCTGAAAGACAAGAAGTTTTACATCTCCACTACAATGGTATAACCTATGGCTGGCTGCTATACAATGCATGCTCTCTAGATCACATCCATTCACTCTCCTTTCAGCAAACATATATTTAACCAGGTGGTACACATGGCTCTGGGGGTAACAAAATGAGTAAAATCTTGACAAGGCCCTCTAGTAGCAAATGATTCCTGCAGCAGGCACCTCTCAGTATGCATGTATACATGCAATTACTTCCTTTCACTGTGAAAAATAATGTCCCATCTCTGGCTTTAGGATTAGATTAGGGTTGAAGACTTACTCAAGCTCAACCATCGAGAATCTATTTTAATGAATTTGAAACTAGGACTGAAAGGATCTAGTTCCATCTGGCATTTTGATTAAATTTAAGTTCTGGAGAGGTATGGGGAGGCTGCCTTCTCTCAAATATGTGTAAAAGGAAAAGGCATCTAACTGCCAAGCAGAGTAATGAAGTTGATCTTCAGAGAGAACAGAGTTAAGACCCATAGGAAAAATGAGTAAGGCACAAAGAATCACTATTTGGTTTTCTGGTGGCTTTTTAGTTCTTGTTGCTAAATATCTGTGGGGCCCAGATATGCTTTCTTGGGGTTCTGTGAAAGTATATTCTTAAATCAAATTTCTCTCTCTCTCTCTCTCTCTCTCTCTCTCTCTCTCTCTCTCTCTCTCTCTCTTTCTCTCTCTCTCAAGTAACCAAAATACTCTTAACAAAGGTCATCTATGGCAAATTAATAATTACAGTAATGTGATAGAGTTTGTAAAGGGAGTGATACGTTGATCCAGCTGCTCTATAGAGACAAAATGATACCAAACTCTATACGATAAAAGGTTTGTTTTGTTATCATATGCATGTCCTAGCTGATAGACAGTCAACTAAGTGTAGAGATGCTATGTCTTACAAAATGAACCAGCAACCCAGATTCCATCTATCTTACTGCTCTGGCATTCCCTAAGATGCTCCCTCCATGTTCCAACCTACAGGAAAGGAAAAGAGAAAGTAGAGGTCAAGTAGCTCCCCTTTAAGGGTGTGATCCAGAAATTGCTCACAAAACTTCTGTTCACACCTATTGGACAGAAGCTACTCATATGACCATGTGAAATATTGAAGAAGTTTATTGCCCAATGGAAGAAGGGAATAATGGCTTTTGGGGGTCCTTAGTAATTTCTGCTACAATAATGTCATTGGAACATAATGATGGAGTTCCTTAGTTCATTCACTCAGGATTATAAGAAAAGGTCTTCTGGAAAAATGGATTTTAGCTGAATCTTGAATGATGAATTGGATGGTGTAAAACAAGAAGTAAAGGGGTCATTTCAGGAAGAAGAGACATAATGAGTAAAGACATGGGTTTATTACTAGACTTTCTTGTGGCTGGAATATAGAATGCATATATCATGTTAAAGGACAGAGGATGGCATTAAATGAGTCTGAAAATGAAAGCCAAGCCACAAATAGTTTGTATTTCCTTGTAAATAATTTGCATTTAATGTTATGGCAGCAAGAAACATCAAATTTTGTTAGCAGAGTGGCAATTTAATTTGTTATGTTTTTAGAAAGATGGCTGGCAATCTGTGAAGGGTGGAAGTAAGTACAATATTGATGGTACCTGAGCTCAGGTCATAGAGATAAACAGCATAAGCAATATTTTTCATGCATTTAGTAAACCAAAAATGTATCTTAAAGTCCTCAGCTTTCCTTTTATTGATGCATTTCTCCAAAGAGCGACCTTGTTTGTGATTTCCCTCCTACAATCCCTATTACTTAGAATGCTTTCCCTAGCCAGCCAGAATTCCTGGTTTTCCACCAAAAAAAAAAAAAAAAAAAAAAAGCCTAATTTTACTCAGAGTATTAGTAAAACAGAATCTAGAAAAATGTACAAAGTAATCTGTAAAACATTAGCAAATCCTCTAGTCTATAAATAAATAGATCCATTTATTTATAGACTAGTACAATGTGCTTCCTTTCCTAGGTTTGGAACAAATGTTAAAAATCAGCCAAACAAACACTAGGTTCTAGCCATTTAACTAAAAACGGATGTGATTGGAAACAATAACTCAATTTTTAAAAATCTTATTTCATTGATCTTTGTACTCCTCTAGTCATCTATACCCACCTCCCCACCTGAGCACTCCTTTGTGTCGGTCAGTATTCCAGGCACTAAGGCTATAGTTGTGATTGAGGACAAAATCACTTCACCTACACAGCTTACTTTCTTTTCAATGTGTTTGATCCATTCCAGGCACTCTAACCTCTCCTAGTTTGGAAGACAAGCTGGGTAAATGAGGGGGTTTCAGTGATCATGGGTTCATTCATCTATGTCTTATTTCATTTAACAACCAGCTGAAGAGGGCAACTGCATTGTAGGTTTTGGGAATACCCTATTTAAGACAATAGGTTAAAAAATGAACAAACAACAACAAACAAAATGCTGCTTGTGTAGAACTTACATTCTGGTGGACATCTATCCTCAAAGGCATTTTCTGAGGACTTTATAATTTTGTCTGTTTCTTTGTTACAGGTATGTGTAGGTTTCTTATGAGTTTTACCTTGTTTCCATAGGTAATACACTACTAGGCCTAATGGTTTTTACTTCGATGTGCCTATCACACTCATTATGTTGCTTCTTCAGCTGCTGGGGTGATCTCTTTGAACAGAAAGTCACATCATGTCACCCCTATGTCCAAAACCCATTTTACTCAGAAGAAAAGCCAGGAATCAGACAATAGTCTCTAAAGCACTATGTGGTCTAATTTCCTCTCACTCTTCTGACTTCATCTCTTAATTTCCTCCTTGTCCATTTTGTTCCAGACATGCGTTGGCCTTCTTGCTATTCTTCAAGCATGTTCTAACATAGAGCCTTTGAATTTACTGTTTTCCATTTCTAGACCTTACCTGCTTCAGACATTTACATCTACATTTTTCACCTCCTGGAAATTTTAACTTAAATGTCACCATTTCAATGTCTTACCTTTTAGTCACCCTCTCTAAAATTGCAACATTATCTCCATATTTAATTTCACTTACCATAATTTATATTTTTCTTCTTCAATGATACCTATTACTTTAATATTTTATTACCTATATCTCACCACTAGATTTCAGGCTTCACATGGTAGAGGTTTTTGTCTCACGTGTGTTTGCTTTCTATTGGTATGTAACAATTTGCCATAATCACTACACCTTAGGGCCTTCAAACAACACCATTTATTAACCCACAGTTCTTTATGTCAGGAGTCTGGGTGGACTTGTCTGGGTTCTCTCTTTAGGGTCTTACAAATCCCAAATCTGGATGTCAGTCAGCTTGCCTGGGCTCTTATCTGGAACCTAGGTGTAGGGAAGTGGAAAATGTGTTTCCAAGCTCATTTAGGTTGTTAGCAAAATTCAGTTCTCTGCAGGTGTAGGACTGAAGTCCTTATTTCCCTGTCAGCAGAGGCCACACTCAACTTCTAGAGGCTGATCACATTCCCTGCCATGTGACCTCTTCATTCTTTAAGCCAGCTAAGGTGTGTCAAATCTGTCTCATGCTTAGAATCTCAGTGGCTTCTGCTTCTGCTATCAGCTGGATAAACAAACAACAAAGTGTTTTAAGCTCTTCTGTGATTAGGTTAGACCCATCCAGATAACCTACCATTTACCACATAATTTAACATAGTCATGTTAATGATTTCATATTAATGGATTTCCCCTGCACTCCAAGTGGGGGGAATTAAGTAAGCTCATGGGTCAATGTGGGATATCTAAGAATTCTGCCTACCACAGTGTACATATCCCAAGTCCTAAGTAGTTTATTGAAATATTTATTGAATGACTGAAAAAAATGAATGAATAAGTTATTTAATAAATAAATAAATGAGTGGTTTACTGTTGTTACCATATTGCATGCTTATGTAGGGAACTCCCTCAGGGTCTGCCTGACTTCTCTGCCAAGCACAACAGGCAATCACTGTTTAGCAGGGGCTAGCACACAAGCCTAGGGTTCTACCTGGGCAAGACCACAGTGGCAGTTTTCCTTGACTCAAATCTCATGAACGGATCTAGAGAATCTCTTTACTCAGTTCCTACCAGCAGATAAATCCTAATAGAGACTGAAAAAAGAACCCATTCACAAAGACCCATCACATTCTAAACTTATTGTTTCTCTTCCATGTAATACAAAGAATCATTTGCTAACTAGGCCCTGCTCTTTTTTATTGGCTTATTCGCAGCCCTTCATAGAGCCCTTCCTTAATCCTTTCCATTCTCTTCAGAAGCTATATCTTGAACTCAAAATTCTAAAAGAGAATAGTTTATAGAATGAAGGGAAGGTAAAGGAGAGTGGGAATGGTAAGTACCAAAAAGGAATCTACACTAATAAAAGGGAAATATGCAAATTGACCATCACTTTGTGACATCTGCCAGCCAATCAGGAGTGAGTATGCAAATTAACCCAACAAAGATGGAAGCAACCCTGCTCCCCAGCCACTCTGGGCCTCTGGGCAGCATGCATGCAGGTGCGGAGTGGCCGGGCAGGGCGGGATGCCTGCTATGAGGGGGAGAAGGGAGCTATGGGAGCGGCACTCTGGCTGGAGCGAAGACTGAAGACTCCGGCCCAAGTGAAGACGGAAGGTGGCAGCCAGAGCGAAGGCCTGGGTCCCGGGTGCCGGAGGAAAACCGGTGCCGGCAGCCAGGGGAAGGAAGGCCTATTGCATGAATCTTCGTGCAATGGGCCTCTAGTTGTAAATAAAGGACAGAAATAACAATAGTTAATATTTCCAGCATATTATTCCCCACTACATTTTAAACTTTTTTTTCACTTTATTATTATGATATGCTTACTTGCGTGTCCCTCCCTCTTACACTCTAAGATCCTTAAGGGCAGAAATAGAAATCATTGATTTATCTCTTTCTTTCCATTTCTGGTATAATCCAAAAGTACATTCCCAATAAGTGGTTGCTGAATAAATGAAAAATGAATGCATGCATTAAAAAGATAGATATGTACACATTTATTATTCAATTTAATGTAAAAGTATGCAACCCAGCAAATAATATCCAGATTTCAAATATCTAGACCAGTGGTCGGCAAACTGCGGCTCGCGAGCCACATGCGGCTCGCGAGCTGTGGTTTGCCGCTCTGTTATCTAATGAGTTTGCTGACCACTGGGATAGGGGCTTAATCACAAGGAACAACAACAGCCTGTAACTATTGGAATTGAGAGTCTAGGTCAGTGGTCAACAAACTCATTAGTCAACAAAGCAGCAAACCGCAGCTCGCGAGCCGCATGTGGCTCAAGAGCCACAGTTTGCCAACCACTGATCTAGACAAATAGAGATATTCAAAAAGAAATTTCAGATAATTTTTTTCCACAACAAACTAGATAGCTTAAAGAAATATTGATGATAAATTTATCTTTTCTACTATTATTTTGAATATAATCAAAATATTTAAGCCCTGTTTTATTATACATTTCCATGTGTCATTTACCAATATGAATCAGATTATTAGGGCAAAAATTCTTTCTTGGATGTCAAGTGTGTGTATAATATACTTCAAAAGTTATAAATTTGACTCGGTTGTTTTTTGATATCTGCTAGAGGATGTTCACATTAAGATAAATGGATTGTCATGTTCTGAGAACTGTTTAGTTTCACTTTTAGAGGACCATCTGTTCTCTGATTAATGGATTTGTGTATAAGAGTGGGCATGTTGATTTAGCTCTTTTAAATAAATGCCATAGCTAATTATTCTTTTAAGAATGCAGTTCTTAACACCTCAAACTTCTATAGTCTCTTTTGAAGAAATCTATGTAATAAGAGTCATGAGCACTTATAGCTTTCTTTTAGGATGCAATTACATTCATCCTAAAGTATAGAAAATAGTTGTTGGATTCCATATATTCTTTTTTTTTAAATCCTTACCAAAGGATATTTTTTCCATTGATTTTCAGAGAGAGTGGAAGGGAGGGGGAGAGACACAGAGAGAGAAACAATGATGTAAAAGTGACACATGAATTGGTTGATTGGTTGCCTCCTGCACGTGCCCTGACCAAGACCAGGGATTGGGTATGGAGCCTGCAACTTGAGGTACCTGCCCTTGACCAGAATCAAACCCAGACCTTTCAGTCTGTAGGCCTACACTCTTTCCCCTGAGCCAAATTGGCAAGGGTGATTCCATGTATTCTTGAAGGACTAATGCCCTTCCTATCTAAGAAATTCACTTTCTGAATTAGCACATAGTTTGAAGCACACACACTGAACAATAAGGAAGAAAGGAGGGCCAGCCTATCCTTCCTTGAATCAACCTTATTCGTCACTGAGATGAGAGCAACCTATGTCATCACCTGCACATTTGTTTGAACACTGCTTCTCTTCATCATCACAAAAAAGAAAAGTAATTGAAATAATAGAATTACAAATACATGTAATTACCATGTTAACATTAGCCAGATCTGTAGGAAAGTAGGTAGGAAGATAGAGAGCTAATTTATTTTATTACATAGATCTGTGTTTTTACAAACTGTGTTCTACAGCAGAGCCCTAGGTTTATGGGGACTGTGAGTGGTATTCAAAGAGAAGGCAGAACAAAGTTGGGCTTATAAACACTCATTCCTAATTCAAACAAAACAGGTTTATTTTTTTATTTTTTTTGTTAATCCTCACCCCATAATATTTTTCCCATTGATTTTATTAGAGAGAGTGGAAGGTAGGGAGGGAGCAGGGAGAGAGGGGGGGCGGGCAGAGGAGAGAGAGAGAGAGAAAGAGAAACATCGATGTGAGGGAGACACATGAATTGGTTGCCTCCCGAATGCATGCACCCCTACCACCACCACCAGGGCTGGGGATCAAGCCTGCAACCCGAGGTAAGTGTTCTTGACCTGAATCAAACCAGAGACCATTCAGTCAGCAGGCCTACACTCTTCCCACTGAGCCAAACTGGCTAGGGCAAAACTGGTTTATTTTTAATTTTACAAAATATATTTTGCATGTTTGCATTTAATAAATCAGTTCCATAGCTAAAGTAACAACGTGGAAAACAGTTCTCTAACATCTTTCCCCTTTGAAACATCAACCTGGATTGCAGGAAATGTTTTTCAATGCAAAACAACATTCATCCTTGTCAGAAGATACCAAGTAAAGGCTGGCAACTAGTTCCTGCTTATTTAAATGGAGAGAGAGGAGATTCATTGCTTCATATCTGCTCACCACACACTGACTGCCTCGCCAGTATATACCAGTGATGAGCTCTCTGCAACCATATAGTTTTTAAGACCATGATGAATATTTTCTGTTGCTTGAATCCACTGCATGAGGAATAGTGATAAGATATTTTAGGATAGAGAAATCTTTCCACTTGTTGTTTTCCAAATTTTCATAAAAATTGATACATATATATATATATATATATATATATATATATATATATTTTTTTTTTTTACATAGCACTGACTTATTTATCAGTTGGGGTTTTCTGTACTGAGCCTAAGTTAATTACTCTAGTTAACTAAAGCAAAAGGGAATGTATTGGCAGGAAGTTGTGTAATTCACAGATTTCATGTAACTGCTAAAAGCCAGGCTTCATAAAGGAAGAACCCAGAGAAGCTTCCTGAATCTGGGTAGTAGCAACTATAGAATCCCTCCACCTCATCCCAAGTCATTTGTTCACTAGTTCTTTCCTCCTGTTACACTAGAATAAGTGCCTTGTTCCCATCAAAAGTCAAACTGCCCATTTGCACTCTGGATATCATTTCCTCGTATCTTCTCTACAACTAAACTTTGACAATTCAACACTTTCTAGGATAAGCTCTCCCCTAATTTCTACCTCTGTCCACATTCCCCACAGCATACAAACATTCCTTAAAATGCTCATCTTACAAAAACAAAACACCTTTGTTATCATTCTGCCACCAGCTACCACTTTCTTATTATCTTGCACATCAACACTTTCTAAAGGGACTGGTTGATTTTGCTATTTCACTTCCTCACATGGCATCCTTCATACTGCACTCCATTGCTGCAGGACAAAATACTGAAGAAACCCCTTTTGTCAAGAATACTGTTATTCTCTATCTTTGTCAAATCTGATAGTCACCTCTCTGACTGTGCTTTACTTGACCTCTGAGCAGCATTTAACCCTGGTGACCATGCCTATTTTATAGAAATACATTTTGTTCTTGTATCTGCTAGAAGGAATGTTCTCCCTACACACCGGCTACTCCTTTCCAAGATCTTTTGCCAGCTTGTCATCTTCTGTTTGACTTCTAAGTGTTGAAGTGCCTCCTGGGCTTTGTCCTTGTCACCTCTTCACTACCTGCACACTCTCCATTCATGACCCCCTTCACTTCTCTCATCAGTTACTGCACATGTCAACGAATCCCAAATATCTCTCTGCAGCCCTGTCTTCTCCTCAGCTCAAGATGTGTATACCCATTTATCTATTTGGCATCACAGGCATGACCAATAAACATCTAAAACCTACCATGTGAAAAACAGAATACTTACTAGTACACTGCTCCCATTCCCAACCAGATCTTTCTTCAGTCTTTTACCCCCCAGTAAACCATACCACTCCATAACCAGTTGGCCAAGCCAAAACACACACACACACACACACACACACACCTATGACATACATTTAATTAATCAGCAAATTCTATTGATCATACTTCTAAAACATACATAACACTTATTCACTGTTTTCAGTCTCTGCTAAGACCACACAGAGAAAAACATGCCTATTTCTCACTTGGACTATTGTTATAGTCTCCTAAATAGTTTTCCATTGTATATCTTAACTAATGGCCCGGTGCACAAAATTTGTGCATGGAGGTGGGAGGTTCCCTCAGCCCAGCCTGAACCCTCTCCAATCGGGGACCCCTTGGGGGATGTCTGACTGCCGATTTAGGAGGGATCGGGCCTAAACTGGCAGTCGGACATCCCTCTCGCAATCTGGGACTGCTATTTCCTAACCGCTCACCTGCCTGCCTGCCCGATTGCCCCTAACTGCCCCTGCCTGCCTGCCTGATTGCGCCTAACCCCTCTGCCTGCTTCCCTGATCACACCTAACTGCCTCTGCCTGACTGCCTGATTAACCCTAACTGCCCTCCCCTGCCTGCCTGATCTCGCCCCCACTGCCCTCCCCTGCTGGCCTGGTTGCCCCCAACTGCCCTCCCGTGCCGGCCTAATCTCTCCCACAACTTCCCTCCCCTGCCAGCCTGATCTCACCCCCAACTGCCCTCCCCTGCTGGCCTGGTTGCCCCCAACTGCCCTCCCGTGCCGGCCTAATCTCTCCCACAACTTCCCTCCCCTGCCAGCCTGATCTCACTCCCAATGGCCCTCCCCTGCCAGCCTGATCTTGCCCCCAAATGCCCTCCCCTGCAGGCCTGATCTTGCCCTCAAATGCCCTCCACTGCTGGCCAATTTGGTTCTGATTCGTCAGTTTCTATGCCAGTCAGCGTCAAAAGCACCACTTCCTAGGCAGCCATTGGCTCATCACAGTTGACCCAGATTTGATTCTGATTGGTCAGTTTCTATGCCAGTCAGCATCAAAAGCTCCACCTCCTAGGCAGCCATTGGCTCCTCACAGTTGACCCAAATTTGGTTCAGATTGGTCAGTTTCTATGCCAGTCAGCATTAAAAGCTCTGCCTTCTAACCCTAACCGGTTTGGCTCAGTGGATAGAGTGTCGGCCTGCGGACTGAAGAGTCCCAGGTTTGATTCTGGTCAAGGGCATGTACCTTGGTTGCAGGCACATCCCCAGTAGGGAGTGTGCAGGAGGCAGCTGATCGATGTTTCTCTCTTATCGATGTTTCTAACTCTCTATCCCTCTCCATTCCTCTCTGTAAAAAATCAATAAAATATATTAAAAAAAAAATAAAAAATAAATAAAACCCTCCAGTGATCACTTATGGTATTTAGAATAAAATCATATTTGTATTCTGTTTGGCCTATGATGTAATCATACTACTTCTCTGGCCTCATTTCTTACTAGCTTGCCCTTGTTAGTTCCACTGGTCTTCTTTTTATTGAACATACCAGAGAGCATTTCTTTACCCCTGGAGTATTCTTTTCCACAATTTGTACATGGATAGTTTCTTATTTTGATTATTCATTTAAGTTGATATTTTTATTTAGCTATTTTTATTTAGCTATTTGCCATAACAAACAAATTCAAAGTCTCAGGCTTAACACACACATAGACACGCAGACACACACACTTTTATCCACCACTCATATGCAGTTCAGTTCAATTTCACTCAGTGTGCGTGTGTGTGTGTGTGTGTGTGTGTGTGTGTGTGTGGTGGGCAGATTTGTTCTGCACCACAATGTGCTAAGGGGTTTCTTCTACTTAGTGGCTCCAACATCTTTGTAGAACCTGGAGATCCCCACCTGGAGATCCTCTGCATCTGGTCTACATCACATTTAGGGAAGAGAGTTTATGGGCCAGACCTAATGTATATTTCATCAATGTTTTTCCATGTTCCATTGGCCAGATTTCAGTCATATGGTCACCTTAAACACAAGAGAGGCTGGAAAATATTGCTTAGTGGTTTCTTCAGGGGGAAGAGGAAAACATGAATGTTGGTGATTACCAGCAGTCCTTGACATACCAGTTAACCAAGTAGTCACCCAGTAACATTTCTTCCTGTCACCTACTTTAATTATATACAAAGCCCTTTGTACTACATTATATTTAATGGTTTACTAATTAGTACTAATCAGTCATGTATTATGTATTAATTAATATTTCTATTGTTTCCCTTCAGAAGAACATAAGCTTCATAATGACAAAGCCCCTGTCTGTATTGTTTTTGGCTGTACCCTTAATTCCTAGATCCAATTCATGATGTGTACATATTAATATCTTAGTAAATATCTTTATAAGTTTAGAGGGTCTTCCTTGTTGTATGCCCAAGATTAGAATAATAGAGCTTGTTTGACAAATCCATGAACACTGTATATTAAGAGAGACAAATGCAATAGGACTTATTTCCTTTATCCCTTTTAGTAACTTAGTGAGAAGTAGGTTCAAAGACAACTAAGCACTTCCGATTGAGTTAATTGGAAGATTAGGCCAATACTAGAAGCTGAATTTGGAGGTCTTCCTATTTCTAACAAGGTCACAATTTTTACATAGGGAGCCTCCATTGAGACAGAGCTGCATAGATCTTCTCTGTGCTCCTTTTCTTAAAATACATAGATCATTTCAAGATTAAGGTTTTTCTCTACCATAATTCATTTATGGTATGTGTATTCCAGCTAGTTACAATCTAGGAACAATTCTCTGTTCTAGGAAAAATGTGAGGAACCATGTACTTTACTAATTCTCTTTTTAAGGTTTTGGCCAATACATTTTGGAGATTTTAATATCTGTACTGTAAAGTGTTAGCATCCATGAATCCCATGTTTAATAGTATCCAGTAAAAAAATAATAAGTCCCCAGGCCAATTACTTATCAGGTATAAAGGGGATGGAATTTAAGCAAATAAACAAAACAAAATAACACAATGGAATACTATGCTGCTGTAAAAAAAGAAGGAATTCTTACCATTTGCAACAGCATGGATGGAACTGGAGAGCATTATGCTAAGCGAAATAAGCCAGTCAGAGAAAGATAAATATCACATGATCTCACTCATTTGTGGAATATAATGAATAACATAAACTGATGAACAAAAACAGATCTGGAGACAGAGAAGCATTGATCAGACCATCAAATCTCAGAGGGAAGGTAGGAGAGGGTGGGGGTAAGGGGGAGAGATCAACCAAAGGACTTGTATGCATGGATATAAGCCTAACCAATGGACACAGGCACCAGGGGGGTAAGGGCATGAATGGGGGGTGAGGGGGAGAAATGGTGGGATAAGAACACGTATAATACCTTAATCAATAAAGAAAAAAAATAACACATCAAGAGATGTGATCTACACTTTTCTTCTCAAGAAGTTAAAATCTGTAAAATTATATATGAGTCAAAAGAAAAAATTTTGTATCTTACTGAACACACAATAGCAAAATTCTGAAATTATAGCAAGTGAAAAAATTATTAGCCTTTAATAAGTAAAATGGTATATGTTATTATGTGCATATAAAAAGAGCTCAGGAATCTTTATATTAAAAATGCAGTATAGGTACTTCACTATTTCCATTTTTAAGTTCCTATATTTCCCTCATGTTCCCATTTTATATAGTCAATATTTTTCAATGAAGCACAATTTGTGGAAGTTATTTGAACTGTAATGTCTCTAAGATTTGAAAAGGATTGTATTCTCATCCTAGTAATTGGTATGCATAAAAGCTTTTGGTGGTTTTAGTCTGTATTTTCCTTCATTATATGAGACAGCCTTTAATGCAAGGTGATTCAATTAAGTTATTTTTTTGCAACTTTTCTCAAGTATTTTTCACAATTTTATATTCTAGTAAGACATTTTTCTTCCTGGATCCAAAATCAAACAAGCATGTTTGTAAGTTAAAATTTATTTATTTCATTTTACAAATACCTTTTTCCTTTCTTTTTTTTTCTATTCTCAAGAAGCATGCATTAAAGGAAGACTACTCATTTTCCTTAAGTATACAGTGATAAGTAAAACAGTGTTTAATCTCAAAGACTTATAGTTTTGTTAGAAATCCAAATAAAGAAGCCAAAGTTAAATTCTCAAAATATATAATAGAAGTCCATGCAAATTATTAAATTCTCAAAATATATAATAGAAGTCCATGCAAAATATATAATAGAACTCCAAACAAATGAAGACCAATTAGAATGACTTATGGCTCTAATACTTCTATAACATCATGATTAAACAATTGCCTTTAATTTTAAAACATAGTAATTCTAAATAGTTAATAAAAATATTAACATGAAAAATAATGATAAAAATGAACTAAAATTTTAATGGATCAGAAATGGAAAATATCCAGCAATTCCACTTCTGAAGGAAACAAAATTACTATGTTGAAGAAATATATGCTCCCCCATGTTTATTGCAGCATTATTTACAATAGCCAAGACATGGAAAAGACCTAAGTGCCCACAACAGCAGAATGAATAAAGAAAATATTGTTTATATTTACACACACACACACACACAAATGGAATAATATTCAGCCATAAAGAAATCCTGCATTTGCAACAACATGGATGGACTTTGAAGGCATTATGCTAAATGAAATTCATTGGACAGAGAAAGACAAGTACTGCATGATTTCACTTATACCTTGAATTAAAAAAAAAAGACATAGCCCAGCTAGTGAGGCTCAGGGATTGAGCATTGACCTATGAATCAGGAAGTCATGGTTTGATTCCTGGTCAGGGTACATCAGATTGTGGGCTCGATCTCCAATGTGGGGTGTGTAGGAGGCAGCCAATCAATGATTCTCTCTCATCATTGATGTTTCTATTTCTCTCTATCTCTCCCTTCCTTTCTGAAATCAATAAAAAATATATTTTTTAAAAGGAGAGATAGATTATATTTGCGGTTACCAGAGTAACTGAGGCAGTGGAGGATAGAGACAGGAGAATTGTATAAAAGTTGTCAAATGGTTCTAACTTCTAGTTATATTATAAATGCTACTTATTGAGGATGTAATATACAACATGATTACTAACGACTGTAGGTAAGTTTTTATATGGCATATTTGAATGTTGTTAAGAGACTAGATCTTAAAAGTTCTCATCACTAGGAAAAAAACTTTTTTTTGTGTGTGTTCTTTTCATCTATATGGTATAATGGATGCTAACTAAACTTATGGTAATATGTAAGACAAGTTATTATGCTGTTAAAAAAAAGGAAGGAAGGAAGGAAGGAAGGAAGGAAGGAAGGAAGGAAGGAAGGAAGGAAGGGAGAAAGGAAGGAGAAAGAAAGAGAAAGAATTGAAAAACAAACATGAAGGATAGTAATTAGGAATTTCCATATTGTCAGAGCCATTAAGTTCCCAGCAGAATTAGTGAAAAAAATCTACAACAAAGCACAGTTTGCAGAATATCATGGATAGATCAAAGATTCTAAAAGTTTTGAAAAGGGGAAAATAGAGTGTATGTATTGAGATGGTATTATACTTCTAAATAGAAAAAATTACAAATTAAAAAAATGGAGTGCTGCTTTAAACACAAAGGAAAAATAATTTTCAACTCAGAAAGCTTAATGAAAATTATCAGTCAAGTTTGGATGCAAAATTATGACATTTTCAATCATTTAATGCACCTTTCATTAAATATGTTGCTGCTGGGGTACATGTTCACAAAATGAATAAAGAGAAAAAAACCAAGGGTCCAAGAAACAGAAGACCAAATATAGAAGAGAATAGACTACTTAGGGAGGAAGAGAAAAGCAAAGACAAAAAGACAGTTCATCAACATGCTTAGAGAGTAAAGGAGTCCAGTCTAGAAGGGATATACCCATTAAACAGATAGATCGAATGGATTACCTAATTAATGTCTTGCTCACCATCTTATTGGGAAATAAGGTTCTCTTGAATTTTAACATATATATTGGCCTTTACAGTTTCTTAACAAAGGCAAAATATTTGCAGTGTCTTTATCCTATATCAAGTCTTGCAGTTAGCAGCTCTCTGAGGATTCTTACACCCCTGTCCCTCTCCCCACCCCCCACACACACACCTGTCCCTCATTCTTCCTGCCAATGATGAAGAAATTACCTTAAAATGTGCCTGCATATGAATAAGGAAAGTAATCTCTAAAATAAAAGGCATAGTAGTTTCCTTGAGGCATAGGGATACCTGGAGTATAAAATAAGAAATTACTAAACCCAAATTGTAAAACTCTAGGCTATTGGCCCAAGGCAAAATGCACACCTCCCAACTGCCAAAAAATAATCTAGAAGGACTGGAATCCAGGTTCTTCTTCCTTCCCTCTGGGAACTATCACTAGCAAAAGCATAATACTAAAGGAATAAAAGATGAACGCACAAGAAAAAGCACAGAACATCTGAGATCTACAAGCGCTAAGAAAGAAACCCAGAAGATGTTATACTTTGCCTGTATCTATACAAGCCTGGAGAAATTTTCAAAATAGAAAAAAATACCACACTCAAGAGTGTTAGGATATATCTTATGAAGAAAAAGAAGATGATAAAATCTGAAAATATCAAAGTCAAGGAACTATCTAATTACATCCAGAAGAACATCAGATAACCAAAACAAATAAGAGTTTTATTAATATCAAATTTCTCTCTGTAAATAAGAGGTGGCAGAAGAACAGTAAGTAAGGACCTTTAATTGCACACCTAGGAAAATAATCACATGTAGTTTTAAAAAATGGCAGGCAAACAGGATCTAAGATGATTTATCAGAAAATAACTTTTTTGGGGGGGGCAAATGTAAATAAGAAACTCTATTCTAGCAATAAAAATCAATCAATAAATCTAGAAGAAAGGAAAAACTACATGAGAACTAAGAATGAACAAAGATCATACTGAGGTATACTCCTTTCTGAAAAAGCAGTGACAAATAAGACCAAGTAGCCATGATTACTCAAAACTAAAATTGCTCGTGATTGCACTAGAGGGAAGGAAAACTTTTCTGTTCTTCTCTTCTAGGTTCTTTGGCTGGTTAAATTGGAACATGGCAGATTAACCAGAGAAAAACTAACTTCATACTATGGGAGCCCCACAAAGACATGAGAGGCGAAAGGACTGTCAGGTAATTGAGGCATCCTGAGCTAAGAAGAGCCAGTAAGGATCTGGAAATTCAAAAGGAAAAAAGTGCACAGGAAGGTGGGAAAAGCCAATGTTTGATAAACAAGTTTACCATGCCCAGCATAGACAATGGGACAAAGAAAACTTTGAAAAAGCTTGCCCTGTGGGTTGCCCTCAGCTAACTACACCTACCTGGCCCATACTTTTTGTAGTTATCTTATATCTTTTTCAAAATGGAGTAAGTAGAAAAATAGCAAAGGAATGGGAAATTGAATAATATTAATAATTTTCTTAAACTACTAGTTATAAGGAAAACAATAAACCCATAAACTGAAAATACAAATTTTTCTTGAGAAAACACAAAACAGTCATGAAATCAAAAATTCATCAAGCCAGCAAGCCTAACATATTCCCATAATCAATATCATAAAAACCGTGTTTTCTCTCTATAATAAAATTAGAAAGCAATGGCAAAGAATGGCTTAAAACTTCTCATATGTCTAAAAATGTAAATAATACTTGAAATAAGAAGTATATAAAATTTACTATCATATGCTTAGAGATTAATAACAATGAAATATTTATAGCTTAAAATCATGAAATAAAGAATACAACCTTGCTATAAATTTTATTTGATTTGTTAGACAATAAGAAAGCTTAAAAATCATTAAGAAAACAAAAAATATAGACAAGCAAAGAAGTAAAATGACCTGAAGAATAGCATGGATAATTAGAGCAGTAAAACAATAAAAATTGGTATGTCTAATATTCAAATCCTGGTTCCTTGAACAGAGTATTTAAGGCAAATAAATCTCCCACAAATTTAAAGAAAATGGAAAAAAATATTGAGTAAATAACCAAATGTAAAATAAGGTAAATTATTACACATATTATAGATTAAAAAATTGTAAAATAACATAAAAAGCTAAAAATAATACTATCTTAGTTTGTTTGAGCTGCTATAACAGAATATCATAGATAGCTCACAAACTACAGAAATGTATTTCTCATAGTTCTGGATGCTGGGAACTGCAAGTCAAGGTACTAGCAGATTGCAGAGCTGAGGAGAGCCTTTCCCAGTTCAACAATGGCTGTCTTCTTGCTGTGTCCTCACATGGCAGAAAAGGTAAGAGATCTCTTTGGGGTCTTTTAAAAGAGCAGTATTCTATTAATGAAAGCTCCACCCTCATGGCCCAACCACTTCCCAAAGATCCCCCATCCTAATAGAGAAAAGCTGAAAGGTGAAAGTAGAGCATAAAGACTGAGAAAAACCCCTAGAATCCTAGGCCCACACAGAGGCATCATTAGCAATGTGGGAGGTATGTGGTACACTGAAGGTAAGCATCATCTCCTAGACCAAACCTAGATCATCTCCTGACTAGATAAACTCAAATGTCAAACTCACAGCTTGACAAAAGAAACAAGCCCAATTCCAGACTTCCTGTACCTTCCTGAGTCACTTCTGTCTATTCCCATGATGTCTGCTATTCAATTAAAATTAGACACATACCAAAAAAAGGGGGGACAGAGTGAAGTGGAGAACAGGTCCCATTGTCAAGAGAAAAACCATACTTTAGTGGTCAAATTAATATTAAAATTGTATTCTATTTTCTATCCTTTAGTATTTTTTTTTCCCTCAAAAGTGTTATTTCTGTATGAGCAACATGAACATTATCTTGTAACTTGTTTAAAATGCAAATTGTCAGGCTCCCTCTGAGGCTTATTGAATCAGAAACTCTTGGGTGGGACCCAGTAAAATGTTATAACAAGCTCTCTAGGATATTAATTTACATAGAAGTTTGAGAAACATAATAGTAAAGGAATCACTAAGCCAGTCTACAATTATATCCTTGAAACTTTAAAATTGTTCAAAAATAGAGAAAGGGTTGTATTAATATTGGCATGTGCCAATCTATACAAATTCTTATGGGATCTAAATGAGAAAGATTTTTTTTCCCCATTTTATCCTCTTGGGCTTTTCTCATCCCTGCTGAAAATCCTATTAGCTTCATAGAAAGAAAGCTTATGGTGGCTACTGATCCTCCACTGGCACATGTGACAGATTTGACTGGTCTATCACAGATGACATTAGAGAACTTTGATCTGATTTTTCAATAAAACTTATTTTTAAAAGATTAACTGTATGATTCCTTCACAATACAATTTACTAATGGGAGATAGCACATTTTAAAAATGAAATAAATGTTACACAAATCTGTCCTCGGTTTTGGATTTCCCTCTAAAATTTAATAATGGTCTCTTTCTAAGGCACTTACTAGTGTTATAAGTACTAGAGATTGCTCATAATATTTAACATCTGGAACATATGCTAGCAGACGAGCAGCATCTCACAGTAACTCATCAATCATGATATAAAAGTGCTCACTGCACCATTTCATGAGCTCAAGTGGAGTATATTTCATTTTCACTGAGTCAAAAATAGAGACAGAGATAAAATTAACAAAAATAGTGGCATGTGTATGAAATGTATGCAATTAAATATACTAACTTGATCAAATAAAAGAATGATTAGCATTCTGCATCAACTTTTATATTGGAGACAGTATAATATAGAAGTATGCTATTTAAGACTTAGAAAAATGTCTTCTCATTCATGAAAAATTAGTGCAATATTTGTCAATCGTCCCTATATATTAGTCATTCATCCTAACAAAACAGTCTAATACAGAAATGTTCAGGGTTCTCCATCTAGCTCAGCAGTGTTATATGTAATTTAAATACTAGTACATGGATCTTATTAATAAAATGATGGAAATAAAATATAATTAGAAAAGATAAGTGACAGTTTAACATATCTTTACTCGTAACCTATTATGCTGATGATATAAATAGATATATTTTCACTTAAAAAGCTAAAGTTTGACTGTTCCACTTCCTTTTCTTTCTTCACCTGCCATGCTGCTCTGGGACTTTAAAAGACGTGCAGCCTTTATGGACCAGGACTCATTTTCTCATCTGACTTTAAAGACCACTTCTCCTCAGAATCAGAGAGAAGGGACTGCCATTATTTCTTACTACTGAAAATCCATGTTAACAAACCATTTCAAAATTAGAAAAACATTTTATGTTCTCTCATGCTATAGATTTTCTCAGATCCTTTAGGGCTCTTACCTTACAAATGTTATGACAATGTAAATGACTGCTCTCTGTACAACCCATTCGGAGAAATCAACGATGTTTTTACAAAACAGCTGGTTTAACTACATGAATAACTACAAATTGGCTTCAGGTATGGAACTACTGAACAACGCTGCAGCAAAACAAGATGAGGTCCTGGGGGAAACTGTGGCAGCTGACTTAGTGGGAAGGTGCTTAGAATATAATAATAGGAAATGTGTTTGTTTGTTTTTTAAAGAGAAAGAAACAAAACAAAAGAAAGAAAATCTTACCTTTTGTGACAGCATGGATGGAATAAGTCATGTGAAATAAGTTATGCTACGTGAAATAAGTTAGTCAGAGAAAAATACCATATTATCTTACATATATGTGGAATCTAAACAACAAAATAATTTAATAAAATAGAAACAGAAGCATTCATAGAACAGACTGACAGTTGTAAGGGGGGAGGCAGGTTGGGGGCTGAGTGAAAAAAATTTGCTTAAAGGGATAAAATAAACAAAAATAGTAGCATGTGAGTAAAAAAGTATGCAATTAAGTATACTAACTTGATCAAATACTAGAATGATTAGTATGCTGCATCAACTATACATATGTGTGTGTGTGTGTGTGTGTGTGTGTATACAGATATACATATATACACAATCTATATAATAAAAGCCTAATATGCTAAGTGTCCGGTTGTCCAGTCGGCCGTTCAACCAGTTGCTATGATGTGCACTGACCAGCAGGGGGCAGATATTCCGACCGGTAAGTTAGCTTGCTGCTGGGTTCTGGCCGATCTGGACTGAGTGAGATGGGCCGGACATTAGTTGCTGTATTAATTATTAAATCTATCTGTTTTGTTATTACAAATTTAGTGAAGTGCATGTTCATTTCACATAACCGTCTTTAATTTTTTAAAATAAATCAATAATTTGTAGCACTTCCTTTTGTTTTCATTTGTAGACATGCATAAGCAAAAAAAAAAAAAAAGAAAGAAAAGGAAAAAAAAGAAAAGAAATAGTGCTAAATAGATAGTCTCAGAGATCATTTTTAGCCTTGACCAGCTGGGAATAAATTCTAGCATTGTAACATAAGGAGGAATTTGTAAGAAATGAGAATGGGGAAATAATTGCTCCAGTTATGCATACATGTTTATTGTGATTCTTCCTTAATTTCCACCCATTTCTAAAGTTAAGAAAAAATCCAAATGCCAGTCTTATTTTATTTTGCTCTTCTTTTCTACTCATATATTATTCATTACCTCCTCAGTTCTTTTTATTTTATTTTTCTTCCTGACTCAATGGCAGAAGGACTATGAGTCTATGTTTGGAATTGAGTAACAAAATTAGAATTTGTTTAAGTGTGCCATTATTCTCATTTTTTATAGCCATTGATGAATAGTTCCACTCATAACAAATTAATTGTATTTTTCACTGATAAATTTGACACTGATACAGGAATATTAATGCAGATCTCTAAGGTGAAATATGTAGGTATTATGCAGTACTCACTTTTATAGTCTTCCTTCTTCTAATCTCATAAATAATGAAGAAGAAGTATGCTTATTATTAATGGTACTTGTTTTGGCAACCATAAATTGATATGTCAGTTTTAGCTTTTTATAAAAATAGGACAAGTAATATCATTATGAATATGAATATAAGTATTAAATTATATAAAATGGACTTAGGAAAATTTATTCTATCAAATTCCCAAGCTGCTGAAATAATAAAACTACCTCAAAAAGACAGATATAAATGAATTTCAACCTCTTTTGTTTTATATCTAATGGAATTGTATGTTTAATGAATAAGATCTTATAAAAAGGAAATACATTGAAAATAAAAATGGGATTTTAAAAAATCACATACATCAAAATCTTAGAAAATCAAAGTACAATATCTTAAAATAAAAACAGTGTATCCAATGTTTTTGACTATGTATAATAATAAAAATGTCATACTTTAATAATTCTAATACTAGAGATAAGATGCCAACAAAATAAATCTGTTTTAAAACTGTGATCATGAAATTTTTTATATAAATATTTAGTGCTGGGTTTCTAAGCCTGATAAAGTGTATAGTACAGACATCTGGACTTTACTTAGGCAGGGGCAACCTATCTCACGTGTCCAATTAATGAATTTGTAGACAATATTCATGTTGAGCAGATGGAATAGTACAGAATGGACAATAATACAGTTGTGTGGATTTGTGACATCCTAACAAAATTTTGTGTCATTATTGAATAACAATACACAAAGAATATATCAGTTAATAAAATTATGTCAATTTGAGTGGAGTATTCTAGATTCATACCACTGAGCTGTTCAGCCAACATCAAGATGAAGACCCTGGTAATCTATTGACCATGTCAGAATATAGTCTGCAAGGAATGACAGAATCAGAGTTTTGAAGGATTTTGACATGCATAAAAAAATGACCCAAATTTAGCAACATTAAATCTGATAATAATAAATACCAACTGCATATGTTCTGGGTAGGATGTAATCATGTAACCTTCTTTGAAATAAACGATTTTTATGTGTTTTTTATATATTTTTATTGATTTCAGAGAGGAAGGGAGAGGGACAGAGCAATAGAAACATCAATGATGAGAGAGAATCAGTGATCGGCTGCCTCCTGCAAGCCCCACACTGGGGATCGAGCCCAGAACCCAGGCACATGCCCTGACCGGGAATTGAGCCTTCCTGGTTCATAAGTTGACACTCAACCACTGAGCCACGCCGGATGGGCCAAAAATGAGGTTTAGAGGGGGAAAAAATAAGGGTCTTTTTCGTACGGTGTCCCCAATATCCCTGGCTAGAAATGCATCCTCTTTCAGTCCCCTGTCCCATTCTGCCATTGCATTACAGCAAGTAGAGCAGTGTTCCTAGGGCTCTCACTGAAATGAGAATGGATGCCCTGTCTCTGAGTCTCCTGAAGATAAGTTTCTCTTGAGTATTTACAAATACTCTTTATAACACGTATAAAAAGGACACACAAAATTCATTTCAATCCCTCCCACAGCCAACTTCACAGGAAAACTGCTTTCCTCCTCACACTTTTAGCCTCTACCTCTGACCAGAGGAGTGAACCAGTTTGCAGTTTGCTTTCTGCCAAAAGAGGGAAGTATTCTGGAAATTCTTGTTGCCCACATCACACCTAGAGCGTTCTCTCTCTCTCTCTCTCTCTCTCTCTCTCTCTCTCTCTCTCTCTCTCTCTCTCTCTCTTCTCTCCCTTCCCTCTTTTGTTTCCAATACATGATGATTTTTCTGTGATGCATTAACTTCCAGGAAAAAATAAATAAAAACTGTGCTCAGGTGACAGAATAGATGCTTTTTAGGAAAGGAGTTTTCAGTGATATCAGTCATGAGATAAGTTTGTCTGCTACAAGTAAGGAGAAGGGACACAAGCAAAGCACTGAAGAGTGTGGTTGAGTAACTCCTAAGAATATGGGACCATATGGGAAGGAAGCCATTCATTGTTAGTGATGCTAATCTTTGGTGATGTGGAGATCTACTACATATGTCTGTGAAATGATAAACTTTGTAAACTTCCTCATAAAATATGTTAGTAAAGCTATTCCATGGTCATTTTAGTTCTCCAGCAGTCTTTTCGTCTATATGAGTTAACCTAGTCATAGTACTAAGCAAATTTGAAATACAGTTTAATTCAACAACTCATATACTGTTGCTACCAAACTTAAATAAAAACATTCTTGAAACATTTTACTATGACAGTTATTTAAAGAAAGTACACTTCAATTTGCTTGAATGACATTAATATAGTACATATTTTGCTTGACCTGAAAATCTTTACATTACTATCTGATGGTTTGAAACTCAACTCATTTCAGTAAAATAAAAGTGGTGCTAAAAATCTAATAAGCTTAAGACAAAATCCTCTATGTTAAAAAATAATAAAGATCTTTAGGATAAGACTATTAACATTATTTGATCATGAACACAATTGAACTTTCTCATGGATATATTTAGTAGATTGTTAGTTTAGAATTAATTTTTAAGTTTAAAATTATTAGTAAAAGATTCTCTTTCAGGTTAAAAAGAAGGCATTTTAATCTGCATTTGAAAATTAGCAGTGAAATATATGCAGGAAAATAGGGTAGTAACTAAAAATTTATAAAACACAATATGTGTTTTTAAATGAATCTATTATTTCTTTAATTTAAGATGAGAAAATTCAATTTCTGTTCTATGGAGAAATCAGCCATTAGAAACATTTATGTTTAATATCAACCATTAGAACTGAACTTCTTACTGGATAAATAAAAAATAATTTTTTTGCTCATTAGATTGAAGGAGTTCTCAACCCAAATTGTGGTCCTTTGTCTTTTAGTCTTGGCCAGATACAGCTAAAGTAACTATATATTACTATTTTGGAATAAAGGCTGCAGGAGAGCTTTGTAATTATTTATATCTCAGGGCAAGGTTGAAACAGCAATTTGGTCAAGTTTTAGCATCATGGACTTTAGCACAAGTGACACCATTTTGGGCCCATAGTGTTCTCTTTAATAGTAGAAATTAAAGAAGGTTTATAAATAAATAAAGTTAAGAAATACACTTTATGTGCAATTAAGCTAAGAAATACTGGTTAAAATTATAGACTTTAAGTGTCATCTGTAAAGAGTTCACAGCTGAAATCATAGGAATAAAGAAAATTCTTTAAAATCCTATGTAATAAAGAGGTAATATGCAAATTGACCATCACTCCAACACAGAAGATGGCCGCCCCCATGTGGTCAAAGATGGAAGCCCCATGTGGACACAAGATGGCCACCACAAGATGGCTGGCAGGGGAGGGCAGTTGGGAGTGACCAGGCCGGCAGGTGAAAGCAGTTAGGGGCAACCAGGCTGGCAAGGGAGGGCAGTTATGGGTGACCAGGCCAGCAGGGGAGGGCAGTTGGGGGCAACCAGGCCTACAGAGGAGAATAGTTAGGTGCAACCAGGCTGGCAGGGGAGTGATTAGGGGGTGTTCAGGCTGGCAGGCAGAAGCAGTTAGGGGAAATCAGGCAGGCAGGCAGTCAAGCGGTTGGGAGCCAGCAGTCCTGGATTGTGAGAGGGATCCCAGATTGGAGAGGGTGAAGGCTGGGCTGAGTGACACCCCACCCCCGATGCATGAATTTCGTGCACCGGGCCTTTAGTAAGTATATAAAAGTAGAAGAGTAAAAGGAGAAAAGAATATAGGATACCAGCACAGATGAGTGGATAAAGAGGCTCCTATGAAGATGAGAAATGAAGAATGGTTTATAATTTTAAAATTGACCAAAAAACCCCCACAAAAAAATAGAAAAGAGTAATGTGGCAGAAATCAATCGACTAACCAACCAACCATTCACCAATCAAACACACACACACACACACATATAAATAAAACACCAAATTGACAGAACAATAGTATTTAATGTTGTATAGTTTTGAAACAAAAATGAAAGATGTAGGCCTGGTATTATTCTAACTATCCTCAGCTAATTTCTCAATCATCTGCGTATTTCCAAAACGTCTTTGCAATTTATTTGGAGCTTGGAGCCCAGATTAGTTCAATAAATTACAAAAGATAAAATAAAAAATGAATACAAATAAAATGCATTGTAGTGGTTCTTTAACGTTTTCATATTTAATGTTGACCTATGATGCTCCAATAACAGAGTTCCCTGCCAGGGAGTCCACTATTGTTTAAGCACTGGGATTGATGTTAAAACACCTTCCCTACTATTAGAATGATTTATTTTAGGTATCATCAGAAACATAGAAAGTTAATACTTACACATGAATAAATTAATGATATTCCAGGCTTAACAGTATGTTACATGTTTATAAATATAGAATCCTTGATATTAGTCAATCATTCATCCTTATTCCCTACATTCTCCTTACAGTTAAGTACAAAGAAATTGGATGCAATTTTAATGCTGTGAAACCTCTGTAAACATTTTCTTATAGCAATCAAGGTGCATATTCTAGTAAATCAAATTTTCCTGCATTAGGTAAGAGTTTAAACATTGGTTTTATGAAGAACCATTAAGGACATACATCAGGTATGCATGATTGTGGTATAGAATTGATTTATTTAAAAAACTTCTGCATTTTAAACAAAAAATGAAATATATCTCCATATAAATGTTCTTATAATACAAGTTTATTGTATTACAGAAATACAAATAATAACAAATTTTATGAGTTGTCATGAAATATTTATTGTACATATTTCTTATGCATCATAATAAAATGTTTATTCCAAATACAGTATATAAAATTCACAGAGTATGATTCAGGGTACTTATATTCTTTCTACATTAACTTTTTAAACATTTCATTGCATTTTTTTTATAAGTAACGTCATGATCTATAATACCACTGTTGCCACCTAAAAAAGTGATAAGATTACAACTTTATGTGATATGCATATGCCTGGATTAGTTTGTTAAAGGCTGATAATATGATGCTGTACAAGAAAAAAATTGAAAATATATATATTCAAAATATCATTAGAGAGTTTATCACTCTTGAACAATAACAATATTCTCTTTAAAAGTTTATGAAAAAATGATGTGTTCATTAAGAAACTGTATAATTTCTTATCAACTCCATTGGCTCTCTAATATATTTCATAGATGTGGATTGAAAAGAAATCATTAAAAGTCATCCATGCTTCCTTTACTGTGTCCCTTTCTGTTCATTTAAGAATAACAGCTGCAAGGAGCAGGCTTATTGTTATGCTAAGGAGTTTTGCTGTCTCTATAACTGTATTTAATTGTTATGTCAAGTGAGAGCCATGCAGTCATGATAATAAAAATAAATTTTCATAGCAGCTGCCTTTAGGAATTAATTGTAATATATTAACTATTTTGATCTGTGCTCACCAGAGAGTAAATTTTCCAGATTGTTTTCAACATGGTAGAATCAATAACCAGGTTTCAAGTCATCATATCAATTTTTAGTTAAAATCAATTAAATGCTCAAATAAAGTTTATGGAAACAGTCCAAATTTTACATGGGAGTAATAAAATAAAATTGATTTAAGTAATCATTTCTGTCAGAATAAGATTCTCTAAAGCTTTTTATTTTATTTTATTTTGCAAAACCTAACTTCAATATCAAGCATAAAAACAGATGTACAACTTCCGATCAAAACCTCTAAGTACACTGAAGTATGCCTAAACCTGTTTTATTCTTTCATAACTCAGCTTAAGTTTTACTGAATCCTCTTAAATCCTTTCTAGAACCCAAAATAACAAATAAGCATGGAATTAAGTGATAATAACTGCTATTTATAGCTGTTTACCATGTTTCAGACTCTTCTCCAAATTATTTACTGTAATGCTTCCAAAGCCTTAAAAAGATGCCATTGCCATAGAAATTTTTCTTATGAGAAAACGCATGATTGAAAAAAATTAAATAACTTGGTTATTTTTCTATGGCTCATAAGTTGTGGGGCTTGAATAGTATCTCAAGTAATTAATTCATCCAACAAATGGTGTTTCTCTGTGTCTGACACTGTCCCAGGTACAAGGTTACAAAGATTCATAAGACAGGTCCCTGCCACCAGAAAGCTGAGAGTATATTTGATTCTAAAGCTCCTGACCTTTACCTGATGTAATGTTGCCAACTCCAGGCACATTTAATCTGAATCTTTGATGCATAATTTTATAACCCCTTATTCTATCCAAAAAAATGAATTCTTATTCAATATATTTAAAATGCAACTAAGCCGAAACCGGTTTGGCTCAGTGGATAGAGCATCGGCCTGCAGACTGAAAGGTCCCGGGTTCGATTCCGGTCAAGGGCATGTACCTTGGTTGCGGGCACATCCCCACTAGGAGGTGTGCAGGAGGCAGCTGATCGATGTTTCTCTCTCATCGATGTTTCTAGCTCTCTATCCCTCTCCTCTCTCTTCCTCTCTGTAAAAAATTAATAAAATATATTAAAAAAAAAAAAAAAAATAAAAAAAATAAAATGCAACTAAGGGGGTTAGATGCATGCACCAGTGAGGATCAGAATAATCCTATCTAATAAAGAGGGAATATTCTAATTGACTGTCATGCCTTCACAAAGATGGTGGCACCCACAGCAATAAGGAGGGAATATGCTAATTGACTGCCAAACCCTCAAAGATGGCGGTGCCCACAGCCACAAGATGGCGGTGCTTAGTCCCCTCAGCTCTGCCAGGGTGGCAGTGTGTGGCATGACTGGGCCTGCCCCCAGGTGAGTCTGGCTGCTCCACACACCTGCCTCTGGAGTCCCCCAGCCCCCAAATACCCCTAGCCAGCCCTGGTCGGATGCACAGGCAAGCCTCAGATTGTAGCTGCCCAGCCGCCAAGGGCTGCCCTGAGGCTCAGGCAAGCCTCAGATGGCAGCTGGCCAGCCACCCAGAGCCAGCCCGATGGACAACCAAATGACTGAACAAGTAGGCTGTGTGGGGCAACCAGGCCAGCAGGGAGGGTAGTGAGGGATGACCAAATGACTGAACAATAGGCTGCATTGGGGGGGCAACTGGGGGTGACCAGGCTGACAGGGGAGTGCAGTTTGGGGCAACCAGGCTGGCAGGGGTGGAAGTTAGGAGTGATTAGGCTGGCAAGGGGGGCAGTTGGGGGTGACTAGGCCGGCAGGGAGGCAGTTAGGAGTGACCAGGCCAGCAGGGAGGGTGCAGTTGGGGGCGACCTGACCATCAGCGGGGGGAAGTTAGGGGCTATCAGGCCGGCACACAGAGGCAGTAAGGGGAGATCAGGCCAGCAGGGGAGGGCAGTTAGAGGCAACCAGGCAGTCAGGCAGGTGAACGATTAGGAGCCAGCGGTCCAGGATTGTGAGAGGGATGTCCGACTGCCAGTCTAGACCGGCAGTCAGATATCCCCGAATTGTCCTGGATTGGAGAGGGTGCAGGCTGGGCTGAGGGGGACCCCCCCCCAATGCACAAATTTCATGCACCAGGCCTCTAGTTATAAAATAAGCACATTAATTATTCTTATTTACAAAGTAATTGCAACATGAAGCCAAAAATACATACCTGTATCTATGTAAGAAATCTCCTTTAGTATGACATAATGTTAAATGTCAATATATGTAAAATTTACAGTGATATATTTTGCTACTTAAATTTTCCATGTGACAAAACAAGACAAAAACAATCTAGAAACATTTCTATAATAAACTTGATAATAACAAGTTTAATGTCTTTAATATATAAGACAATAAATTTTTATCTTGAATGTCCAACAGAATCATTCATAATCATTTTTTAATATATAAAAGAAAAAGTAATGAGAATGTCCATAGATTGTAGCAGAGGTGGAAGAAAATCATCTCCAAGTTTAAAAGCTGGTATGGAAGTTGGGTAGAGGGGTAGTTATATAAGATATATTTATAAATCACCAGGGAAATAAAAGCTTTCTATAAATATATAAAAGGCTAATATGCAAATTGTTCTCTTGGGAGTTCAACCAGGAAACCCGGAGTTCAATCGCTCGCTATGACATGTGCTGACCACGAGGGGGCGGCATGGCAGCCAGAAGGCCTCGATTGGCCCTGATCGCCTGCCATGCCTAGGGACCCTACCCATGCACAAATTTCATGCACCTGGCCTCTAGTATAGAATAATGGGCAATGTACATAATCAGGCATTCAGACAAAGATTAAATATATGTGTGACAAGTAAGCCTTAAAAAATGCTTAACTTCATTAGTATGGACATCAGGAAGGTCCCCCTGGTGTGGTAAAAAATAATTCCTCCTGCTCATCATAGCCTTAAGGCCCTGTCCAGATAGCAAGCTAGTTCTCTGACACAAATATTATAAAAGTTTTACTATTTAATTTACATTTTATAGCTTTCCTTACTATCTAATTTTTTAAACTATATTTTTATTGATTTTACAGAGGAAGGGAGAGGGAAAGAGAGATGGAAACATCAATGATAAGAGAGAATCATTGATTGCCTCTTTCTGCACGCCCCCTACTAGGGATTAAGCCCGCAACCCGGGCATGTGCCCTGACTAGGAATCGAACTCTGACTTCCTGGTTCATAGGTCAACACTCAACCACTGAGCCATGACAGCTGGTCCTATCTAATTACTTATATATTATTTACCTAATCAGAGAAAACAATAGAATAATTTATTTATTTATTCAATATTTATTGAAATTCTAATACATGTCAGGCATTGTGTGAAGAACTAGGCTGTAAAATGATACACTGCTTGCTTTCAAAAAGGTTTCAGTCTAATGAGGCACAGGAGTATTTGCTGAATTAAGTATTCATTTAATGCCTATTATGAACAAGGACTAGTGTAGGTTTTGGGATATGCAGAATAAAGCAAAGCCCCTGCTATCATGGAAGTTACATCCTACTTTAATCAAATAATCCAATAATAAATGCTATGAAGCTAGGATAAAGACTGAGTTGAGAAATTATCACCAAGTATTATCTAAACCTGAAGGGATGGTCATGGTGGTAGGGAGATAAAAAGCTTTGCTCCTTAAACCTAAATTTAAGCACTAACTTAGGGGATAAGTAGCAATTAGCTAAGTTAATGGAGGGAAAATGAGAATACCATCTCCAGGAACAGCCATCAGGAAGTGCTCTAAGGTAGATAAAGTTTGCTACATTCAAAGAACCCCAGGGAAGCCAATGTGTCTGAAACTGAGTGAAAATGGCAAAGACAGGGCTCAGAGACAGTCAGGGGCCAGGCCACATGGGGCACTATGAGGCATGGTATGAGTGTGGATTTTATTCTCAACAGCATGGAGAGTCATTGATGGATTTTGAAGCAAGGATTGAATGGGTTGACATGTAATAATAATAATTCTAATGACATTAACAATTATAATAACTAATATTTTATAGAGAACATGCTAGGCAGTGTGCTATGTGGTTTTGTACATTCTCTCTCCATTTAACACTCACAGGAAAACTATGAGGTAGCTATCGATGTCTTCATTTTACAGTTGAAATTATACATTTTACAGTGAAGTTATATAATTTGTCCAAGATTGCACAGCTAGTGTAGAAGGGTCTGAATTCAACTAAAGCCAGTCTGATTCTATACCCTAATTAATGCTTTCTGATTCCAAATCAGAACTCTTTCAAGAATGTGGCTTTGTAAAATTATTAAAAGGCCAAATAAGAAAGCGCTAATTCTGGTTTCTTCTGAACCTCAAGATCTAGTAGGGGAGGATTTAGGATGGAGTTTAACATTCTGAGCCTTTCACTTACAAGGACTTTTTTTTAAGGAGACCCCAATTGTCACCCCAAATTGTGCAAGATACAGGGTACTACAATCTTACTTACACCAGCATACTGAATTATTCTAAATAAGAAATCAACTCACACAAAAAAGCTACTGGAGAAAAATGAAAGACATCCAGAGTAAAAGCACCATATTCCCATTAATGGCAAAAAATCTGTCACTCATTTGCAAGTAACAAAGATAACAGGGTTGGAGGAGGCCCACCCTAGACCCTTGAAAATAAGTGAGTTTTGATGATCAATCTCTGTGGTGAAGGCTGGGTCCTCTAGGAAGCCGAATAGGGAATGCTCCTTGGATCAAAACCTGTGGAAGGGAGAAGTTGAGCTGCAATTTGGGCCAGGGAGGCTCAGTATGCACAGTCCTGAGAATTAGAGCAGGGCATCCTGGGATGCCATGTGAGAATTCTGCCTGCCACACAGGTTATATGGTTTCTGTCACAACTACTCAAGTCTTCAAGCTACACTGTGAAAGCAGCCAGAAAACAAAAAACAAAACTAAAAGAACAAAATAAAACAAAACAAAAAACCCAAAAACATAAATGAAAGGGGGTCACTATTCTCTAATAAAACTTTATTTATAAAAATAGGTGTTGAGCTGGATTTAGTCCTTGGGCCATATTGTTTGTCAATCCCTGGTCTAGCCAAGCAATAAAAACAGAATTTTTAGAAATACATTCACAATAACTGTATATTAAATGGGATTCAGCTGAACAAATTCCAGGCAAGACTATTTCAGGAATAAAAACGACCAAGTATCTACAGTATCACAAGTGATTCACTTGAGAGGAAATAATAGAAAATATGATGGCTCCTGTAACCAGCAATAAGTATTTCAATGCTGAAATGTTGAATTTTAGAATAAGTTTTAGCAATTATTATGTAAAAACATAAGCAAACAAACAAACATTTACAAAAGTTGGTAACCAGAATATATTTATAAGTGTTGCCTGCAATCAGGTTTTAGATAACTAAGGATTAAGAGCTTTTGAAAATTAAAGAGCTTCCATAAAATAATACGAGAGGCTAGATTTTAGTTAAGCAGTTATAGAATGAAAAGGGACATAAAATCTAAAGTCCCTATTCTGCCAAGAATTACATCTATATAGCCCTAGCTGGTTTGGCTCAGTGGATAGAGCGTCGGCCTACAAACTGAAGGGTCCAGGGCTTGATTCCAGTCAAGGGCACATGCCGGGGTATCCGGGCATGCAGGAGGCAGCTGATCAATGATTCTCTCTCATCATTGATATTTCTATCTCTCTCTCCCTCTCCCTTCCTTTCTAAAATCAATAAAAAAGATGTATATTAAAAAAATAATTACTTCTATTTAATCAAGTGTTAATACACTAGTAAACACTACATATATTTATTTATTTATTTATTTATTTATTTATTTATTTACTTTTATATATTTTATTGATTTATTCACAGAGAGGAAGGGAGAGGGATAGAGAGTTAGAAACATCGATGAGAGAGAAACATCGATCAGCTGCCTCTTGCACACCCCCTACTGGAGATGTGCCTGCAACCAGGGTACATGCCCTTGACCGGAATCGAACCTGGGACCTTTCAGTCCACAGGCTGATGCTCTATCCACTGAGCCAAACCGGTTAGGGCAACACTACATATATTTAGTTATGATTGTGTTATGTCATATATTAATGATAATTATATATATATATTTAATTACAATTCCTAATAATCTCTTCTATGATCTAAAGAAATGTTTATATTATTTACTTCTAAAATGTAAGTTCCTCTAGTGCAATGAATGTATTATTCCCCTCACTTCATTACTTAAGAGATTGCATAAAAATAAGAAATTGATTAGCTATAGAGAAATATAAAATTTTCTGGATTTGAAAATGAGAACTAAAGAGTTTTAAATTATATTTTTTAAAAATGAGAAACCATGCTTTTAATCTTTATGTTCCCTATGGTATCAGAATAAAGTCTGACCATAGTAGATGCGTAATCAGTTGTGTGTGTTTTTTAATTGTTCTCTGCTAAGTTACAACATCAATGACAACAACAGAATCCAAATTATTGTACTTGAATTCTATATTGATTGTTAGGAATTTGGGGTTCCTGGTTCATCAATGAGCATTTGTATACACAAATCTTACGCAAAGATTATAAAAATATCAAATAGATGGTACTATTTAATTGAACGTAGCCCATTTTTCTAATACAGAGATCACATACTATAAGAAAAATAAATAATGATTTGGTCCTATATCTCTGTCCCTCTTCTCTTCTTCAACAATGGGTCACCTCAATAAGAAGAAGCCAAAACACACATTGGCTGAGTAGCATGTGATTACCTACAGCAAAATATCATTAATGTGAACATATTATAGCAAATGTATTATACCTAGAGCTTTTAAAATTCTGATATGCAGAATTTCAAAACATTCATATTATGGAAATGTTTATCTAAATGTATTGTTTACTTAACACATTTACTCAATTTTTCAAAATAAAATATATAATTTTTTCTGTTTTATTTTTCATGAACTGACTATAAGCCCAAGTGATACTTGTTCCAATTTTTCATACTTCAGCTGTATTCTAATAGAACATTCTGTCCAAAATAAATCATATTTATTTGTCTTATATTTTAGTAACTTTACTAAGGTGACATTGATTAATAAGATTATATCTTTTAAGTGTACAATTCTATAATGAATCATCTGTGTATTGTGTGCCTACCACCCAAAGCATAGTCTCTTTCCATCACCATATATCTGACCCATTTTAACCTCTTCAATCTTCCCCAACACATTCCTCTCTGGTAACCACCATACTGTTGTTTGTGCCTATGAGGTTTTTTTATTTATTTGTATGTTGCTTTCTGTTTTGTATCCCACAGATGAGTGAAAGCAGGATAAATGGATAAAGATGTGGTGCATATCTATTTATATATATAACTAGAGGCCTGGTGCATGAAATTAGTGCACAGGGAGTGTTTCTCTCAGCCCAGCCTGCACTCTCTCCAATCTGGGATCCCTCGAGGGATGTCTGACTGTCTGTTTAGGCCTGATCCTGGTAGGAAGGAGAGGTTGTTCTGATTCCAAGAATTGGTTTGTCCCTGTCTGACACTGTCCTCTCATTTAAACTAATTCGAAGACAGTTTTCCATAATACCAGCATTTGCAATGACTATTAATAAATCACAAGGACAAATGCTAGACAGAGTAGGAATATTCCTACCTGAACCCATTTTCGGACATGGTCAGTTATATGTTGCTTTCTCTGGATTTCGAAGAGCATGTGACGTTACAGTTAAAGTTGTAAATACCTAATCACAAGGGAAATTAGTCAAGCAAATTTACTCTTAAAGTGTTTTACTCTTAATGTGGTATACAATAAGTTTAATCAATTTATCAGTCATTGTTTTTATCAATGTTTTTATATCATGTTTTTATATCATATTTTTGTTGTTTTATATCATCTTTGTTGTTATATCATGTTGTAATGATGATTTGTTAATCAAGTTATATATTATTTTCATATACATTTTACTGATTTTCTTTCATCTTTGACACTTCTATTATAAAGAGCAAATAGAAATATTAAAATATTTCTTCTAATTAATTTCCTTTCAATGTGCACGAATCCATGCACCGGGCCATTAGTATAAATATATTACTCAACCATAAGAAAAAAATGAAGTCCTTCCATTGAAATAATATCTATGGATCTTGAGAAAATCACACTAAGCAAAATAAATCAGTCAGAAAAGTACAAGAACCATGTAACTTCTCTCATATGTAGAATAGAAAACAATTCTTAATTTTTATACAAATTCAATTTCTTAGTGCTTAAACTTTAAAATAACAACTTTCATGTGTTTTATCTTAGCAGCATTATCTGATAGAAGTTCCAGTTTCAGATTTTTGTTTTTTGGCATTGTATCAGTCAGGTTTCAAGCTGAGAAACCAAATAAGTAGATTAATATATAGAAATGTATTGCCAGGAATTGGGTTATATAGTTGTGGAGGCTGACTAAGCAAATCCAAAGTCTGTGGGGCAGGCAGTAAGAAAGGGGAGATGATGATTAAGCTGCAAACCCCAGGATATGATCTGAATTTTGTTGTCCAGAGGCAGTGAGAAAGGAAGATCCACAGGAAAAGGCAGAAAAATTGCTGACTCAGCTGCTCTTTGGAATCACTGATCTTAGGAAAGGCCTTTGTCCTCTTTTAAAAGCCTTTTAGCTGATTAATCAGGATCACCCAGGATAATCTTCCTTTTGATTAACTGATTAGAGATTTTAATTACTTCTGCAAAATCCTGTCACTGCAGTATCTAGATTAGTGTTGGATTGAATAACTGTGTGAAGGTATGAGTGTGATTAAAAATGGCCACTGCCTGCTTTCCCTGCTCCAATTCTCACAAGAGATTATCTCTTATATCAAATTATAACATCATAGTATCACCCCAGACCAAGGGCATGGAGCATTGTAGTTCAGACTTACCACATTTACACATCAAGAACCAGCACAGAAATGTGCTGCTTTTGGCCTTATAAATCTCAGAATAACTAGTCAATGTTCACATAAAACTGGCCAATGTTCAAATAAAAATTTTAAAACATCTGTTTGGTAGAACCAGAATCACCTTTTATGCTAATATCCTTAGTTAACCTAGGTCTTTCACTAAAAAAAATAGGAACACCCATGGACACAGAAAACAGTGTGGTGAAGGCCTGGGGCAGGAGGAAGGGGTGAGCTAGAAAAGGTCAATGGCAGGGCAGGGCAGGTATATTTGTATAATTTTCAAGAATAAAGATAAGCCCTAACCAGTTTGGCTCAGTGGATAGAGTGTCGGCCTGTGGACTGAAGGATCCCAGGTTTGATTCTGGTCAAGGGCATGTACCTTGGTTGCAGGCACAACCCTGGTAGGGAGTGTGCAGGAGGCAGCTGATCAATGTTTGTCTCTCATCTATGTTTTTAACACTCTGTCCCTCTCCATTCCTCTCTGTAAAAAATCAATAAAATATATTTAAAAAAAATAAAGATAAATTTAATTATAAAAAAAGATAGGATCAAAAGCACATAAGACATAAAAATGAGTAGGGTAATGAGATTAAATAGTATATGCAACAATGTTTAAATTTTTACTTAAAGGGAATTTAAAGTTTAAAGACTGAAATTTTTCAAAAAATATATGGCTCAATGATCTGCACTTTCTAAGGAGTTTGAAAGGTAGGAAAGCATATTTTCCTAAAATACCAACAACTTGATCTATTTTTCCAGGTCATTTTGAAGGACCACATCAAGTCATGAAAGTAGCCAGCCTACCTTGGCAAATCATTCCATATGAAAATCATAGTTTGCTTGAACTTGCAGCAGAGTATTTTTGAGTGACTGTGCTAGCAACTTAGAGACAAAGAAATACTTGTTCCTCACATGACAGATCCATATCACCATTTATTTATACACATATTTATGTCAATATTTACTATGATCAAATTCTCTGCAAAGCATGATTTCTGGAGTTTAATATATGTATCTGAAAGATAATAAGAAAAAATAATCCTATATAATAAAAGCCTAATATGCTAAGTGTCCAACTGTTCATTTGACCATTCAACCAGTCGCTATGACGTGCACTGATCATCAGGAGACAGATGCTCCAACTGGTAGGTTAGCTTGCTGCTGGACTGGGCGAGATGGGCTGGACACGCCCTGGAGCCAACCTCCAGCCATTCCTCCCAGGCCAGCCAATCTCCCACATTTCCTCCCCAGCCTCTAAAATATGTCTTCTAATTAATTTCCTTTCAATGTGCACAAATCCATGCACTGGGCCTCTAGTGGAAGAATAAAATGAATGACAGAGTGGAGGGAATAATGGCGGCGGAATAGACAGACGTGTTCCGAGCCTTGTCCCGGAGCAGAAAGAAAGAACAGCTGAGGGTCGCACAAGGAGTGTTTGTTGGCTGGTTGGGAGACAGCTGAATTCCAGAAGGAGGTGGGGGACTGCTGAACGGGGTTCCCCTGACCTGGCAGCACCAACTGTGGCTGGGTCCCCTCCCGGAGCTGCGGGGTTGGACGCGGAGTCTGCGCCATCTTGATCCGGAAAGTGAGCTTATCTGAAGCCTGAGAATCCACAACGGCGGCACCCCAGGAACAGCTGCGAGCCCCAGAACAACGCTCCCCAACTGGCGCAAGCACACGGGTTCAGAGGAGCTCTACACTCCACCACGGAAAGGTCAGATTTCGCCTGGGATAAGGTGAGGTCTCTGGTCCCGGCGGGAGAGAGGAACGCGCGTTTTGCGGGAGCTGGAGGACCAGGGAAGTCTGTGCCTAGAAAAATCCGTGGCTGTAGGGGCTGGCGTGATCTGTGATTGTGGAAAGGGGTCCTCAGAGCTGCTAAGAGAAGGGCACTCTAAAAAGCAACCCATTTTGATCTGAAGTGCAGGGACACCCTAAGAATTTCAGGCAGTCCAGACTTACGCGCAGCCCCTGCGTTCCCTGGGTGCCTGGGCTTACGCGGAGTCCCGGAGTACGCACAACTGGGCCTTTTCCTCTTGAAATTCTTGCTTCTGATTACTAAACCCAATACATAGGATCACCCAGTTGGGGACACCCTGGGAGACTGCAGGGGAAGGTTGTTTTTCTGGAACCTGGGGATCGGAGCGGGGAGTGACCATCAGAGAGTCAGCTCTGAGGCAGAAAGAAGGCTCTAACACTGCCTAGAGAGGCCATAGATAGACCCGGAAGTTAATCCAGAAACACTGCCACCCAGGGGCTGAATCACAAATCGACTCTTGTGTAATCAAAAATAAAGGAATACGAGAAATTAAGACACACCGCCTGCTTAAAATCAGGACTGGCTTACAACACCGAAGAGCAGTGGATTGCAGGGAACTGCAATACTGTCTGGACTGAGAAACAGGCGTGCCAAACAGAAAAACAGAGGAAGTGAATGACCTTCACTACTTCACATTTTATTTTTACCTTTTATTTTTTTAATTTTTTTTTTATTTTCATTTTTTGCATCTTTTAATCAAGAAACTTTTTTTTTCTTTTTTCATCACTTGACTTTACCTTTTTAATGATTACATTTTTATTTTCAATCCGTATTATTACTACTGCTATTTTATCTTTTTTTTTTTTTTTTAAAGTGTCATTTTATTTTCTCTTCATTTTATTTTGGGATTAGGGTTCTACATTCTATTTTTATCTTTCCTTTAGCATCGTTTTACTCTATCTCAACTCTACCTTTAGGCCATCACTCTCTTCCTAACCTCCCCCTTTTCAGTGTCCTGTTTATATTACCCTTTTACTGCTTTAGATTTTCCCTATTCTTTCTGTTTACCCCTTGTTAAAATTTCACCCTACTTACATATCTAATCTCCAATCCTCTGCTCCAAGTCCACATACACCTCTCCCTTCGCTGTCTGAGCTATCCATAAACTTGTCCTTCTCTCTGTCCTTTTGTTGTTGTTTGCTTGAATGTAGATTATATCCAATTTTTATGCTTTTTTGTGAGATTGTTTTGCTTATTCTTCTTTTGTTTATTTTTTTGTTTGTTTTGTGCTTCAGCTTTCCCTTGCCTCACTCCATATTAGTTGGTGTGGTAGTTTGTACTAATCCCCAGGCACTTGTTGCTGGCATTTTCTGGGATTAGTGATTGTTCTATTGGAGTTTTATCCCCAATATATATAGTCTGTTCCCCTTTCTCTCTTAGTCACTTTCTTGTCTCTCTTACTTTTTTTTTTTTCTCTTTACTTTCCCTTTTCCCAATTTCATTTTCACACTCCTTTTTTCTTTTTTTCTTTCTTTCTTTCTTTCTTTCTTTCTTTCTTTCTTTCTTTCTTTCTTTCTTTCTTTCCTTTTTCCTCTTCTTCTTTCTCTCCTATCACCCAATTTGCCTTTCTCTGGTGGTCACCTTTATTGGAGGTTATTAATATCGTGAATACATTCCTGTTCAGTGCCTTGTGAGTTGTACCTGGTAGTGCTGTATTTTGTGCCTTTAAATCAACCCAGGAGAGAGAGAACTACATAACCAGACACCCAGAGAAGAGAGACCATGGGGAGACAAAGAAGCAGCCCGCATATGAAAGAAAAGCAGGCATCACCAGAAAAGGAAGTAAACGAAATGGAGGCAAGCAACCTTCCAGAAAAAGAATTCAGAGAAATGGTCATAAGGTGGCTGAAAAGAATGGAAGACAAATTCGACAATATGAGCAAGAACCAAGAGGAAATGAAGAAGAACCAAGAAGAAATGAAAAATGACATCGCTGCCGTAAAGAACTCAATAGAAAGCATCAAGAGTAGACTAGAAGAAGCAGAGGACCGCATCAGTGAGCTAGAAGACAAGATGGAAAAAAATACCCAAGAAAAGCAACTTCTAGAAAAAAAAATTAAAAGACAGGAGGAGAGTCTAAGGGAACTTTGGGACAACACGAAACAAAACAACATTCGCATAATAGGGGTTCCAGAAGGAAAGGAAGCTGAGCAAGGAATAGAAAACCTCTTTGAAGAAATAATGACAGAAAATTTCCCAGATATAGGGAAGAAAAAACACACACAAATCCAAGAAGCTCACAGAGTCCCAAGCAAAATGAACCCCAAAAGACTGACACCAAGGCACATTATAATTAAATTGGCAAACACCAATGACAAAGTAAGAATCTTAAAAGCAGCAAGAGAGAGACAGAAAGTTACATACAAAGGAACCCCCATCAGACTAGCAACTGATTTCTCAACAGAAACTCATCAGGCCAGAAGGGAATGGAATGAAATATACAAAGTCATGCAAAGGAAGGGTCTGAATCCAAGAATACTGTACCCAGCAAGGCTGTCAATCAAAATTGAAGGTGAAATCAGGAGCTTCACAGACAAAAAAGGACTAAGGGAATTTATTACCACCAAACCAGCAATGCAAGAAATGCTAAAGGGTCTGCTGTAAAAAAAAAAAAAGAAAGAAAGAAAGAAAGAAACAGGAAGCGAAGAAGTAACACAGGGGTAAAGAATAGGAATGGCGACAAATAAGTACCTATCAATAATAACTTTAAATGTAAATGGATTAAATGCCCCAATCAAAAGACATAGGGTAACGGATTGGATAAGAAAACACGACCCATATATCTGCTGTCTACAAGAAACCCACCTCAGAAAAAAAGACGCACACAGACTGAGGGTGAAGGGATGGAAAAAGGTTTTCCAGGCAAATGGAACTGAAAAAAAAGCTGGGGTAGCAATACTTATTTCTGACAAATTAGATCTCAAACTGAAGGACATAACAAGAGATAAGGAAGGCCATTTCATAATACTAAAGGGAGCAATCCAACAAGAAGAAATAACTCTGGTACACATATATGCACCCAATACAGGAGCACCCAAATACATAAAAAAACTCCTGGAGGATATCAAGGGAGAGATTGACAGCAATACAATCATAGTAGGGGACTTTAATACCCCACTATCACCACTGGACAAATCCTCTAAACAAAACATCAGCAAAGAAACATCAATCCTAAATGACTCACTAGACCAGATGGAATTAATTGACATCTTCAGAACATTTCACCCCAAAGCCACAGAATATACATTCTTCTCAAGTGCACATGGGTCATTTTCAAAGATAGACCATATGTTGGGACATAGGCAAAGTCTCTTCAAATTCAAGAAGATAGAAATCATATCAAGCATCTTCTCAGACCACAGTGGCATAAAACTGGAAATCAACTACAATAAAAACAACCCAAAGAAATCAAACACATGGAGACTAAACAGCATGCTATTAAACCATGACTGGGTTACCAGAGAGATCAAAGAAGAAATAAAAAACATCATGACAACAAATGACAATGAAAACACTACAATCCAAAATCTATGGGACACAGCGAAAGCAGTCCTGAGAGGGAAGTTCATAGCTCTACAAGCCTACTGCAAAAAACAAGAAACAGGGGTAATAAATTACCTAACCCAACAACTCAAAGAGTTAGAAAAAGAGCAACAAGAAAAGCCCAGTGTAAGCAGAAGGAAGGAAATAATAAAGATCAGAGCACAGATAAACGACATAGAGACCAAAGAAACAATACAAAAGATCAACAAAACCAAGAGCTGGTTCTTTGAAAGGATAAACAAGATTGATGAACCTCTAGCCAGGCTCACCAAGAAGCAAAGAGAGAGGACCCAAATAAACAAGATCAGAAATGAAAGAGGTGAAATAACAACAGATCCCGCCGAAATACAAAGGATTGTTAAAAAATACTACGAACAACTCTATTCCAACAAACTGGACAACCTGGAGGAAATGGACATATTCCTAGAAAAATATAACCTTCCAAAACTCAATCAGGAAGAATCTAAACATCTCAACATGCCAGTAACTATGGAAGAAATTGAAGCAGTCATCAAAGAGCTTCCAGCAAACAAAAGCCCGGGGCCAGACGGCTTCACAGGAGAGTTCTACCAAACATTCAAGGAAGAACTAAAACCTATCCTCCTCAGACTATTCCAAAAAATTCAAGAGGAAGGAACACTTCCAAGCTCCTTCTATGAAGCCAGCATCATCCTAATACCAAAACCAGATAAAGACAACACAATGAAGGAGAATTACAGGCCAATATCCCTCATGAATGTAGATGCCAAAATCCTCAATAAAATTCTAGCAAATAGGATCCAGCAGTACATCAGAAAGATCATACACCATGACCAAGTAGGATTTATCCCAGGAATGCAAGGATGGTTCAATATCTGCAAATCAATAAATGTGATACATCACATAAACAAATTGAGAGATAAAAATCACATAGTCATATCAATTGATGCAGAAAAAGCATTTGACAAAATCCAACACCCTTTCTTGATAAAAACTCTCAACAAGGTGGGAATAGAAGGATCATACCTCAACATAATAAAAGCTATATATGATAAACCCACAGCTAACATCATACTCAATGGGCAAAAACTAAAACCATTTCCCCTAAGAACAGGAACAAGACAGGGATGCCCACTCTCACCACTCCTGTTTGACATAGTACTGGAAGTATTAGCCACTGCAATTAGACAAGAAGAAGAAATAAAAGGCATCCAAATTGGAAAAGAAGAAGTAAAGCTGTCCTTATTTGCAGATGACATGATATTGTACATAAAAAAACCCGAAAGACTCCATCAAAAAACTAACAGACTTAATAAATGAATTCGGCAATGTAGCAGGATACAAAATTAACACCAAGAAATCTATGGCATTTCTATACACCAACAATGAACTTACAGAAAGAGAGACTAAAAAAGCAATCCCATTTTCCATCGCACCAAAAAAATTAAGATACTTAGGAATAAACCTAACCAAGGAGGTAAAAGACCTATATGCGGAAAACTACAGGACACTGAAAAAAGAGATAGAGGAAGATGTAAACAGATGGAAGAACATACCATGTTCATGGATTGGTAGAATCAACATCATTAAAATGTCCATACTACCCAAAGCAATCTATAGATTCAATGCACTCCCCATTAAAATACCAACGGCGTATTTCACAGACCTAGAAAGAACTCTCCAAAAATTCATCTGGAATAAAAAAAGACCCCGAATAGCCACAGCAATCCTGAGAAAGAAGAATAAAGTAGGAGGGATCTCAATACCAGATTTCAAGCTGTATTACAAAGCCACTGTCCTCAAAACAGCCTGGTACTGGCACAAGAACAGACATATAGATCAATGGAACAGAATAGAGAATCCAGATATCGACCCAAACCAATATGCGCATTTAATATTTGACAAAGGAGGCATGAGCATACAATGGAGTCAAGACAGTCTCTTTAATAAATGGTGTTGGGAAAATTGGACAGATACATGCAAAAAAATGAAACTAGATCACCAACTTACACCATACACAAAAATAAACTCAAAATGGGTACAGGACTTAAATATAAGACGGGAAACCATAAAAATACTAGAGGAATCCACAGGCAGCAAAATCTCAGACATATGCCAAAAGAACTTTTTCAGTGATACTGCCCCTAGGGCAATGGAAGCCAAACAGAAAATAAACAAATGGGACTACATCAAAATAAAAAGCTTTTGCACAGCAAAAGAAACCATCAACAAAACAACAAGAAACCCCACTGTATGGGAGAACATATTTGCAAATGGTATCACTGATAAAGGTTTAATTTCCAACATCTACAGGCAGCTTATACAACTTAATAAAAGGAAGATAAATGATCCAATAAAAAAATGGGCAACGGACCTAAATAGAAGCTTTTCGAAAGAAGACAGAAGGAAGGCCAAGAGACACATGAAAACATGCTCAAAGTCACTAATTATCCGAGAGATGCAAATCAAAACAACAATGCGATACCATCTCACACCTGTCAGAATGGCTATCATCAACAAATCAACAAACGACAAGTGTTGGCGAGGATGCGGAGAAAAAGGAACCCTCGTGCACTGCTGGTGGGAATGCAGACTGGTGCAGCCACTGTGGAGAACAGTATGGAGCTTCCTCAAAAAACTGAAAATGGAACTCCCATTTGACCCAGTAATCCCACTCCTAGGAATATATCCTAAGAAACCAGAAACACCAATCAGAAAGGATATATGCACCCCTATGTTCATAGCAGCACAATTTACAATAGCTAAGATTTGGAAACAGCCTAGGTGCCCATCAGCAGATGACTGGATCAGAAAACTATGGTACATCTACACAATGGAATACTATGCTGCCGTAAAAAAGAAGGAATTACTACCATTTGTAGGCACTTGGATGGAATTAGAGAACATTATGCTAAGTGAAATAAGCCAGTCAATGAAAGAAAAATACCACATGATCCCACTCATTTGGGGATAATGAAAAACATTATAAACTGATGAACAAAAAGATAGTTACAGAGGCAGTAAAGCATCAAACAGACTGTCAAATTACAGGGGTAAGGTTAGGGAGAGGTGGGGGAAATAAGAGATCAACTGAAGGACTTATATGCATGTATATAAGAGTAACCAACGGATGCAAAACATTGGGGGGTGAGGGCATGTATGGGAGTGGGGTGGGGGTGGGGGGCAATGGTAAGATATGTACACATATAATACCTTAATAAAAACTTGAAAAAAAAAATGAATGACAGAGTTAGGGAGAGAAAGAGTAGAGGAGGAACAGAAAAAGAAAGAGATAGGACATCAGAGGATGTAGGAGGTGAGAAGGTAGAGGAGAAGAACCTTTAAATCAGGTGTGGTTTTTCTCTCTTAGTGGTCCACTTCTATCACCAATGAGTAGAGCTTAAAAGATCTGCCCAGAATAAGGAGGTGTGAGGTGAAAGAACCAACCTCTGGGGAAAGGCCAGACCCTCAGATGCTTTTGCAGACACTTGTGCTCTTCCACAGTTTGGTAAAAAGGTATGAGGTATTTTTGAGGTCAGACTACCTTTGTGGACATTTCAGTGAAATAGTTTTGAGGCATATATGATGTCACAGTTCAAAGATATCATTCACTGAGTAAATGGTGTTTCTGACAATGTATTCTAGAAGACTTCTTGACTTAATAATGAGGATATTGCGAAACATCACAGTAACCTGAAAAGTCAAGATGTAAAGGCATATTTATTCTTAGAGGTCCTCTGTGCTGAGCTATATTTGTCTACTTTGGTGGGCAAAAATATGAGTCAGTCAGTGGTGGGCTAGAGCCCTAGCAATTGCTGGTGAGAGCCAACTGTGCTCATCTAGTAATTAGGAAAATGGAAAAGCTCCCTCCCCACCTCTCCAGCATATATGTTTCAAAATTATTATCCAAGATTTTCTTAATGTAGGGAATATTCTTGTCAATTTGTTTCTGGGTTATTTTTCCAAAACTAAAGCTCACAGAAAGGCTTTATAAGTGATTTTCCTGAAGAATGAAGGATAAGAAATAACTGCTCTCATAGGACCTCCAGAGCAAATAAGACATTTAACTAAGTCTCCAGTTTCTTGTAAACTTACAAAGATCAAACTAGTGAAGCTCATGCTATGGTAACACTCTTATTCCTTCATTCTTCAGATTGAATTTTTAAAGAGAAGAATGGCACTGTAGAAGTTTTATTTATTTATGTGAAGCATTTATGCCTCTGTGTGTACCTGACTGAATGGCCTAGACTAGTTCGTGTGTGTGTGTGTGTGTGTGTGTGTGTGTGTGTGTGTGTGTGTGAATCAATTTGTGTAGGGTAATAAACAAAAGGACACTATCTAGAAACCTTGAAATAAAATATATTTTAGACATGGTTCTGGACTTAAATTCTAGTGTCATTTTACTGCTGAGGAAGCAGGTTTGGAAAACTGAATGAGAATTCCAAACTGTCATTTGAATCAACAGCCCCAGTGTTTTCCACTAAATGATATGGTATATTAAGTATATTCTGTATATGTTCCGCATATTAAGTATATCACAGATACTTATTTTACACATGGTGAAAATGGGATATGTACAAGAATCTCACAATTTTCTATCAGGTTCAAAAGCCTGAGTCCCCAAATAAGGATGGATGTGGAAAACAGTTCTTTATCAATAGTCCTCTGTCTACATAAAAATTATGTGGGACATTGGTAACATTATATAGATTGCTGGGGCTGGATTCCAGAGATCTTTCTTTCATAGATCTAAGGAAACCTGCATAAATTAGCCAGCAGGTGAGGGTGTGATTCTGACAGAAATTATTCCCATTCCCATGCTCATGTAAAACACACTGCTGAGGGAGATTATCAGGGTTTTCTGCTGGGTGAAATAAAAACCCAAACCCGTGGCTAACCACTGAGGCAGAGAACTTCTGCTTCTCAGAGCCATGACTGTCCTTGAGCCATCTTTCACCGCTCACACATGACCATCATTTAGTATTGTCTTTAGAAAAGCATTTACACGATCCACAAGGTTTCTTGTTCTTGTTCTTCAAGTCCAGGGTGGAAAAAGAATTTCAGAAAAGGGTAATCCTGGTGGGAAATAACTAAGTGCCAGACTGGTATCTCGGTATCAGTCCAGTATGGAATTCCCAATATATCTGAATGTCCATTTCCCCATCACTCTGATGTATAGATACACAATTTCTTTTTAATATGTCATCTCCTCACTAAAACCTCACATTCTGAGAATCACTTTCATGAATAAATATTATGGCTAAAGTTCAAATAAGTTGTAGAAAGGATTTATTTGGTCTCATGACAAGAAGCAAGAGGCCAAATACCAAACCATTTATCTTCTCTAAAAATCCCAGTCATAGCCCTTCATTCTCACATGTGAGACAAATTAACCAATAATTAGCACACTTTAATATGGTTATAAATATATGTAATCCTTTAAAATATTGCTAATTTATTAATTTTCAAAAATTGACAGTCAACAATAACAAAGAAATTATAAATTTAAACATGATCATAAATGAAATAGGTAAGCAAAGAGGACATCTTCCTCCATAATGTAGTTTCTTCTCTAAAGAATATGTTGGCTGTCATTTGTAGCAGAATATCATACATATACCATCTTCTCAATAATTTTGCTGTATAGAAGGGTGATAGTCAAACAGCCTCAGTATTCTCATGAGTAATTATCCCCTTGACTGCTATCAAATACTTCAAGCATCATCTGACATTACCGTGATTTCACTGGAATGCCCACGGAACACATACTTGTGGATGGCCAAAACTCAAGTCAATATTGTGATTTAAAAATTCTGATATCAAAATATCTCTTGCAGGAAGTAAATATCAGTTTGTTTTTTGACATATGAATTAATTATGTGAATCATAATTTTTTAATATATTTTTATTGATTTCAGAGAATAAGGAAAAGGGACAGAGAGATAGAAACATAAATTATGAGAGAGAATCATTGATCGGCTGCCTCCTGCATGCCCCATACAGCTGATTGAGCTGGCAACTCGGGCGTGTGCTCTGACCAATTCAAACCATGACCTCCTGGTTCATAGGTCAATGCTCAACCACGGAACCACCAAGGCCAGGTGAATCATAATTTTTGAGAAATCCACTGGGGTGTGGGGGCGGGGTGGGGAGGCAAAATAAAATGTGCTCCATAAGTTTAAAAATTAACTGTTCAGTCCTGGTAATTGTGTTTTGAGACAGGCACTCATACAATATTGCCAAACTTTAGAACTTCAGAAAGAAAATTTATTAACTATATAAAACTATGCATATACTTAGACCAAGATATTTTATGTGTAGGATCTTACCCTAAAGTAGGAGTCAGCAATCTTTTTCTGTAAAGGGCCAGTGAGTAATGTTAGGTTTTGTGGGCCATATGGTCTCTCACACAACTCTTCAACTCTGTTGTATCATGCAAGTTGCCATAGACAAACATAAACAAATGAGCATGGATGAGCTCTGATAACACGTTAATTACAAAAACAGGCCACAAGCCATAGTTTGCTGACCTCTGTCTTAAGAAATTAAGCAGTTAGCAAGATTTATTATACAGATATTATGAAAACATATTTTTTATGAAACCAAGAATTAAATACAACTGAAATGTCCAATACAATGAAAATGATTATAGTAATTAATGCAAGTCTACATAATGGTATAATATTGGTTTGTTTAAACTATGTAATGTTTTGTCAATAAAATAGAATATAAAATTACACATGTAATTGTGATTCCAGTGTTGTCATATATAGATATATTCAATATGAGGATCTTTAAAGAAAATTTATAAAATATTGACAATGGATATTTTCTTCTTTACCATTTTCCCTTTTATCCACAATTTCTACAAGTAGTCAATATTACCTTTGTGGTCAAAATATGTTCTTAATATAAAGCTAAGTCTACCACATCTAAATTTAACAAAATGTAACTAATTAACATTTTCATTAAAAATGAGAAATAAACACATTGTGATGGGGATTTAGTTGAAATATATGACAACAAAATTAAGTATATTGAAAAATAAGCCAAATTAATGTGTGGAAAAATATTAATGTGAAAAGGTTGTCACCATTCCCAATATTAATCTTTAAGTTCAATGTAATGCCTATAAATGTCACAACTGGTTTTCTTGGAACTTGTCAAAGAAATAGGAAGAGTCAAAATGATTTTAAAGAGAAATAACAAGGCCATTGTCCTCACATTATGAAATATTAAAAATTGTTATAAAACTATTATAATTAAGAAAGGTCAATATTGGAACAGGCTCCAGTCTTATAGAAAACTTACAGAATTAGTGTGGCATTCACATTGTTAGGTATAAAAATGTCAAATCACTCACTATATTGTACACCTGAAACTAATATAATTCACATAAAATTGAATTGCAATTCTACATAAATACAAAAAATAAGATAAAATAAAATTTTAAAAAATTGCTATAAAGGAGTTTATTATAAGTGCCAATGGTCACTTTGATCTGAGCCCTGTACAAAGTAGCAATGGTTGGTAATTGCCCACCCTACCATTTTGTGTCTGTAATCCCCCTACACTTTTGTGTTCTAGGACCTGGTGAGCCTTAAATATGTCCTCGCATAGCCCCAAATAAGACCATTCTGTTTTCTTCCTCATGACTTCCTGAAATTTGCAGATGACTCTTTTGTCCACTCCCTTTACTTTGAGGTGCTCCTCATGAATTAATTTTCTTTCAACTGTTATAGCCTATAGGATAAAATAATCTTAAATCTTCAGTATATTTTTTATTTCACAAAAATCAAGTGGGAAAATATGAACCATTCAATATATGGGCTTGGAAAATTGGCTACCCCTTGTGGCTTGAAAATAAAAAGGTGACCTTTCTTCACAAGATAAACATACATTTCTATAGATATAAAAATATGTTATAAAACGTAAACTTTAAATTCTTTGGGAAAAATATAAAGAGATAGCTTTATGGCTTTGAGGTAAGAAAATATTTCCCTAAACAAAACACAAAAAATGCAAATTATAAAGGAAGAGTGATAAATGTGTGTATAATAGAATTAAAAGTCATGTACTTCAAGAGCTAATAAAAAATGAAAAACAGTAAATACAACTGAATATGAAATTCACAGTGGAGTGTGTTATATGGTTTTCTACAGTTATTTTGTGTCAGAATAATTGTATAATAAAATATCAAGCAAGTTTGAGATTTAATCTTTGGCTAGCTCTGGAGTAGAACATTTAAATAACTTAGAACTCTCAGTAATTAGTCATCAGCCCTGTCTTAGATCAAAGAGTGTCCAGGCTAGAATTACAGTTTGTGTGTTTTAATAGTCTGATTTTAAATCTCTTATAAAAATCACTGGGAAGAGCCCTAACCAGTTTGGCTCAGTGGATAGAGCATCGGCCTGCAGACTGAAGGGTCCCAGGTTTGATTCCGGTCAAGGGCATGTACCTTGGTTGTGGGCACATCCCCAGTAGGGGTTGTGCAGGAGGCAGCTGATTGATGTTTCTCTCTCATCGATGTTTCTAACTCTCTATCCCTCTCCCTTCCTCTCTGTAAAAAAAATCAATAAAATATATATTTTTAAAAAATCACGGAGAAGAGACGATAGTCTGAATTTCAAACCCTTTGCTCTGGTTATAGGAGGCATTTTGTTCAGCCCAGTCGCACCTCTCAGAGCCCCTGGTGTTTTTTCTGGGTCCTGTCCAACTCCTGGCAGTGCAGAGGCCGGACATTTACCATGGTCATCTCTCCACACGGGGAGCTGTAACAGCAGGACTCTTTCTCGCGCAGTGGGTAGCTTAGCATTCTCTCAAGAGTACAGAAACATCTCCAAGATCCAGGTTCTTTTAAAGTTTGCTCTTAGCGATAATGACATAATATATCTATAAAAAGGGTATAAAAAAGATAAGCTCTGCTTTGAGAAAGAATGTAGAAAAAAAAGAGGATGATAGAAAAGGCTTCCTACTGAGAAAATGAATTCGGTGGTGTGGAACAGAGAATAATAAAACTGCCCTGGATTTGTATATCACTGTACCTTCCTAAGAATGCTGAAGGATTTCTCATTCTATTATTTACTTTTATCCTTGTAAATAGGTGCCCAGTGGAGATTGGAGCTTAAGATTTTGAAGTTAGAAAACTGCCAAGTGGAGGTTATAAGCAGTTTCTGCCTTATTGGCTGGAAATGGATGTTGGGAGGCAGGGGCGGGGGCACACCTTTCTTTTTTCTGGGAAGAACAACTTGGATGATCCAGTGTTTAAGATATACAAATATTAGGCATACTAGAGGCCCAGTGCACGACAATTCGTGCACTGGGAGGGGTTCCCTCAGCCCGGCCTGTGCTCTCTTACAGTCCGGAGCCCACCATGGATCACCCTACAGAGGGAGGCCCCGCCCACCCGCCACAGGCTGCCAGCCAGGTAGCCTGGGCCTCCCTCTGCTGGTCAATCATAGGGCGATGGTGGGTAACCAATCTCATCATACCCGCCTCCGCTGGCCCGGTACCAGTGCGTGTCATAGCGTGGTCGTGCAGACAGTGGTTCTGCTGTTCGGCCCTTTGGCCTATTTGCATATTATACTTTTATTATTATAGATAGGTAAGCACTTAAATTATTTTTGGAAATTCCTAAAGTAAATCAAGTTAAGAGACTTGTCTGTTAAATGAGAAGTGGGCTGTTTACTGTGTGTGAGAGAGAGAGAGACAGAGAGACAGAGAGAGAGAGAGAGAGAGAGAGAGAGAGAGAAGAAGAGAAGAAGAAGAAGAAGAAGAAGAAGAAGAAGAAGAAGAAGAAGAAGAAGGAGGAGGAGGAGGAGGAGGAGGAGGAGGAGGAGGAGGAGGAGGAGGAGGAGGAGGAGGAGGAGAAGGAGGAGGGGAAGGAGAAGAAGGAGAAGAAGAAGAAAGCGAGCTTTGGTTTAACCAGTTGCTTTATTTTTATAAGCAACCTAGACCAGACTTAGTCAGGCAAGATAATCAGAACAGATTTTCACTTAAATTTCCACTGGTTGAAAGAAAATTAAAGGAGCCAGAATGAGGTGTCTCACATAAGGTGTGATTGAATACAACATATCTGAATTGGGCAATGCCCTGTCAGTTATTGAAATTGCTGCATTCTCTTAGTGTGACACAGACCACACCATATTCTTGGATGTGGACACTACACTCTAAAGTAAAGGGTACTTTTACTGCCAATCATTCTGAAAATAAGTTAAGTGGCAGCAAATGAGCTGGAACTTGGACTCTAGGAGAGTCAGCAGTTTAGGGATAGCCTCCTGTCTCTGGGAAAGAAGTGAAGTTGGGCCCAGTGTTCTGGACATAGAGATAATGCATATTTTCTTTGATGTGAGATGAGCCAGAGCCCAGAATATCTGTGTACAGTTAGGCAATGGTTTGAGAGTTCTGTTATATGGGACCTAAGGATGGCCTCTCACTAGTAGTGGTTTCAAGCTACATGTATTTCACATTTCCTTAACATTAAACTGTTTTGAATTCTTGATAAATGTTACTTACCAGTGTGAGTTGTGCTGTGTGTGAGAAACTAGGTGGAACAGTAGGATTATTGGTTGCCATGGCCAAAGAAGAAAACCACATCTATCAGGTAACCTGCTGTAAATGCAGGAATGTAATGGCAAAATGAGAAGAGAGGGACAGGGCGGCAGACTTGTTCTGGGGCGTCCATGAAGCTTTCCCCGAGAACCTTCTGAAATATATAGGGGGTTGTTAAGAAGTCCAAATTTTTGAGAACTGTAGCTTTAATAATTTGGATATTCAAACCATATCATTTTATGTCATCTTTACTAGTGAGCTCATATTCTCACAATATCCAGTTGCATCTGGCACATGGTAGGTACTCAACAGATATGCCTCAATTAAGCCTCCTCCCTATTTTAAGGATAGAGAAAATGAAGAATGGAAAAGTTAATAAATTGAAGAGTTAGTATGAGAGAGATTGAGACTTTAGTACATGAATCTGTGGTAGTTGGTCTCCAAAGGTGGAGACCAATTCCTCACCTGTCTGAACATAGATGTCATTCCTCAATTCAAGAAATAGAACTTGCTTTTCCTTTCCTTGAATTTTGGCTAGCATATGGCTGTTCTGATGAACAGAATGTTGTTTGACACTACAGCCTGGACATTAAGTGACACCAGGACTTAAGAGGACTGGCAGCTTCTGCCCCCTTCCTCTTCAATGGTTAATTCTTGAACTGCCCCAGCCCCATACTACTAGAAGCCTAAGCTACATATAGCATCACTGCAGAAGAAAACTGAAGTGCTCTGATTAATGACTTCAGCTCTGCTCAAGAACCAGCATCAACTGCCAAGCCTGTGAGTGAGCTATTTTGGACATTCCAGTCCAAGCCCCCAAGGGAAAGCAGTCCCACCAAACTTAATGTGGAGAAGAGGAACTGCTCCATTGAGTCCCTCATCCCACAGAATTACAAAAGGCAATACATTTTTGTTTTAAGCCACTAAGTTGGGGAGGGGAAGAGATGTGATTTGTTACACAGCAATGAGTTACTAAAACACATCCTAGTAGCCTTGGAATTAAGCTGCTAAAACTACTCAGTGCAGAAAAAGAAAGTATTTTGTTCCATATTAAATTCAAACTGATGTGCTTTTGTTACTTTTTGCCATTGCACAATACAAAGAAAACATTTAATAATACTCTGAAATTGATGGAATGCTGATGATTAGATGACAAAAATCCTTCTGAATATCATCAAACTGCAGCAACCATTTCAGACAAAAGCTCTCTTACAGACATCTGTTAATTTTTATATGTCCACTCTTTATATATGGGACTTGAGAGACATAATAATGCCAATGAAAGTAATTTATAAATTTCTACTTTCTATATTTTTATAAGATCCTAGTTTTTCATTGTCTCAATTATCATTGTTTAAACCTGACTTGAAAATATGTGTAACCCAATTCAATGTAGAATCCATAAAGTCAGACCTCTGACCTCATTATTTGCATGACATTATTATAAGCCCAGGAAAAGTGAGCTGTACCCAGTTTATTACTTTTATTTTACTTGTTCATGGGCCAAAATCCTGCCCTCTGTCTTTAATTAGGGCTAGGAATTGTTGGTTGTTGGGAATTTGCTGTCCATAAAGTGCTTGGCAAAATAAAGGTTAGATATGTTACAGTGGGGAAAGCATTGTGTGAACATGATAATGATGTATGCAAACTTGAGTGTCATTCATCATTGACAAGTTATTCACAAAGTGGCAAATTATATTCTTACATGAAAAACATAGACTGGCAATCAACTTAATTGTAACAACTGGATGATTTTTTTCAGAAACTTCAGCTATGATTACTTCTCCCTCAAAAAATTTACATTGAATGAAAATGATACCATAATGCCTGAAAGTACAATAAGTAATAGACTCCAGAAAAATCAGGACTCTCTAGAGACTATCTATTAAAGATCTATAAATATTTTTATAACAAATGAGCCATTTAAAATCAGGTTTTATTAAATAATTTCATAAAATGTCTGTCTCATCATATGATTTACAATAAACTGCCTTGATAAAATGGGGAATTATCTCTGACACCTTTTTTTGGTATAATGTAGAAATAGAAGATTCTCTGATTTATAGTGTGATATGTTTAGCAAGGTTGATTAAGTCTAGTGCTAATCCTTAACTAACACCATTTAATTCTTCACTCTTTATTCACAAAGAGCAAGCCAAAATAGCAAACTAAAAGATAAAATGATCAATCAAATACAATAAAACAAACATCAATAAAAAAATTCTCCTTTGATTTTCTTTCCTCTACTTATTCTGAGCTATTTTTTTTTTTTTTTGGAAGAACAGTTCATCTTTCAATCTTCGGAGACTAAAATCTACTACATAGTCCTTCACATGACCGAAGAAAGGGTAAACATCCCAAAACATTGTTTTTGCTATAGTTCAATCTTTTTTTTCATATTGATAAGACAAATAGCACTAATGAGCTAAATTAAATTATCTGGGACATTTGTTTTTATGATTAATTATAGCATCCCAATTTTAAAACTATATTTGCTTCAATACCAGAATTCATGGCCTGTGAATGTCATTTATTATGCTATTTGATATCGGAAACATAAAGTTTGTATTCAAGAAATCTAACATAAAACAGCAAATATATTTCTTAATACAAATCATGTGTACATGAATGTCCATTTCATTATTATTCTTCTAATGGTACTTGAATATTTTGACATGTTATTATATATGTTATGTTTTAGAAATATGAATTATATATTTTATTTCAACAAAATGAAATAATTTAGGTCTCTTCTTTGTGTATGGAAATTTCATAAGACTAGATATATTTTGACTCTTAATATTAAAAGACACACTATTTTTGTGCATATTATACAATATATCAATTTTAATCTAAAAATCACACAATATTTTAGACTTTTTTAAAGCAGAAGTTTTAAAACACCTATAGTCAACTACCATAGGCCATAGAATAATTAATGTGTCACCAAACTACCCCAATTTCTGGGGTGTGCACAAAACCATGATAATCACCGAGATACTGTATCCGTTACTTATTGCTTCATAACAAGCCACCACACAACTTAATAGCTAAAAATTCTCATTCTTGCTCACAGTTATTTGGGCCTATCATTTAAGCAGGCTCATCTCTGCTCTATGGCTACAATGCCAGGGCTGACTGCCTAAGGTTGGAGGAATCAAATGATTTCACTCATGTATCTGCCATGAGTGTGGTGTTGGCACAAAATGAGTGAGGATGGCTAGAACAGCTGGGTTACTCCTTTGCTTGGTGTTGGCTGGGCTTTCTCATATGTCTGTGGCTTTGGTTCTCCTTCAGAGAACCTCTCTTTCACTTGCTTCCTTATCAGAACTCTCCCTCCCCTGGCTTCTCGCTACATCATGATATCCTAGACTTCTTTACATGCTGACTGTGGTTCTGAGTAAAAGCAGAAGCAAAAGCCTCTTTTTTTTTTTAATATTTTTATTGATTTCAGAGAGGAAGGGAGAAGGCGAGTTAGAAACATCAATGATGACAGAATCATTGATCGGTTGCCTCTTGCACGCCCCCTACTGGGGATAGAGCCCACAACCTAGTAGGTGCCCTTAACTGGAATCGAACCTGGGACCCTTCAGTCCGCAGGCTGACGCTCTATCCACTGAGCCAAACCAGCTAGGGCAAGTCTCTTAAATTTCTGTCTCAGAAGTTCCAGAACATCAGTCCATAGATTGTATTGGTAAGAGAGTCCCAGGGCTGCATACAACAAAGGATGGGAAAAATGTCCTCTACTTTTTGATGGCAGGAGCAGCAAAGACATGGTTTAAAAACTTTCTCAATTTTTTTTCACCCCAAAGAAAATCCCTAAATTTAAGAGTATGAATTAGTTAAATGTTTGCTCTTTTGTTTTGTTTTATTGCTCTGCACGTAGACTATGAATGTGGTAGAAACATTTTCCTTACATTACCATTTTTAAGCTTCTACTTCAAGGCTGCGGATCAAAAGAAAATGTTTAATTTTTAAAAATGACGGTGGACATTCTGTTTGGACACCGAGCGGGAGCTGGTGGCAGCGGCTGTGGTGGCACAGACGAAAGGCAGGAAAGGGCAGGCCGTGTGAGCAGGTGGACCCGGAGCCCAGCAGCCAGCCGGCCAACAACGAGCTCACCCAGCAGTCTGCCGCCTACACATCTAGCCAAACGAACAAGTTCACCCGAGCCCCTTCACCATCAACCCGGGTTCGGCCGCCCCCAGCCCGCCTTCCACAGCCTCGTGGCAGCCCCCGGAGGCGTCCTGTTCCTTCGATCCTCGGGACCTGAAGATGGCTGCACGGTCAGCACCGAAAGTTGTGCTAAAAAGCACCACCAAGATGTCTCTCAATGAGCGCTTTACTAATAAGCCGAAGAACAAACAGCCGATGCCAGTGAATAGTCGGGCTTCAATGCAGCGACAGCAGCAGCGAGCCGGCGCCAGAAACAGAAGACTGGCCCAGCAGGTGGAAAATAGACCCTCTGTGCAGGCAGCATTAAAACTTAAGCAGAATAGCTTAAAGCAGCGCCTGGGTAAGAGAAACATCCAGGCACCCTTAGGCCGACCCATAGGCGCCCTGGCCAGGGGAGCGGTGAGAGGACGAGGCCTGCCCATAATCCAGAGAGGCTTGCCTAGAGGAGGACCACGTGGGGGACGTGCCACAAGAACCCTACTTAGGGGCGGGATGTCGCTCTGAGGTCAAAACCTGCTCCGAGGTGGACGAGCCGTAGCTCCCTGAATGGGCTTAAGAAGAGGTGGTGTTCGAGGTCGTGGAGGTCCTGGGCGAGGATGCCTTGGGCGTGGAGCTATGGGTTGTGGCGGAATCGGCGGTAGAGGTCGGGGTATGATAGGTCGGGGAAGAGGGGCCTTTGGAGGCCGAGGCCGTGGACGAGGGAGAGGTGCCCTTTCTAGCCCTGTACTGACCAAGGAACAGCTGGACAACCAATTGGATGCATACATGTCGAAAACAAAAGGACACCTGAATGCCTATATGGCACAGACAGATCCTGAAACCAATGAGTGAAGCCTGCCTTCCCTCCTCTGAGAGACTCTTGTTAAAAAGTTACCACGTCTGTAAATAACCTTGAGATAACAGATGAGAAGAGCCTACCTGATGGATGCTGGAAGGACCTATCACAATAGACTATGGACTTACTTGCCGCCAGTTTGTGCATTTAGTGTGTTCCTTTTACTTTTTGGATAACTGTATTGTATGAAACCCTTTTTTCCTCTGACTTGGGTTTGGGTTCTTTTTGTTTGGATTTGTTTGTTTTTTCCTTCTCCCAGACTTCTCTTTGAACATGAATATGTCGGCCCTCTTTCCACCTCTGCCTCCCCTCACCTGCCATATATGCTTTGACTGTCTAACATTTCCTCTGTTCATCTCTCTATCCTCTGAAAATCCCAGAAAGAATCCATTCAGTGTTCCTCCCCAATGCCTAGGTGTCTGTGATACAGTTCTGTTCTATATCACTTTAATAGCCACTTAGAAGTGGTTAGAAAATCTGGAGTTCAAAAATGCATTCTGCCACGTTGATATTTTAGTATAGTAAGTTAGGAACATTGGCCTAGCTAGTGTCACACTACAGGTTATACGTGGTAGCAGCTCTCATTTGATGGAAGTTGCTACCGTGTGCATTGATACCACATATGTGAGCTGGTTTGGGTGTGTGCATTATTTCTACCATGGAATAAGATTTGTAAACCTGCCTCTTGGCTTTGCATCACGTCCAGAGGGGTGCTGTTGGGTTGACTTACACCTGCAGTAGAGAGGGCAAGACCATTGGTTAAGCAGATGCTTCAGAAAGGATGGGAGAACTATGGCAGATACCTGCTATCAGAAGATACCCATGTTGAATGTAATTCTTAGGTTTATCCCAAACCAGTCTTGGGCTTTTCCATACATTGGCTTTGTTTGACCCTCTTATTTCCCTTGAAGGTTTGTAAGTTCAACCATATTCTGTCAACTGTTCCAGTTTCGGTAGAATCTTGTATTTATGGTTTATTATAACAAGAAATTGTTCTCTCAAATCCAGCTAGGACTTTTTATTTGTTGTGCTCTTGGAAATGCTATGGCTACTGTAACACTACCTTAATATACCCCTTGTAGAATTGAGAAAAAAAAATTACGGTGGAGCTTTTGAACTATTTTTGGAATCTAATTAGAAAACATATACAGTTGAAAATTTAGAAATATTCAGAAGCAATATCTTATTTGTTTGTATTTTTCCAGTTGGTAGTGAGAAGTATAGGTTTCAGGGATTTTTTTTCCCCTGTAACCTTATTTTAACCTTCTCACACTTGCTTCTGAACTTTTCTTTTTTCTCTAGTCCTCTTTTTTAGTTTAATTAAAATAAGTATTCTAAGATTTTATTATTAAACCTCAAAGTGTAAAGACAACATAGTGTTTATGTATACATTATTCTATTTATTCATTTTATAGAAATTGATTGATCATACCCTATGTATCATGTACTGGAATTAATTCCATAAAACACATCTTTTACCCTAAATTATTTCTACTGGGAAAGGTAAACAAGTTGACCCCTTCAATGTGATACAATGTAATTACTGCAATCATTATAGTCAAAATAAGTGTATTGAGGAAAAATTAAAGGGCAAAGGTTTTGGGCAAACAACAGTGGAATCACTTGTCTCAGGCTGGAACTCACAGCAGAAGAGTCAACAGATATAAACCATTGGCTGTTTTCTCTTTTGGCTAATTCTATTGGGTTCTCCGAAAAGCAGATAGAATTTTGCATATTCACCCAGGCTCTTTCTCAGGGCTTGTCTATACAGACTTGCCCTAACTGCCCTTTCTATTCTACTCTTTGACTACCAAGATGGTGTGAGGAAAAATTCAAAGGCTGTTGGACTCTAGATTATAAGATAATGATGCAAAAGGTCCTTGTGTTCTTGGATCCCCAGATCACAGTTCTATCTAGGATTCTTGTACCTGAGAGTGTGACTCTAGGAGGAGTACTGAGCGTGCTCTCAGATAAATATAACAATGGCTATTGTTATTGCTCTTTTTCTGATCTTTCTCCTTCCTTTTCTACACTGAATAAGCTTGTAGTTTGTAAATGATCATCATTCTTTCTACGGATTGCTTAGGCTAGGACTTCTAGGCACCTGATGCCCCAGAGAACAGGTGTTTTACATTAAGAGAGCCTTGCCTGGTATTATTACTGCTATCTATGCATTGGAACTTTAAAGCTAAACACTGATTTTCTTGAAATTATTTATTTTCCTGAAAATTCTATAGCAATAACTCTACCTGATAGGTAATACAAATTGATTTTCTTAGCATCTTAACAGAGAAAGGAGAGTATTCTTGTCAAGACTGAGCAGAACAGAGGCCACGATGGTGAAAGGATGAGTAGAAATTATTTGGAAAACCTTCTACAGTATCAGTGTGACCCAGATCAATTTCAGTGAAGAATGACTCTGATCACCAGTATTTGACTATGCTGCATGAAAGAATACAAAATAAAGCATGGCCCAGGTAGCTTGGTGGTGCCATTCATCTAAGTGGACAGCAGGAATAAAAGCAGATTTGGGGAAAGATGATGAGCTAGGCCAGAACTCAAAGTGTAGTTTTAGGAAAAATAACAGTCTGGGTTTGAGATTGTTGTCATTCAGTATGTTTCTGAGCCCTCAAACAAACAGTGCAAAGGTTATGCATTAGAAAAAGTATAAGTCACTCAATATTCCTTCAAGAAACCCAATGTCAAATCTTACTTTTGGCACTTCTAGGGCAAAATTTTCCCCTAAAGACAAATAATTCGCCAGGAAAATTAGCAAATAATAGAAATAGTAGTAAGTTTCCTTGTCTCAATGAATGGGATGTATCTCTGCAAGAAGTTTTAAGTCAATTCTAAAAATATAAGAGAAGACTGATTGGCATGGCTCAATGGTCAAGTGAACCAGGAGGTCACTGTTGGATTCCCACTCAGGGCACATGCCCCAGTTGTGGGCTGGATCCCAGTGTGGGGCCTGCAGTAGGTAGCTGATCAATGTTTCTCTCCCATCCTTGATATTTCTATCTCCCTTTTCCTCTCCCTTCTTCTCTGATATCAATAAAAAATAAAAAATAAAAATATAAGCGTAAAAGAGAAATGTTTTCAATTCCTAAATAAATTACTAGCAGAAACTACTAGTAATCTTTCAAGATATTCTCTTTCCTTCTTCCATAGTAATATTTATGAATTTTCTTATTTTTAGCTCAGTACTCTGAAAAAAGTGTTTTCCTAGCTGTCCTGCATCCCAGGCAATATGACTTAGTTTTAGCCCATGAGATGGAAGGGAAGTGTTTCATGTTTCCTCTGCTACCTTCCTTTAAATATAGCTAAATGTGTACTTTGTCCCATCTTCATCATCCCTTCCCTCTTAAAACCCGTTGGGATATCAGTCTTTTAGAATTATGAATTGACCTTGAGAAGGGAGAATGGACATAAGACAATGGACAAGAGAGTGGTTGACTGACATTCTAAGGACATTGTAGAGTGAAGTTGCCATATAAGGTCTAGACAATCTACTCTGGACTCATATCTGAGAGAGAAATAAGATTATTTCTTGAGTAAGGTACTCCTTTTTGAATTTCTATTTCTCAGACCCAAAACTAATCATAAGTGATATATTCAGTGACTATTTTTTTTTCAGGACAAGTTAAACTTTGTGTGGAAAAACTAATAGGAAAAGCAGGTAGGCATGAGTTAAGCATTAGCAAAAGATCTGACTATTGGATCTCAATTCCTCTGTAGAGACAGAGTCTGAGTTTGACATGAAGTCAATTTCTTCGGCGAATCATTGTATTCATTTTTGTTGATTTCCTTGGTATCATATTTCATATTATGATGTATTTCTCTTTGTTGCTGATACAATATAGGTTAGAACTGGGACCTTCACACTCTCCTATGATTTAATACCTTTGCTTACATCATCTTAAACCAAATCATATTTTATATACTTAGCTAATTTTACTGATTGATCTTTTCACATTTCTCTTAAGCTCTGAAATCTGTGGCATCTAAGATTTCCACTTTTCATACATCTAAATGATCTAAAACAATTACTAATTTACCACTATAGTAGTTTAGTTGTCTCCTTGAAAACTTTAGTGCTATAGTGTGGTGAGCTTTGGGGTCTCACTGCCTTCGTTTCACCATTTACTAGCTATTAACCTTAGGCAAATTATTTCTCAACTCTGAAACTCCCTTTTTTCTTAAATACAAAATGGAGTATTAATGGAAATACAATTAACTAATCTATGTAAAGCAATTAGCAGAGGCCCAGCCAGAATAAGTGCCCCATGTGCACTAATTGAAAATAATAATGGGTTTTATTTCCACTTTGCAATCTTAAAAAAAATAAATACATACAATCTTCTGTCAATTATCCTTTTAAGATAACATTGTGTACATTATTTTTTTATTCAGCAAATAGTTCTGACTTATTTTTTTCCAGGTATTGGAAATACTGTGTAACAGACAAACTTGGCCCTCACCATCAGATGTCTTCCATTTGCCTATTACATATAAAATTCACTGGCCAAATAAATGATGTGCCTTACTGGCTAAAAGTTCTTTCAGGAGTGCTGTGTTTTTTATATGTCTCTTTTCATATGTTTACATTGTATCTTGGCAATTGTCTAGGTAAATAATGCATATTTGAATTGCTTTAATACTTTTTTCTAGGAGTGTGTGAGTGTACCCAATAGTGCTTCAGAAATGTTCATTTAATTAAAGATAATTATTTGGGTGATAACATAAATAAAAGAGAGGAAAAAAAAGCTGAACTAATGGTATGAAAACAGTAGTTTTTTATATTTTTTTTTTCAAAATTCAGATTCCAGTGAAAGCTTAGATTGACTACTTAGTTTATTTATATTTCTGTTTCTCATTTTAAAAAGTAGATTGTGAAAGTTTAGTTTTTTTCTTAGAAACAGTTTGGATATTTTAAAAGAAACATATTCAGAAATCTTTGCAGCTTCTCTTCATGCTAAGAAAGGAATATGGGCCATCAGAAAAAGGCTGAGCACACACTAAATGCCTATGGCCTTCAGATCAGGCTTCTCCGACATGGCAATGCTTCCGTTTCCCCTCCCTCTGCCCTTACATAGCTTCTCATGCCTTTCATTACAACCCCCTCCCCAACAAAAAATTGGCATTTTTGTTGTCGTTGTCAAGTCATTGCTGTTAACCTAGATCAAAAAGAAACTTTAATATCCCCAGTTGATGCAAAATGTGGAAAGAAAAACATTCTTTTTGCTAGACGAACTTTATTTTAGTCCTATTTTTTTCTCCCTCATTCAATGGAAGAAGTAAAATATGAAAAATTTCAGTCAGAAACTTGAAAATGATATTAATGGAGAGATACTAACGAATCACAAAGGACATCACCAGATTTGCATCCCAAAAATCTTTCCTAGTTGAGATAAAAAGACCATTTATTAAAAATCTGCAGCATATCACATTATGCAGGATAAATCAACATAATGTGATACGATCTGACATCAAGTTAAAAAAGTGCCTTTTCTGCTTCTGTTGAGACCATATGTTCAAATTATTAAAAATGCGCACAAATGCTTTTTTTTTTTAACAAACACAAGCTTCTCTCATATACTAGTAAACCATTTTGACTTACGTTATTGTTTGGGCAGATAACTGCTTTTTCCTCTTCTGTAATTTATTATCATTTCTTTTACTGGTAATGTCTTGATTTTCTTTGCAGGAGAGCTTTTATAAAAGAAACATGTCTGTACACACACATATGTTAACAAGAAGTAAATGACTATCAAAAAGCAAGGTGCTAATGGATACTGAAGAAATAAAACTTATTTGTGAAATAGTTTATTTGTGATATCAGACACTCCTTATAGTAAAAACTTCTGATATTTTTCCTTATTTTGAACTTCTAATATCTAACAATAAGTCATTGAATATCCTAATGTGATTGCCTGTTCATTGTCACTAATTTTGACCTGAATTCTGATTACTGAGCAATCTCTAAAAAACCTGCTCACTCATGGGTATATAGCAACTTAGCTCTCTCTATATAAATGTAAAATTCCACCCCTTTTATGGGAAAACAGCCAAGTTGGCAAGTTTAAAAACACACACACAAATGCTGGAACATCTTGACTGGGCTGATGACATGACAGCATTATAGTGTACTACCAGCTGGGAGTTGGCTGGGGTTCAGAAATGGACTCAAGATAGCAGCATGCACAAGGAGGCAGCACTAGTGTGACTGCTTTGTTGAAACCAGCAAGAAGACAGACCATTTGCTCCACCAGCTTTCTCTCCCTCTGCCCTTAGCTGATTTCTTGTCGGCAATAGAACGATGTGACATAAGGGGATACAAACGCATGCGAAGTGATACTGCACAATCTGCTCAAGCTTCCATCGCAGTCTCCAGGCCTGTTTCTCATCTTACTCTGGATCCCCCCTGAGCTGATGCAAGCACGGAGTTCCCGTGGACTGGGGCAAGGGGGTTCCATGCTTCTAGCAGGTTAAAGCATGGAAGGTTAGAGGGGAGCAGAGGGGCAGGATATGTGAACCAGTACAAGTTTTTTGGTTTACTATGGTTTCCTTAAAATAAAAATCAAAGGACTGTCAGGTAAAACCAATAATAATAATAATAATAATAATAATAATAATAATATCAGAAACCCAGCTCATTTACCGGTACTAGTATAAAGGTTTTGAAAGCTCACTTTTGCCGTTTTAATGTCTCTGCATTTCTGTTTGTTTTTTTTTCATCTCTTTTTAAGCTGACCCAGAGAATGCTGAAAAAGCAGGGAACGGCCATGCGTGTTGTATTTTCAGTCCAACCAGCAACATGATGCACTCAAAATCTTGCAAAATAGGTCTTTCCCCCAGACTTGCAGTTCAATTTTGCAAACACCAGAATTTCCATAGTTTTGATAAAGTTCAAGTAAGCATCCTCCAAACTTCAGTATTTATCTGGACCAGTGTGAATGTTGCATTTTTTTTTAAATTCACCCAGCAATAATTACCTTAATATTTGAGATAGCAACTACTGATCTGTAATCTTTCCTGGGGAAAAGTAATCTGAGGTTCCCATAAGAAATAGCTTTGTATTAATATCCTTGAGGATCTTAAAACATTGGGTATTGTTATGTCAGCACAACTGTGTATCCTTTTTGGGCAGAGAAATTAACTATCTGGCATTACTGATACAGCAGGGGGATTTCTGAGGTCCTTTGATGAGAGGAAAGTATAACTTTAATGAAAATTTAAGGTTTTTTTTCTCCTTATCTTTCCCTTCTCAATTTGTATGCAGCATCTCTGGCCAGTAGGAAAGTGAAGGAAATAGTACACATTTCTTATTACCTAAATAAGACCTGAAATAGACCTGCAAACTTAAAAGTCTATAACCCTAAGCATAAAGAGAAATGAACTACCTTCTAGCATTCCTTTAGAAATGCCAACTCTTTATCTAGAGTAATGATAAAGCTTGGAAAAGTTAATGCTTTAATTTCATAGTTAAGCATTATTTTAATAATATTCTTCTACTGATCCTTCTTGCTTGGTGAGCCATGAAAAATGAAATGCTGAAAATCTCACAATCACTTATCCAAATGTGTTTGGCATACAGTACCCCGTTTTATTTTTTAAGTGCTAATTAGGATGTATAAATTAAAATATGCAAGGTAAAGGTAAAATACATTCTAATTGTCTTAGCTATGAAATGAAGGACTATCCTTCACTGAAGTGTTGATAACTCCTCCAGAGATCTGCCCTGAGTAGCTGGATAAAACTGGCAACTCAGTTAGCTTGCACTCACTTCTCTCCTCACAAATTTTGTCTTCTTTTGTGAAATGATTTTTCTGGTGGAAATTCCGTCTTAATTGACTTTTTTCTCTATACCTTATGAATGTTTTTCTTCTCATTTGTATTCTGTTATATTTCTTCTTTGCTATCTCAGCTCCCAGCTAGATTTCACTAATCTGGTTTTAATCTCTTGATTCAAAATAGATCTCAATAATAATAATAATAATAATAAGAAGAAGAAGAAGAAGAAGGAGAAGTAGGAGAAAAAGAAGAGGAGTATCAAGCTATGATTTATTGATTATTTATTATATGTGGTACTTTGTGCTTGATAGATCTCATTTATTTCTCATAATAATCCTTAAAGTAGTCACCGTTATCTACATTTAAGAAATTAGTAAATTAAGTCTCAAAGAACTTAAGTATATTCAGCAACATAACAGGGTTAGTGAATATTAAAATTAGAAATGAAACCTTGGTCTCTCTGACTTTGACACTTATACTCATCAATATTTTTTGCTTATTAATGGATTTTTATCCCCAGTCTTAAGAAATGCCATTAAGAAATGTCTGCCCATATTATAAATAAATTAATATCTTGTACTATTTTTTTTAAATCCAACCAGCCCTGCACAGCAAATTTCATGTTTGTATCCTGTGATGATGCCAAATGTGTGTGTGAGATATAAACCTGACAGTAACAACCCATAAAACTCAGATACTTTTTTTAAAATCTTGTTTTCTTTATTTTTATGGTAAGTCGGCTTAATTTCTATCATGAGCTCCCATTACTGCATGATAGCAGAAAAATTTTATCTACTTAATTCTGTTTTGTTTTTTATAGTCTAATCCAGTGACTTCTTAGTCATTATAGGCTAACAACATAGTCCCATTTATACTTAAATGTATCTCCAATGTGTCGTTTTCTTCCTCATGAAATTCTGAGATTGTATCATTTCAGAATTTGGATTGAATATAGGAGTATCATATTGGTCTTCCTGAGTCTCATTTCTCTTCCGACCTTCTCTCCATTAAAAAATTATCTTCTCAGGCCATTTGTAGAATAATAAAATGGTTTCCTGGATGTCTGTAGGTCTAATTTGTCTTTTAGTTGGTTAAATCTGTCATAGTCAATCCATTGATGTTTCAGCTATATTCTAATTCCATCTCCAGCAGGGAATGTGTGGTTGTATCCTACGACACATTCCCTCCTAACTTTTACCAGGTCTCCAAGAAGTCTTGCTGGCATGCTTTCTTTGTCAAGTGTAAACAGTATTCTACTTGAAAACCAGAGGAACTGTAGGGTGTGCTTACAAAATACCTTTTTGGGCCCTCTCATTTTCCAGGTGGAGTAAACTATTCTCCTTGAGAGTGAACTGAACTTTATGACCATATTAAAAAATAAAGGGAAGATATAAAACTTTATAGTGAATAAACATCTCATGTACCCCTCCTCTCCAAATAAGAGATGGATTGAGGTTAACAAGCAAAGATAAGTCATGTGCATATTATGAATCATGATGAGAAGCACAATTCATCTCCCTGGTATTCTTCTGAAAACCCATGAGAAACCATTAGGCAAATCCAAATCAGGAATCATTCTGCAAAATATATGACATTACTCTTCAAAATGGTCAAGGTCATAAAAAAAAGAAAAACTGAGAAACTAATGTAACATGATAATTAAGAGCAATGTGGTATCCTGGAACAGATCCTGGCAAAGGAAACGGACATTCTTTAATGAAAAAAAAAAAAAAATGAAATCCCTGTAAAATCTGTAGCTTAGTCACTAGTATTATACCAATGTTACCTTCTGAGTTTTGACAAATATACCATATATTTTTAAATAAATTAACATTAGGGAAAATTGGGTGAAGCACATATGAAAACTCTCTGTACTGTCTCTGCAACACTTCTGTAAATCAAAAATTCTTGCAAAATAAGAAGTCCAAAAAAATGGATTTTGTACAAACCAGGTATAGCAGATGACTTAATTGAGATGTAAGAAGGGGGAAAAAAAAGTGAGTCATCCTTAGTTACAGTGAGATGATCACCTGGCACATACTATAAATATTTTGAAAAGAGTAGATACTTTTAAAGAAAAGCTTATATACCACACAGAGATACTTTGCTTATGAGACTGCACTTAAAGAGTTGCCAATGTTAACAATGATTTATATGTTTTTTTCTTTACAAAAATAAGTATTCCAAAATTGCCAATTTTTTTTTTTTTACACCATGTAAGAAGATTGTTGCTTTTCAAACAAACTGCTGCTTGGAGAGAACAATTTGAAAAGTGACATTTGTAAATATATCTGTCTTAAGATAAATTTGTTGGTGAAAATAAAGTGTCACCTGTAAAACTTCTCATATTAGCATGCTTTAAAAGCTTAGAATTCTAATTATCTCATCTGATTACAAATATTCCAAATGAATTTCTATGACTGGCTTTGAGATTATTTTATAAAATTATTAAAGTATAGCACTTTCCTATGCAAAAGGAAAAAAAAAACTGATAAATGTTAGGGAAGCTCAAAACCTAGTGGCAAATTAAAAAAGATATATAATTTCATTATTAGAGAATGGGATTGAAACATGAGTTTCAAGATTTAGTAAATGCAGGCAATGTGTATTTCTTCTCTTGGATCAATGAATTTTAGCCTTTAACATTTGACTGTTCCAATAATAACAGTCATTAAACCAATAAATATCATCTCAATAAAGAGTATTTAGAAACAGAACTGTAAATCATTTTCTGGTATAAATCAAGGTACTCATGATGCATATGTAATCATATTGAAAGCACCAATAAATCTAATAAAATATTTGACAGTTTTTAACTCCACTGATAAATAGAATAGAATGTTTCAGAAAATGAATTTTATATATCTCATCCAATTGACTATCATGCTTTTGTGTATATTATGTAACACAAATCGTATCCTATCTAATAAAAGAGTAATATGCAAATTGACCATCACTCCAACACACAAGATGGTTGCCCCTATGTGGTCAAAGATCCTGCCCCCATGTGGACACAAGATGGCTGCCACAAGATGGCCAGCAGGGGAGGGCAGTTGGGAGGGACCAGGCCTGCAAGGTAGGGCAGTTGTGGGTGATCAGGCTAGCAGGGGAGGGCAGTTGGGAGGGACCAGGCCTGCAAGGGAGGGCAGTTGGGGGGGACCCAGGCCTGTAGGGGAGAGTAGTTGGGGGGGACCAGGCCTGCAGGGGAGGGCAGTTAGGCACAAACAGGCTGGCAGGGGAGTGGTTAGGGGGTGATCAGGCTGGCAGGCAGAAGCAGTTAGGGGCAATCAGGAAGGCAGGCAGGTGAGCAGTTGGGAGCCAGCAGTCCTGGATTGTGAGAGGGCAGTCGGACATCCCTCGAGGGGTCCCAGATTGGAGAGGGTGCAGGCTGGGCTGAGGGACACCCCCCCCATGCATTAATTTCGTGCACCGGGCCTCTAGTATAATAACAGAGGGATATGCTAATTAGCCCAGATGCCGTAACAGTCACGACTGGTCAGGCACGTAATAGTCACGACCAATCAGGTGTGGCCCAGGAGCAGCCACCGGCAGAAGCAGCCACCAGCGGAGGCGTATGCAGGCCCACAGCACCACCCAGCCCGGAGGCCACCTGGCCGGGGGTCACAAGCAGGCATGCAATGCTGCCTGGCCTGGGAGCAACCCCCAGCAGAAAAGACCACCAGCGGGGGTGCACACAGGCCCGTGGCACCACCCAGCCCAGAGGCCGCCTGGCTGGGGATCGAGAGCAGGCCCGTGGCATCCCCGCTTGGTGCTGAGGTGGAAAGGCCCCCGGCAGAAGTGGCCACCAGTGGAGATGCGTGCAGGCCTGCCCAGTGCTGAAGTCATGCTGCCTGACTGCGTGGTGCTGCCTGCATGCGTCCCCGCCCAGCGCTGAGGTAAAGCCGCCTGCCTGTGTCCCTGACAAATAGCAATATTAAAATATTTCCTCTAATGAATTCCCTTTTAATGTGCATGAATTTCATGTACCGGGCCACTAATATATAATAATAATATACTTTGTGAAGATTTCATAAACACATAACTGTTCATATAAAGTATAATTACCTTTATTTAATGCAAAACTTGTTTCTCAAACACACACACACACACACACACACACAAAATACAAACACTTTGAAAGAACCAAGAACCGCCTCTCATGAGCAATTGTTCTCCAGTCTGAGCTTTAATCTGCTTCATAAACTTAAGCAGATGTCCAATATCAAGTGGAACATGAGCAGTGACGGATTTTCTTTAATAGGCTTCTAACTCTTCTCTTTATGCAATTTCTTATTAGAGAACAGGAAAATAAAACTGGTTTTAGGCAGGTTATATATACCTTCAAACTTTTCTGGCTTACATCAACTCTTAAATATACAGGTATGATGTGGGGATTATTATTCATTTTCTTTCACCTTGATGCTTTTTTTTTCTGGGGAAAATAGCAGCCATATATCTTCACTTTAAATGGAGTGGTCCTCAGAAATAAGAGAATTTACAATCAAAGTAAATGTTTCAACTCATTTACACACAGTTCCGATAGGAAATAATGACTCTAACATTATTTATGGAGCAAAATCTGTCATAAGGTAGGTCCATCCTAGATAATTCACAAAGAAATGTTTTCCTGAATTTACAAGGTAACCTCAGCTAAGCCCAGGACAAGAAGGAGAAGAGCAGTCAGGCATCAGGGTATTGCAACCTGGAGTGGGTGTGCTTTGGTACAAAAGAAAATCATCATGCAAACTGCATGTGTCAACGTGGCACAGATTTTAAAGAATGAACCCTCAGGCCCTAAAAAAATTAATGAGTTCTGCCTCTCCTTTCCGTGACCTTTTAGTTAGGTTTTCCTGGGAATTTGTTTTCTTTGTTTTAGTCTGAGCTGTTCTGTGAAGTGTCTCAGTGGGACAGTGAATCTGCAAAAGTGCTCTCCTGGCACAGATTTTGCAATTGACCACTGAGTTGCTGGCTTTTGAGTACTTGAAGGTCTTGACCTAGGCAAATTCATGTAGAAGTCAAACATTGTCTCACTAAATCCAAGCCAGGGTTCCTCTTTCTAGGTGTTTTCTTCTTTGAAAGTTTCTTTTCTTTCTTTTTTCCCCTGCAAGGAGCCTATTTATCATCTTTTTTTTTTTTTTTTTTCATCTTTCAAACCATACTTTCATTAACAGATCAGATGAATTCATTCAATATGTCACTAGAGAATAGAAAATAGGGATAGGAACAATAAACCTGAGGTCAGATAACTGGTCTAAAAATCTGACATTGCCACTATCATGAGCTTGAGATCCAATCAATTGCATTTTGAGTCTCAGTTTCTGTTGTATGACATAGGGCTAATAGCCTCTGCCTTGATTCTCACAGAAGTTGTGTACATTGTGTTCCTACATCCCTTCCATGTTGTTCCCTCTCCCCACTCAGCAGTCAGTGAGATTTGAGTGGGATCCAGATCCAGAGTGAGTCCCTGCTGGGTCTAAATTTATCAGCTAATTTCATCCCATCTGCTATGAAGGCTGGCTCCTGGATAGAGAGTAATTTAGGATTATGTGAAGAGGCCCAATTCTTCCCACAGCAATTGGTTGAGGGGTGGGTTTGAAAACTCAGTTTGTCCAACCAGCACAAAAAGAGCACCTCTTTCTTTAAATTGTATGTTGTGTGGCTCTGAACCCTGGTCAGATATAAAGATTACTCAGAGGTTTGGAATTAATCACGGTAATATTCAAATTATCTTCTATTCCTTAAACAATTGCCTTTGTAGCACATACCCTGCAACAACATCCTTAAAGCTATTAGGAATTTCTATTAATTCAATCTGAGCCTAGCCCCATAGGCAATCACAGGCCTTGCAAAAATATATTTTCTGATTGTTCATCTCTTTATTACCAAATGATTCTGTTTTAGTTGACTTAGCTTAAAAAAAATTCTATTTTTTTAAGAATTCAGAAACTATAAAATGAGAATATGAACTAGAAATAGTGAAGGAGGAGAGGATAGCAAAGTTAGAAATGTAGACTTGAGATAAGAGAAAGGGTAATTAAAACATACTCTGCATCTATACATATATGCAAAGAGTAGATGATACATTTTTATAAGCCAGAATAGTTAATTTGTTTTATATAAAAATTGTAGTCTTATAATTTGGAGATATTCACCTATAGTACTTTGTTGAAAAACACTCTTTACTCAATCTTATTTCTTAGGGAATGCATGCTATATTATGGATAACTACCGTCATCCAAGGAAGAAAGGGTAGGTCTAAGATATTGGGAGACAGTTCTCATGTTTCTGTTCATCCGTGATAGCCTTTGTGTAGGAAGCAACCTTAGAAAATAGATATAGTGACTTCCTTTGGAGCAAAGGGCAGGTTTAAATAGCATTCAATTTAATAAAGATCATGTCTCATTCTGGGCATGCGTCAAGCAGGTTTACTGTCAATAAAATATTTTGTTTCCTATCCTGGAGGTTCCCTTCTTATAACAGAACTCCTTGTATGTGCAGAGAGGTTCAATCACCTGGCCTTCTCTGCATCACCCTGCGGGAATCGTGCGGTTCAGGCAACCCACACAGATCATGATACTCTGGCTTCTGCTATTGCTGCAAATAGAAAAGCCATGTGTCAGTGGACTAGGAGTCTCATCTCTCCTACCAGTATGTATAAAACACTAGCACATTACATTGGAGGAAGCAAGTAGAGTAAACTTTCAGACCCTTTACAGCTCTTGACATAATAGTCTATATTTGTTTTATTTTGCCGCATAACAAATTATCCCAAACTCAGTGGCTTAAAACAACACCCACTTATTAGCTCATAGTTCTTTAGGTCAGAAGGTCAGGCATAGTGTGGCTAGGTTTCTGCTCAGGTCTTACAAGACAAAATCAAAGTGTTGGCCAGGATTTGTTCATTTCTGGAATCTCCAGGAGGGAGGGAGAGGAATGCACTTTCAAGTTTAGTTACTTTTTGGAAAAATTTAGTTTCTTGCAGATATAGAATGGAGGTACCCATTTTTTTTTTGCTGAGGGCTGTTCTTAGCTCCTAGAGTCCACCTATATTCCTTGTCACATGGCCCCACCCATCTTCAAAACCAGAACAGAGACTATAAATCAAATTGAATCCCTTTCACTAATTTTGTGTTTGACGTCGTTCACCTCTGACCTCTAGATCCATATTAAAAGGCTCGTATGATTACGTTAACCCACTAAGTTAATCTACCTATCTTAATATCCACTAACAAGGGACCTTAATTATATCTGCAAAATCTCATCTCTACAAGTTCCACCCATATTCAAATGTACAAGAAAATATGTACAAGGGTGAGAGTCAATGGTGGTCATGGAATGCCACCTCTACAGCATCCCGATATTTACCATCCTTGACTGTTCTGGAAAGCTCCCATATGTTTCTCCTATTACTACCACTGCACTTCACTTCTGACACAAGATGTGTGGGTTTTCCCCACATCACGCAAATCACCATGACACCAACTGGATGTCCTACAATTCAATCCAAATTTGACACTAACTGGAGTTAGCAAAGGCCCCCTCAGGTTAAGGGCTCGGTCCCACAAGACTCCACACCACCCCACCTTACACATTAGTCATAACCTCAGGTTGTCACCTGTACTTCTGACCAACCAGCTATAAACCAAAGGTTCCTATGGCCACCCTCCTTGGGTGTGATAATTTGATAATCCACAAAACTCAGGGAATCACTTACTTATATTTACCAGTTTATTATATAGTAAAGGATGTGACAAAAGACACAGATGAACAGTCAGATAAAGAGATGCATAGGAAGAGGTCTAAAAGGGTCTTGAGAGCAGGAGCTTCTATTACCTTGTAGTTGGGGTGTACTACCATCCTGGCATGTGAATTTGTTCCCCAAACCCCACACTTTGGTAATTTTTATAGATTTCGTCACATAGGCATGATCAATCACTAACCAATTCTCCAGCCTCTACCCCTTTTCTGGAGGATGGCAAGTGGGGCTAGAGGTTCCAAGTTTTTAAACATGGCTTGATCTTTCTGGTGACTAGCCCAGAAGCCATCTGGGAGCCCAACAAAGTCACCTCATTGGAACAGGAAACATTGTATCATAAATTTTAAGGGAATATTACAACAAAAGATACTCTTAGTCCTCTTTTCACTCAGTAAATTATAAGTGTTTTAGGAGTTTTGTGCCAAAAACTGGGGGGCAAGGATATATCTACACTAATAAAAGAGAAAGATACAAATTGACTGCACCTTCGCGATGCCCACCAGCCAATCAGGAGTGAGTATGCAAATTAACCCCCAAAAGGTGGCAGGTTAATTTGCATACAAAGGCGCTGAGCTGCCAAGGACAGGGCGGGATGCTTGTGTCGTCGCCATGGCAATGACGCAGGCGTTCCGCACCACCCCAGCAGCTCCTGGCCTCTGGGCAGCATGGGGAGGCGGAAAGGTGGCTCCGGCCTGGAGCGAAGGCAGAAAGGCGGCTCCCTGCTGAAGCTAAGGCAGAAAGGTGGCTCCAGGCCCAGAGCAAAGGTGGAAAGGGGGCTCTGGCCAGAGAGAAGGTGGTGCCGGCAGCCAGGGGAAGGAAGGCCTATTCTTGCACTAATCTTCATGCATTGAGCCTCTAGTGTGTGTGTGTGTGTGTATGAGAACCCTCAAGAGATGTCCGACTGTCCACTGGGATTGGGCCTAAACGGGCAGTCGGACATCCCTCTCACAATCCATGACTGCTGGCCCCCAAATGCTCGCCTGCCTGCCTTCTTGATTGCCCCTAACCATTTCTGCCTGCCAGCCTTATCACCCCCTAACCACTCCCCTGCCAGACTGATTGATGCCTAACTGCTCCCCTGTAAGCCAGTTTGCCCCTAACTGCCCTCCCCTGCAGGCCTGGTCACCCCTAACTGCCCTCTCCTGCAGGCCTGGTCTCCCCAAACTGCTCTCCCCTACAGGCCTGGGTCCCCCCCAACTGCCCTTCCATGCAGGCCCGGTCACCCCCAACTTCCCTCCTCTGCAGGCCTGGTCACCCCTAACTGCCCTCTCCTGCAGGCCTGGTCACCCCTAACTGCCCTCCCCTGCAGGCTTGATCACCCACAACTGCCCTCCCTTGCAGGCCTGGTCCCTCCAAAATACCCACCCCTGCTGGCCATCTTGTGGTGGCCATCTTGTGTCCACATGGGGGCAGGATCTTTGACCACATCGGGGTAGCCATCTTGTTGGAGTGATGGTCAATTTGCATATTACTCTTTTATTAGATAGGATAGAGGCCTGGTGCACGGATGGGGGCCAGCTGGTTTTCCCTGAAGGGTGTCCCGGATCAGGGTGGGGGTTCCCTTGGGGTGTGGGGTGGCCTGGGCGAGGGGCCTGTGGTGGTTTGCAGGCCAGCCAAGCCCCCGGCAACCCAAGCAGAGGCCCTGGCATCTGGGATTTATTTATCTTCTACAATTGAAACTTTGTTGCGTCGAGCAGAGACAAGCCTGCTGCTCAATTTGTGGCAGCAGCCATTTCTGTTGGGATTTATTTATCTTCTATAATTGAAACTTTGTAGCCTTAAGTGGAGGCCAAAGCAGGCCAGGGCTGCAGAAGCTTGGCTTCCTCCATTGCCAGAGGCAACCCTAGCCTCCTGCTCTCTCCAGCTGCATGGCAGCCTCCATTTTTGTTGGGATTTATTTATCTTCTATAATTGAAACTTTGTAGCCTTGAGTGGAGACCTGGGCCAGCAGGGTGTGCGGAAAGCTTGGCTTCCTCCATTGCTGGGGAAACCCAAGCCTCCCTCCTGCTCTCTCCGTGGCCGCAGCCATCTGGTTGGGTTAATTTACATACTCTCTCCTGATTGGCTGTTGGGCGTGGCTTGTGGGTGTAATGGAGTGGTGGTTAATTTGCATATTACTCTTTTATTAGATAGGATATATACCTATAATAATAAAAGCATAATACGCTAATTAGACCAGACATCTTTCCAGACGAAGCCAGGGCTGCGAGGGAAGCCAGGGTCCCAGGTGCCTGCTGGTGGCCAGAGGCAAGCCAAGGTCCCAGGTGCCAGCAGCCAAGGAAAGAAAGCCTACTCTTGCATGAATTTCATGCATCAGGCCTCTAGTCCTAATATATAAAAATCCTGGGTTGTAACAACCAGTAACGACTGGAGGTTGACCAAATGGAAGTCACTGCTGGCCCTGGCCCCAAGCAAGCGATAAGGGGCAATCAGGCAGGCAGGCAGAGTGGTTAGGGCTGATCAGGTAGACAGACCAGCTGTTAGGGGTGATCAAGTGGGCAGGCCATTGGTTAGTGGTGATCAGGTAGACAGACGGCCCCTTGCTGGGCTGGCCCAGCCCCCAAGCAAGCGGTTAGGGTCAATCAGACAGGCATACTGAGTGGTTAGGGGTGATCAGTTAGGTAGACCATCAGTTAGGGGTGATCAGGTAGGCCAGCAAGTGGTTAGGGGCAATCAGGCAGGCAGGCAGAGTGTTTTGGTGTGATCAGGTAGGCAGACCAGCAGTTAGGGGTGATCAGGTAGATAGGTGAGTGGTTAGGGGCAATCAGGTAGGTAGACAGTCCCTCACAGGGCTGGCTCCAACCCCCAGCAAAGAAAGAGGGAGGCCCAGGCGAGTCAAACCATTGCACCCCAGCCTGTCACCTGCAGAGGGAGGCCACTGGTGGCAGGGGATGGGGAGGCAGTACTGCACAGATGGCAAGCAGTGGCAGCGGTGGGGGTGGGGCCAGCTGCCTGCAGCACAGGGAAGGAAGGCCCCTATAGGCTCTGATCTGAGGCCAGGCCTAGGGACCATACCCAAGGGGTCCCAGATTGTGAGAGGGTGCAGGCTGGGATGAGGAGACCCCCCCACCAAGTGCATGAATTTTCGTGCACTGGGCTTCTAGTATATGTATAAAACCTCAAGTAGTTTACATGGATGTAAGTTTTCAAGCAATCAGAATAAACTGCATAGTGAAATCAATTATTAAAATAACACTATCCTGAGATGAAAATGAGCCAATTAATTAGAGCAATAACTTAATTCAATAATTTTAGAAATAGTCCATCCAGTGTGTCTCAGTGTTTGGGTGTTGACCCAGAAACCAGGTGGTCATGGTTCAATTCCTGGTCAGGGCACATGCCCAAGTTGTGGATTCGATCCCCAGTAGGGTATATGCAGGAGGTAGCTGATCAATGATTTCTCTCATCATTGATGTTTCAATCTCTCTCTTTCCCTTCCTCTCTCTGAAATCAATAAAAACATTTTTTAAAATAATAATAACATAAGAAATAAAGTTTTTTATTATCTATAACTAGAGGCCCGGTGCACAAAATTCATGCACTGGAGTGTGGGGGATTGTTCCTCAGCCCAGCCTTCAAGATCTCCAATCTGGGACCCCTTGGGGGATGTCCAACAACTGGCAGTCAGACATCCCTCTCACAATCTGGGACTACTGGCTCTTAACCATTCACCTGCCTGCCTGCCTGATTGCCCCTAACCACTCTGCCTGCCAGCCTGATAGTCCCCTAACCGCTCCCCTGCCTGCATGATTGACACCTAACTGCTCCCCTGCCAGCCCAATCACCCCAAACTCCCCTCCCCTGCAGGCCTGGTCACCCCCAACAGCCCTCTCCTGCTGGCCATCTTGTGACAATGTGGGGGTGCCATCTTATGATGACATCAGGGTGGCCATGTTGTGGAGGCCATCTTGTGATGACATGGGGCGACCATCTTGTGATAATGTGGGGGCAGCCATCTTGTGACAACATGGAGATGGCCATCTTGTGATGATATGGGGTGGCCATCTTGTGACAATATGGGGAGAGTTATCTTGTGATGCAAGATCATGAGGGTCAGCTTGCATATTATCTCTAATATATATATATATATATATATATAAATCTAAGCAACTGTCTGACTATTCGACCATTCAACCAGTAGCTATGACACACAATGACCACCAGGGGACAGACGCTCAATGCACAGGCATGGAAACATGGAACAGGCTGATGAATCTCAGAGGGGATGGGGGAGAGGAGGGATGGAAGAGATTAACCAAAGATCTTACATGCATACTAGAGGCCCAGTGCATGGATTCATGCACGCGTGTGGTCGCTCAGCCTGGCCTGTGGGAATCGGGCCGAAACTGGCAGTCTGACATCCCCTAAGGGGTCCTGGGTTGCAAGAGGACACAGGCCAGGCTGAGGGACCCACTGGTGCGCGAATCTGTGCACTGAGCCTCTAGTGTTATTTATAAAAGGACAATTAGAAAAACACTTCTATTCAAGAACCAGGTTCAAAGAAGTTTCATAGGGCAAGCACAATGTCATCCATATAGGAGGTGGTCAGTAAATATCACTGAGTTCATTTAAAAGGAATGTTTGAGATTTCTTCAACACATATGTAAACAAAAACAAGAAAACACTCTAGAGAATGTATTTGAAAAAATATTTTAAAGTAAATTTTGCTAGTATCTATAATAATAAAAGCATAATATGCTAATTAGACCAGACAGTTGAACAACCATCCAGACGTCATTCTGGACATCTTTCTGGACAAAGCTGCTGTGACGGGGGCCAAGGCAGAGGCGGTTGGGGGAGATCAGGAAGGCAGGCAGAGTGGTTAGGGGCAATCAGTCAGGCAGGTGAGTAGTTAGGGGTCATCAGGCAGGCAGGCAGAGGCAGTTAGGGACGATCAGGCAGGCAAGCAGTTTGGGATGATCAGGCAGGCAGGCAGAGCAGTTAGGAGCCAGAGGTCCCAGATTGCTAGAGTAATGTCCGACTGCTGGTTTAGGCCCAATCCCACTGCGGTATCAGGCCTATACCAGCAGTTGGACATCCCCCGAGGGGTCCCAGATTGCAAGAGGGTTCAGGCTGGGCTGAGGGACCACCCCCATGCACAAATTTTGTGCACCTCTAGTAGGATAATAAAAGCATAATATGCTAATTAGACCAGACCATTGAACAACCTTCCAGTTGACCTTCCAGATGAAGCTGGGGCTGCAAGGGCCAAGCCTCTTGCATTAATTTTGTCCATCAGGCCTCTAGTCCTATATAATAAAAGCCTAATATGCTAAGTGTCTGATTATCCAGTTGTCCAGTTGTCCATTAAACCAATCAAAATGTAATATGCTAATGATATGCTAAGGCCACTCAACTGCTCATAATGACGTACACTGACCACCAGGGGCAGACGCTCCAACTGGTAGGTTAGCTTGCTGCTGGGGTCCGGCTGATCGGGACTGAGTGAGGCAGCCTGGACATGCCCTAGAGCCCTCCCGCAGTTCCTCCCCAACTGGCCAACTTCCTGTGTCCCTCCCTGGCCCCCATCATGCACCGGTGGGGTCCCTCAGCCTAGCCCAGCCGTGGGCAAACTATGGCCCGCGGGCCGGATCCAGCCCGTTCGGCTGTTCTATCTGGCCCGCGGAGCTGAAAGAGCGGAGGGTTCTCTTGCTCTCCCCTCCGCTCCTTTACTTTGAATTTATATTAGTTCACACAAACACTCCATCCATGCTTTTGTTCCGGCCCTCTGGTCCAGTTTAAGAACCCATTGTGGCCCTCGAGTCAAAAAGTTTGCCCACCCCTGGCCTAGCCTGTACCCTCTTGCAATCCAAGACCCTCAGGGGATGTCAGAGAGCTGGTTTCGGCCTGATCCAGCTCAATGTAGGAGCTGGTGTTCAGTGCATTCCCATAGGAGGAGTGCTGCTCAGCCAGGCTCATGGCTGGCAAGCACAGTGGTGGTGGTGGTGGTGGTGGGATCAGGCCCACTCCCTGTAGGACATAAGTTGGGCATTCTCTGAGGGCTCCGGATTGTGGAGGGTACAGGCCAGGCTGAGGCATCTCCTCCCCCGAGTGCATGAATTTTGTGCACCAGGCATCTAGTCATTTCAAAAAGGAATACTGTTTGCTCTGATGTATAATAACCTCAACAACCTTCTTACCCTGATTATCTTGAGAGGATCTACAGGTATATTTCTTATCACATCTTTCAGAATTGACTGGTGGAAACACCTAAGTATTATTCAGCAAAAAAAAACTGTATAAGGGCTCATTTGAAAGAATGATTCAAAAATCAATTAGAATTTCACATTTAAGTTTAATTTATAAATGTTTTGTATCAAATGTATAAGCTTGTGCTGAGTCAAGTTATAAGAAATGGAGAACCCATGAATTTAATTCAATATAATTTGATGCTGACAAAACATATTTTGTGTCAGTGCCATGTTAACTGTCTACTCGAAATCTCTTAAAATTTTACAAACATCTCAAATTTTATTACTTCCTCAAAATCAAAGTCAAGTCTTCCTTCATTTAGTAAAAGGCACCCCACACATTGGTGAAAAATTAGTTATTGGTGATTTCTCTCCTTCCTTAACTCACCATAACTAATCATAAAGTATGGCCTGTTGATAGCACCTCTAAAATATAGCATAGTACTCTATCTCAGATTCTACCATCCTTGTTCTGGTCATAGTCATCTCACACTCTGAACTGTAAAAAACCATCTTCATTACATTTCTATTCCATTCTTGAGCTTTTCCCTCCATTCTCCAAATCCCACAAAGGTTTTCTTCTTAACTACTAATCAAACTGTCACAACCTTACTGAAAACCTTTAATGGCTTCTTCATCACACCAAGTGCACTTCTGCTTGAGGGCTTTGGTGTCTGACGTCCCCTCTGCCTGGGACATCTTCTCCTAGATGTCCTCTGGGGGGCCTATCTTATTGTGCTTAGGTATATTCATGTCTCTTCCTCAGTGAGATTTTCTATGACATCCTACCTAAACAAATGGCTTCCCTACATCTCCTAACTTCTAGATTTCCTCAGCTCTTCTATGTATGATACTATATTTATACCTTTTACTTATTTATTTTGTTTTTTGTTTGTCTCCTCCTCCAGAGTATAAGCTTAATGGTGATAAAGGTTTAGCCTAAGTTTCTCCCTGCTAAGTTTCTCTTGCTCTCATTCTTGTTATGGTAATCCTATCTCTTTCCTTAACACTCAGTTTAAATACAATATATACTGGGAGAATAAGTCTTTTTTGACCACTCCACCTAAAGTCAGTTCACTTTATCTTCTCAGACATTTTAAAAAACCATAATAGTATAACCTAAAATAATTTCCCATGGCTGGATCCACCACAAATTAGCTAAATATTTTTCAAATGACTAACTGAATAAGTAAAAGAAGGAATGGATAAAGTGTAGAATAGAAATCATGACTAACTGATGATGGGTTTAGCGAAAAATTATATATAAATAAATTTGCTATCATGTATACATTTTAAAATCCACTTATTGATTTAATTTTTCCAGTAACATTACATTATTATTATTATTATTTTTAAATATATTTTATTGATTTTTTACAGAGAGGAAGGGAGAGGGATAGAGAGTTAGAAACATCAATGAGAGATCCATCAGCTGCCTCCTGCACACTCCTCACCAGGGATGTGCCCGCAACCAAGGCACATGCCCTTGACCGGAAATGAACCTGGGACCCTTCCGTCTGCAGGCCGACACTCTATCCACTGAGCCAAACCGTTTAGGCCTAACCCTTAGGGCAACATTACATTATTTTTAACAGTAAACCTTACACACAAAGATCCCATGTTGTGATACTTGGAATACATCTCAGAATTAAATTCCCATTCTAATTCTTATTAGCTATGCAGCCATGGACAAGTCACTGAACATTAATTTCTTTAATAATATAGCCAAGATAATTATATCTTCATTATAAGTTTAAATGTGGTAGCATTCAATTAATGGTTTTGTTTTTGTTGTTAATAGTGTAAAAGAAAGTGCTCATAGAGGTGGGTGAAAGCTCTTTTGAATAAGAAATAAAATACATGCTCACACAGCACTGAGCACCCTGGGGGTAGATAAGTTATAAAGATTAGGGTTTGCATAATTGGGGTAACTCATAGCTTGTGTTAACCTTATGAAGGGCAGACATTTTTCATAGGTGTTGAGAATAATGTTAAAGAATACCAAAACCTAAGCCATGAAAGTTAGCATGGATTATTAAGCTAATTAAAACACGGGGGCTCTGGAGACCTGAATTTTAATACACATTTTGCCACTAACTTATAATGTAACCCTAGGCAAGAGAGCAGGTCCCTTTATTCTTTGCTTTCTTCATCTGTGAAGTGAGCATTACCTTTCAGAGGTGGTTGTGCTGCATAGCAATGAACTGATGTAACATACACTGTGAGAATGGCATCCTTACGATAATCATAAAAAAGTAAACTGAAAGAGATGTAACATAGTTTAAAGAAACCTGCAGATAGACAGGTTACATCTTATCTCTTTAATTAGTTTATTGTCCACAAAGGGAGTGGATCTCTTTTTGCTGTTTCTATGTAGTCTGCATCTCCCCACCATCACTGCCACACCTTTCTAACAGCATTCAACAGTAAATGATAAAATTCGGTGAATATTCCAACAACGTAAAGACTAGAATATTTATGGCCAACAAATGTTAATTAAGATCATGCTTTCACCTAATTTACTCTAAAATGTGAAGAACACAGACTTACTTCCATCAGAGGACTCATATGTATTGCTCTTTAATTAAAGCTCTGATGTTAACCCACTGTTACTCTTGACTGAGACCCCAAGAAGCATAACTGGGAAGTAAGATTATGGTACTAGATGATGAATGAGTGTAGCACTCCCCTTCCTAAGTGCTCTACCAGAATATAAAATGGATGGATGTCATCATGGTGTAAAATATGGGCTTGGGTTTAAGATAAATTAGTCTACCTGTGGCACATTGCAAATTTCTTTATAAAATTAATTTATTTTACCTGCCAAATTACTGCACATTTATTAATTTTTTCAGGTTATTCATTTTATTAAGAGAAATTTTCTGTAGAATAGTAAGGTGATTTTTGATTGCTATTTTTTATTTGATTACATTGTAACTTTAAATTCTGTTTTGAAATCTTACAAATTTGCTATCAACATGAAGAGATAAGAACAGGAATTCAGAAAGTTCTTATTCATTTATATTTAAACACCTTAAGCAAAAAATATATTTCTACTCTTTAGAAAAACATCTAGGTTAATGTCTATAAAGCCCTAGTTTTATTCAAGAATGACTCATACCTTTCAAAAGAACTAAATTTATTTTTCCTATTAATTCATACTTAGATGGTTTATTGTAACACAGTCATAGATTACTGATTTGGGTATATTCTTTTATAGAATACTAGAGACTCGGTGCATGAAATTCGTTCATGGGGGGGTTGTCCCTCAGCCCGGCCTGCACCCTCTGCAATCCGGGACCTCTCGGGGGATGTCTGACTGACAGTTTAGGCCCTGTGGGATCAGGCCTAAATGGGCGGTCTGACATCCCTCTCACAATCCAGGACTGCTGGCTCCAAACTGCTCGCCTGCCTCTGCCTGATTGCCCCTAACCACTTCCGCCTGCCAGCCTGATCACCCCCTAACCACTCTCCTGCCAGCCTGATTGATGCCTAACTGCTCCCTGGCCAGCCCAAATGCCCTAACTATCCTCCCCTGCAGGTGTGGTCGCCCCCAACTGCCCTCCCCTGTGGGCCTGGTCACCCCTAAATGCCCTCCCCTGCCAGCCTGGTCACCCACAATTGCCCTCCCTTGCAGGCCTGGCCCCCGCAACTGCCCTTTCCTTCAGGCCTGAGTTCCCCACAACTACCCTCTCTTGCTGGCTTGGGCTCCCCCAACTGCCCTCCTCTGCCAGCCTGGTCACTCCCAACTGCCCTCCTCTGCTGGCCTGGTCACCCCTAACTACCCACAACTGCCCTCCCCTGCTGGCCATCTTGTGGTGGCCATCTTGTGTCCACATGGGGGCAGCCATCTTTGACCACATGGGGGCAGCCACCTTGTGTGTTGGAGTGATGGTCAATTTGCATATTACTCTTTTATTAGATAGGATGACCTCCCTTGAAAGCCTTACGCATAGAGAAAATGAAAATAGAGCGTACAAAACTTATGGAACATTAAATGAGAATGTTTGATAGCCACTTCTTGAAATCTCCATCACACCAAATTGTTGCAAAAATAAAAGTAAACAGTATTGTTTAGTTCAATGTAAGGGACTTTTTGACATTTAAAAAAAAGCACACAAAGAAACAAAGAAAAGATAGGAAAAAGAGCAGTAGCCCAGCTTGTTCTGAAACAGATTACATTTCTCTGTAAAAACCATCAATACAAATTCAGTTAGTAATAAGTGATCATAAGTGAATCATGTTTATTTTGAAGTAAATTACGACATTGTTAATAATATCACCTATTTCTAAAGACATAATATGTACCCATCACAGTTCGAATATTTCCTGCACTTCCTCAGAAAAGACACCCTCAGGTACTTATCTCTCCCTCTAATGTTATTTGTTTTATAGTGCTAGCAGAGCTCTTAAAACTATTAGGCATTCTGGAAAGAAGCATGAATACATTAAACCTCTTATTAAGGTATTCTGAATAGTTGGTTTCATTTGCTCTTTCAATAAACTAATTCATAAGTTGATGTTGACTTTATTTGACCTTCATGCAAGGGTTGTGTTCTGAGGATGGAATGTGGGATGACTGTCTCTGAAATGTTTTGTTTGAAAATATAGTCCAATAACATTGATTTACAGCAATGCCTAATCACAAAACCCTTATGACTACAACATTTGAAATGAACAAGACAGTGACAGTACATCATCCTGGGCAAGGGTAACAGCTCGGTAAGATGAATCATAGACATGCATAACTGGTGTCACTTAACACACATCCATATTAAGGAATGTAGTTTACATTTTAGAATTGTTCAGTATGCAAACATTGCATTTCAACTTTACAGTGCACACCTACTCAACAAAGAAGACATGTAGTAAAGGCTTTAAACATAAAAATAGTCATTGACTTTTAACCCTGCATAAATGATAATCAGTAGCAATATTTTCTGAACTAATAATAATAATACTTAATTTGTAATCATAACAAAAATATAATTGATTAACAAGTAATTTCAGAGAACTTATCAGTTTTCAAAGTTAGGGATTTATTACTTTATATGATAGAAAGATTATATTGGCAACATTCAAGATACATTTTAGACCGTCAAACCTCAGAAGGAAGGTAGGGGAGAATGGGGGTAAGGGGGAGAGATCAACCAAAGGACTTGTATGCATGCATATAAGCCTAACCAATGGACACAGACAACAGGGGAGTGAGGGCATGAGTGGGGGTGGGGTTGGGGAGGGTAATGGGGGGATAAGGACACATATGTAATACCTTAATTAATAAATTTTAAAAAAGATACATTTTAAGATTTGTGATTCTTCACATATTTCTCAAAGGAATGTGAACTATATATATGTGCATATATATAATGTACTTACAAAAAAGTAAATAACAGTTAGAGATTTTGGTGCTAAAATTTTCTAGGTTACAATCTTTCATTTCCTCTGGAGAATAAAAAAAAGAATCTTGATAATTGACAAATAGTTCTCTACAACATGCCCAAGAGTGGATGAAAAAAAATTACTGGTGCAACATAGATATTAGAAAGCAGTTTAAAGCAGCTTGTTAGTCGAATTGAACAATAAGAAAACTTACAGTTTAACAGCTTTGCTAGCAGGTGTTCTTGCTGTCATGGTAAAATGCTACGTTTTAGTTAATAATGATGATAATATGATGGTGTTAACCCAAAACTGTTTGTAAAAACTCAAGCAATAAAAACACATTATGGTTTTGTTATTACTCTAGTGTTGCTTTAAACTATGTGCCCCAAAGATGTCCTCTTTGAAAAGTGTCTCTTACTTAGATGAAAGGAAAATTGATCATTTTGAAATGAAATTAGATTTAACCTTATACATGTTGTTAGAATCACTATCCGTAAGTATTTTTTCTCTCAGCTATTCCACAAGTCATTAACAATGTAAAAGACTTACCAAATTTTTTTTTTGTCACCTACGTTTACAGTAACTAGTTATAATAAAGACAAATCCTGCATTTCCTACCAGGTTTTCAGATAATACAGACTCTCCTCTAATTGCATACATTTATTCTTAGAATTTTATAGACTTAGAAAAGCTTTACCCCAGGGCAAGTTAAACCAGTTCTGACATTTAAAAAAAGCACATTAGTTAAGCATGGTTATTTTTGTTTGACTATAGACGTTTCTTTTATTTGTTTTGGTTTGGGTTTTACTTTCCATGTAGGAAGTACAATAAGAGAGATGATTATAAATACAAATAAACAAGGAAGAAAATTTTAAATAAGCAAAATATTGAGATGCATGTCATCAGAGCTATAGCTCTCTCACTGGTCTCTTATAGAGTTTACTTTAGGCTCAGGCACATGAACAGGCTTTCACCCTAAGCTGTTCCTAATAAGAGGAACTTCTGTATATGCCACCTCAGTGGTCAGCGGTTCAATCAATGATTATTCATTTTTCATTGAGGTTATACTGGTGAAGAGACAGGAGCTGACCTCCAGAAACTCAGTGTTCCTTGGAAGATGCAAGTGTAAAAGCAAAAAAAAAAAAAAAAAAAAAATAAAAAAAAAAAAAATGGACAGTATTACAAAAGAGCTATGAACAGGGTGATATGAGAGCATGAAGGAGGAAACAGAAAACTGCCTGAAGGTTTCACTTAAATCTGCTTAAAGATGGCACTTACAAAAGATTAGTAAATACTGATATCCTTGGGAATGAGGGCATGGACACCAGTTTAAAGGCCAGCACTCACATAAATCATTATTCAGAATTCACATACTCGGTGATGTTCGTTTTCTTCTATATATAAATGTATTTCTTCTATATATAAAATGCAGGTGCAGTTGTGATATCATTTTGGGTCTCATCTCAAGATTTGGATATCACCTGGAAAAGTTAAGTCTGTGAATATATGTGTTGAATAATGAAGACATAATAAGCCTTATAAACAAACATGAGATTAGTCATAACAATTTGTTAGAAATAAGACATTGGCTCATTTTCTGCAACTATTTTCATAATCAATACATGTTTTAACACAGATAAGTTGCAAAAGATGTATTAAACTAGGGATTTAAAAATAGTTCTGTAAATTTAGCCATTGCACATTTAATTTTACTCAATTCATTTTTATTGCTTGATTTGATCTCAAATTGGAATCATTCTGTCAGCAGCTATGAAAGAATAGAATTAAATATATATATGTGTGTGTATATATATATATATATATGTATATATATATGTACATATATATATACATATCCTGTTAAAATTTTGTTATGTAGCATGTAGTAATATAAATGAGAATAATTGAAGACACAATCAATTCTCAAAAAAATAAAATAAAAATTTAGAAGTTACTGTATGCATTATTGAGAAATGCAAAAAATATATTAAAAAATCTAACCTTTATTGAATTTTACCACCACAACTACTCTTCTTAATATAACCCGTTAAGATCTGTTGTGTTTTTACAATGTCAGTCACTCTGATTGCCTTACAGAGTTTATGCCATTTGATGAAAACAAAACCCCACCATATTAGTTATTTTATTATTCTGATCTTATAGATGAGAAAACTGAGGCTATGGAAGGTAAAATTACTTATTCAGTGTATTAAAACCAGTAAGTAGAACAACCAATATATAAACCCAACTCTCTGGAATTTAGAGGTTGCTCTTGAAATCCCAGTGCCATAATGCATAGTATTATTTCATACTCAAAGGAATGCCATTTTCCAACTATATGTATTGCAATGCCAAGCTTTAGACATATGCTAGGTCCACATTCATAAACTTAGTAATAAAGCCCTACATCTTAACAATCCTAGAGCCAGATTTTTTAATCCTTGAGCTAGGTGATCTTTTAATGTAAGCCCTACAAAATTTTTATATAGCCCAAGGCCAGATTCTGCTTTAATCAAATGAGCTCATACATGATCAGGCAGGTTGATGGTGAATCAAGCTAATTATTCATTTAGAAAGTAATTATGTAAATAATTACTAATCTATTCAGTCATTTAGTATTATGATTATGAAGGACACAATGCATCATAGTCAATCTTTTGCTATAATGAAAAGTGAATAGAGTAAAATAAAAAGTGATTCATATATTGTGATTGCTAATATGTAAAATAAACATAAAAAAGACTACAGATAAAGTAACAAAAATTAATACCACAACAGTGAAAATATTGCTGATTTTTTTTTAATATATTTTATTGATATTTCACAGAGAGGAAGGGAGAGGGATAGAGAGCTAGAAACATCGATGAGAGAGAAACATCGATCAGCTGCCTCCTGCACACCTCCCACTGAGGATGTGCCCCCAACCAAGGTACATGCCCTTGACCGGAATCGAACCCGGGACCTTTCAGTCCGCAGGCTGATGCTCTATCCACTGAGCCAAACCGGTTTCGGCTTGCTGATTTTTTTAAATTTTCTATAAGTTGATCACATTTTAAAAGTTAAAAAATGTAACTAGAAGAATAAATATTTAAATAAAAGTAAAAAAACATAGCAAAAATGTAAATATCATATATTATGAGCTGATATTTTGCCTATAGTATATAATGCATTTGTTAATCAAGGTTTTGAAAATAGTTTTATAACTTAGGTATAAATTTATGCATAAAGGCCTTACCTTTTTAAGTCCAATTCTTCAAACTTTGGGTTTCTAAACTATTATATGTTTTATTTTGCATTTCTGAAATAATACTTTTTAAAATAATTACGATTAATAGTGTTGTTCTAAGGTATTCTTGAACCACTATTCAATCTTTAAAATAAAGTATAATCTTTATGAGTTAATATCCAATATAATAAAAGGCTAATATGCAAATAGACTGAATGGCGAGATGACCAGTCGCTATGATGCGCACTGACCATCAGAGACCAGATGCTGAACACAGGGGCTGCCCCCTGGTGGTCAGTGTGGGCTCATGGCTGGTGAGCACAGTGGCGGTGGCAGGAGCCTCCGGCTTAGGCCATCAGCCGGACATCCCCTGAGGGCCTCTGAACCACAAGAGGGCATAGGCCAAGCTGAGGGACCCCACCCAAGTGCATGAATTTCATGCACTGGGCCTCCAGTGTATTAATAAACATATATACATTTGTGTATATATGTATATATATAAAATCAAGTGTATATGTGACAATCTGTATTTATACTTGAAATTATTTGAACTATTCTTCAAGTCTTCAATTTATCTCTAAGTATTTTGTTTAACATCAGTAACTGATTGCATTAGATACCTGTCCCTGTATATTTACCAATTACTCAGTAGAATTCACATATCTGATATTAAAGTAGATGCCTTGAGAAAAACATCAGTGACTTCATGGAATAAATAGAGGAAAGAAATGGAAATCTATATATGTTCTGAATAAGGTATTATATTTTACAATACTTTGCTCACAAATAAAACTTTCTATAAGGAAATAAAAAGTAGTAAAAAGTAAGAATACAGATAACCTTAAAAACTTCTGTTATTAATCTTTTATTTTACATTGTTTATCCAACTGCAACATATTTATGTATTTAAATCATGCTTATCTTTCATTACATGTGGTCAGAAGATCATCCAAAGCTTGTTCTCAGATCCCTTTTCAATCTCATTCCAGCCACTGCCAAAGAAATCCTAACAGGTCAATTCATTCAATATGTCAATATGCCCTCTATATACTGACCACACTTAATATAACATTCTTTGAAAATAAAGAAGAAAGTTGGCAAGATTTGTGGTATATCCTTCACCAATATTTATTCTAAAGCAAATAGCTTAAATATGATAAACCATATTGCATATATGTACATATGTGCATTATAGTATATTCTATGTATCGTATGATAGCATATAATAAAATTTTTGTTATAAATATCTACTGTTCATAATTTTGAAGGAAAAGTCATGTTATCTTTCATTTTATATGTTTTCAAATTTTTTAAGTTATCTCCCTTTTCATTTATTGTTGGCTTCTTGAAGAAAAGTCTACTGAGTACTGCTATGTAGCATTCATTTACAGATTTTAGCAGAGAAAAAGAGTAGTTATATCATAAATACTCATTGATGCATGATCATTTTCTGCTCAAACATTTACCAAAACTATATCATTAGTATTTTGAAACATAAGCAGATATGCTACATAAATTTTAAAATCTCTTGACAGTATATAGAGATATGTCTGCTCTCTATCAATATTAGTAGTAAATTTTCTAAAGATATTCAAAGTTATATTAAGATTTTCCTTCTTTGTTTGTTCATTGATTTGTGTCTGTCACATTTCCATTGGGAATCTGGTCAATTTTGCCTCCTCTGTGGAATACTGGGGAAATGGCTATGTTTCAGTAATAAGGAGAGGGTCTTGGGAGACTTTACAAGGTCAGCACTTCTTGATCCCTGACAAAACTAATTAGTAAAAGTGAATTTTCAAACTCCACCACCTTGGAAATAATTAGGCAAATAAATCCAGGGTCTGAGGGAAAAAAGTTATATGAACATTAATATAGTATTTATTTTTCTATTCTCCTATTTTCTTTTTCTTGTATCCATATAGCTTGGCATCATGTAGTTTCAGTTATAGGTCTTCATTCTGGATAAATATAATCTCAAAAGGTTTATAAACTACTAGTGGCCCAGTGCACAGATTCGTGCACTGGTGGGGTCCCTTGGCCTGACCTGCACCCTCTTGCAATCCGGGATCCCATGGGGGATGTCAGACTGCTGGTTTTGGCTCGATCCCCAGGCCAGGCTGAGGGACCCCACGGGTGCATGAATCCGTGCACTGGGTCTCTAGTATGCATATAAGATCTTTGGTTAATCTCTTCCCGCTTCCCTCTGAGATTCATCAATCTGCTCCATGTTTCCACTCCTGGGCATTGAGTGTCTGTCCCCTGGTGGTCAGTGCATGTCATAGCTACTGATCGAGCAGTCAAATGGTGGGCCAGTCGGTCAGGCTTTTATATATATATATATATATATAGACTAGAGGCCTGATGCATGAAATTCGTGCAAGGGGCTTGGCCCTTGCAGCTGTGGCAGCTTGCCTCAGTCCTCGCAGCCGTGGCTTTGTCTGGAAGGTCATCCAGAAGGTCGTTCAGCTGTCTGGTCTAATTAGCATATTACGCTCTTATTATTATAGACTAGAGGCCCGGTGAACAAAATTCGTGCATGGGGAAGTGTGTCCCTCAGCCCAGCCTGCACTCTCTCTCCAATCTGGGACTCACTGAGGGATGTCCAGCTGCCCGTTTAGGCCCAATCCTACTAGGCAGCCGGATATCCCTCTCACAATCCAGGACTGCTGGCTCCCAACTGCTCATCTGCCTGCCTTCCTGATTGCCCCTAACTGCTTCTGCCTGCCAGCCTGATCACCCCCTAACCACTCCCCTGCCAGCCTGATTGATGCCTAACTGCTCCCCTGTCAGCCTGTTTGCCCCTAACTGCTCTCACCTGTAGGCCTGGTCACCCCTAACTGCCCTCCCCTGATGGCCTGGTCCTCCCCAACTTCTCTCCCCTGCATGCCTGGGTCCCCCCCCAACTGCCCTTCTCTGCAGGCCCAGTTGCCCCCAACTTCCCTCCTCTGTTGGCCTGGTCCCTCCCAACTGCCCTTCCCTGCTGGCCATCTTGTGGCAGCCATCTTGTGTCCACATGGGGGCAGTCATCTTGTGTGTTGGAGTAATGGTCAATTTTCATATTACTCTTTTATTAGATAGGATAGAGGCCTGGTGCACGGGTGGGGGCCAGCTGGTTTGCCCTGAAGGGTGTTTCGGATCAGGGTGGGGGTTCCCTTGGGGCATGGGGCGGCCTGGGCGAGGGGCCTGTGGTGGTTTGCAGGCTGGCCATGCCCCCTTGGAGACCCAAGTGGAGGCCCTGGTACCTGGGATTTATTTATCTTCTATAATTGAAACTTTGTAGCCTTGAGTGGAGTCCAGGACCTGCCAGGGTGTGTGGAAAGCTTGGCTTCCTCCATTGCGGGAGAAACCCAAGCTTCCTGCTTGCTCCATGGCCCCAGCCATCTTAGTTGGGTTAATTTGCATACTTGCTCCTGATTGGCTGGTTGGTGTGGCTTGTGGGTGTAGCGGAGGTACAGTCAGTTTGCATATTACTCTTTTATTAGATAGGATTATTAATTGTACTTTTAGAAAATCTATTTTCCAGAGTCTTTAATCAATAAGACAGTGTGTAAATAAAGAGAATTATCATGGTTATACAGATCATCTAAAGGGAGTGGGAAATTATGGCAGAAGTAGGAACTCAGACGCCTGAATTATCAAATATGGCTGTTACACTGTTCAAGTTTTCTAGTTACTCCAAAAACTATACTCTACATGGAGAGTGCTGATACCACCAAATTACCATTTCAGTTTTTTGCTTTGTTTTGCTTTGTAAGTACAAAATAGTTTACTGGACTTCATTGCCACTTATTTGTAGACATTTAATCTCAATGTTACTAGCAAAATATCTATAATAAAAAAATAAAGTCCATATTTATAGATTTTAAACAATTGACAGTATTAAAGGAATATTGATAAATATGTGCAAAAGTAACATAAACCCCTAAAACAAATGATTTTATCACAATTTTCTTCCTGTTCTGTTCATACAATCATGTTTGATATCATTACAATCACATATGTTATCTTTTATTTCCCATACTTTTAAAGTATCTTAAAACCTGTGTCTTTGATTTTCATTATCTCAATAATGTTTTTTAATGGTTTAAAATTTTTGTCCTACACATTTAAAAATGAGATGCTGTGCATAATATCATAATAACTTTGTACAGTGACAGGTGATAATTAGACTTATCATAGAGACAGGTGATAATTAGACTTTCCATAATCTAACATATATAAATGTTGAATCACTATCTTGTATACCTAAACTAATATAATATTGTATGTCAAAATTAATAAAAAATTCCAGAAAACCAAAGTGGATTATTTTTTATAGTTCATTGATAGAATCAACATGAATAGACCATCAAGACTTTTACTTAATGTATTTAAATAAGCAATGGATATTTACTGGTGTGCATAATGGTATTACACTTTGAAAAACAGTGAGTATGTGTGTGCATGTAGACATGTGCTTACATAAATCTATTGCAAGTGGGTACATAAAAATATTTACACATAAATATAACTAAATATTAAAAATATAGAAAACTTATAAAACTCAGCAGCAAAAAATAAACAATCCAATAAATAAATGGACAGGGGACCTGAAAAGACACTCTCCCAAGAGGACATACAATGGCCAACATGAATATGAAAAGATGATCAAGTTCACTAGCTATTAGGGAAATGCAAGACAAAACCACAATGAGATACCACCTCATACCTTTAGAACTGTTATTATCAACAAGACAAATAATAAGTGTTGGAAGGGTTATGGAGTAAAAGGAATATTCATATACCGCTGGTGGGAATGTAAATTGGTATAGCAACAGTAGGGAGATTCCTTAAAAAATAAGAAGAATAGAGTTACCATATGACCCCGCAATCCCTCTTCTAGGTATTGATACCCCTATGTTCATTGTATCATTATTCCAGTAGCCAAGACATGAAAACAACTGAAGGGTCCTTTGATAGATGATTGGAAAAAGATGTGGCATGTATATACAATGGAATACTACTCAGCCATTGGAAAAGATGACTGTCTTTGCTACACTATGTATGGATCTTGAGAATGCTGTGCATAATATCATAATAACTTTGTACAGTGACAGGTGATAATGCTAAGAGAAATAAGTCAGACAGACAAAGTCAAGAGCCAAATGATTTCATACATATATGGGACATAAAACTGAAAGCAATAAATTAATAAATGAGGGAAACAAACAAAACCTCATTCATAGACACAGTCAGCAGTAAGGTGGTTACCAGAGGGAAATGGTGGAAGGAAGTAAGAAAGGGGTAAAAGGTGTCATATAAATGGTGACAGAAGATACTGACTTTGGATGACAGGACACAATGCAATATATAGAATGTATTATAGAATTGTACATTTGAAACCACATAATTTTATTAACCAATGTCACCCTAATAAATTTAATAAAATGAATATAGTAGACTATTTGAACTAATATAGTAGAATCACACAAATACTTTGAGTAGAAAGGCAAATTGCATTATTCAGCTGAATATAATGAGCTATTTTTTGCTGGATATAAAATTTTTAAGTACAATATAAAGAACATTGTATGACAATAGAGTACAATCAGTATAATTAAATTTGGATAGTATTTTAAATAATTAAGTGATACTATAAAATCAATGGAAGGATTCAATTGTTTGTTGTTGTTTTTGGTGAAACAAGTATTGAAGTGTAAAGTTGTAAAGTTTATATTGTCCACAACAACAGCTTCTTATAAATATAAGATGATACTGTTAAAGCCATGATCATAGAAGGAGGGAGGTTTGAATACAACTATATTAAAAAGAGTTAACTACACAAGTTAACATGTATATTTTGTTTGAAGGACTGTGTGCCTGAAAACAGATAATACAAATGTATCAATCCATCCTGAATGAAACTGATCATTCATTTAGCCCAAAATAAAGTATAAACTATTCCCCTAAATATATTTCATAACTAAAAAGGAATGCAACTATTTTTTTCATAAATGTGTACATATGCCTTAAGGAATCTACATAAGCCAGGAAGTAGAAGAATGGGAGTAAATATTCAGCTAACTATTTTAAAGTGTGAAACATCTGAAAATCTTGTGAAAATATGAAAACTACCCTGTATAAATAGAGATTGCAAATCTGACACAGAGGCATAAAATATAAATGATAAAGAATTTGAACTATTTATTTTACCTTTTTTTGTTAGTTCTGGTCTACAAAATAAAAATATAGGATTTTTTATTTTAACTAATATTAACAGCTTGGTGAAGTGGAATTGACTGGAAATTTGGAAGAGATTAATAACTGTATTATAGTTCATAAATATAAAAATGAGGATTTCTTGGTATTACATAAACTCTATAGGTTAGTGAACCAAAAAAAATGAATAAAAGATTAATCATGTAACAATAGATTTTTAAAAAATGAAAGTGTATCTAATTGGTAGAATGCTGTTAAACTGATATCCTGAAGTAATTATTCCTGATTCCAGTGAACTGAAAAAAAGCATGGATATTCAGAAATATTCAGTTACATAGAAATCTTTAAGTAACCTTAGAATTTAAAATAGAGTGTACAAAATATAGGAGAAATGGTATATATTGAAGGGTAATAAAATGTAACAAAACTTATAAGGAAGGTTGGAAGGAAAATATATCCTCTTGTAAGCTAATACATGAGGGAAAATACTTAAAAAACAAACAACAACAAAACCTTTGGGTATGTTAGCAATATAAGCAAAAAGAAAAAAGAGAGAAAGACATATTTCTAAGTAAAGTAGTATAATATTAATAGATGATAGTAAAAAAAACAGCTGTTCAAATTCTTTGTTCTGTATCAAAGAAAACTATCCTAAAATTGGCAAGAGTTGAACAAAACTTGTTTGAGTGAACTTGAAAAACCTGAGATAAGTACCTGTATCCTATACTTCTGAGTTGGAAGTATGATAATACCTGATATTAAGCTAGACTTAAAATGGGCTGGCAATGGCTTAAGAACGGGCATATAGAAGAGCTAGAGGCCCGGTGCATGAGTTTCTGGGACCCTCTCTCAGTCCGGGACCCCTCAGGGGATGTCAAACTGCCAGCTTAGGGGGGATCAGGCCTAAGCTGGCAGTCAGACATCCTTCTCGCAGTCTGGGTCTCTCACAGTCCAGGACCCCTTGGTCCTTACTGACCACCTGCAGCGGAGGCGAGAGAGGCTCCTGCCACCTTCGCTACACTTACCACCCATGAGCCTGACTTCTGGCTGAGCACACTCCCTCTGTGGGAGCACACTGACCAGCAGGGGCAGCTCCTGCATTGAGCGTCTGCCACCTGGTGGTCATTATGCGTAATAGCAACCGGTCGTTCCACAGTTGGGTTGATTTGCATATTAGGCTTTTATTATATAGGATGGAACAGAAGAATAGACTCAAGAAATCAACCCACGCCATTGAGAGAAGTTAGCATGAAACGCATGCAGACAGGGCAGGGTCCAGTGGGAAACAAAGGCAGGTGGAAGATAGGCAGGGGCAGACATGGCAGTTTGAGCAAGCTTAATCACAGAAATCAACAATGCTGAAATAATAGAATGTTTCTGGACTCAAAGTGGGAGGCATGTGAAACTAGGGAGGGTTTGCAGTAGTAAGGTGAATTGATGCATATGAACAGAGAAAGTTCAGGTCCCTTGCTAGGCAAGAACAATGAGGAAATCAATCAGGTGATGACATGGATAGATATAGAGCAGGCTTATAGCAAATATATACCTCTAGACTACAAGGCTTCAAACAGGCAGCCCATTATTGGGCTCCCCTCCCAGTGCAGGGAGTCTGAATCCTAATATATAAAAACCCTGGGTCGTAATGACCAGTAATGACCAAGGCTTGGCCAATTAGAAGTCAGTCCTGCAGTCAGAACTGGGTTGCCATGGCAACCCAGCACTGGCTGCTTCTGCTGCAGGCTTGGTGCTCCAGCACTGACTGCTGAGGGGGCTGTGAACCAGGGCCAGAGAGAAGCCTGAATAGAAAAGCAGGGACTGATCCGTTGCCTCTGTGGCAGCTTTTGATTAGCACTTGCTTCTCTCTTTCTCTCCCAGTCTGACCAGCAGCTGCACCTCCATTTCTCTGGAAGCCTCCACCAGGGCTGCTGATCAGCCCTGCCTTTCTGATCAGGACCCATTGATAGGCCCAGAGATGCTGACTCGCATAGGAACTGACCAATCAGAAACAAATGTGGGTGCTGTGAAGAACCAATGGCTGCCTAGGATGTGGAGCTTTTGATGTTGATTGGCATAGGAACTGACCAATCAGAACCAAATCTGGGTGAATTGCAAGGAGCCAATGGCTGCCTAAGAGGCGGAGCTTTTGATGCTGACTGGCATAGAAACTGACCAATCAGAACCAAATCTGGGTGCTGTGGGGAACCAATGGCTGCCTAGGAGGTGGAGCTTTTGATGCTGACTGGCATAGAAACTGACCAATCCAAACCAAATTGGCCAGCAGAGGAGGGCAGTTGGGGGTGAGATCAGGATGGCAGGAGAGGGCAGCTGGGGGCGAGATCAGGTCAGCAGGGGAGGGCAGTTGAGGTCAACCAGGTTGGCAGGGGAGAGCAGTTAGGGGCAACCAGGCCGGCAAAGGAGAGCTGTTAGGGGTGATCAGGCAGGCAGGCAGGTGAGCAGTTAGGAGCCAGTGGTTCCAGATTGCGAGAGGGATGTCCAATTGGAAAAAGTGCAGGCGGGGCTGAGGAAACCACCCCTCCGTGCACGAATTTTTACTTATAATACATGAGAGGCCCGGTGCATGTATTTGTACACTGATGGGGTCCCCCATCCTGGACTGTGCCCTTTCGCAATCTGGGACCACTTGGGGGATGTCGGACTGCCAGTTTCCACCCGATCCCCACAGGCCAGGCTGGGGGACCCCACTGGTACATGAATCCGTGCACTGGGCCTCTACTATGCATATAAGATCTTTAGTTAATTTCTTCCTGCCCTCCCCTCTTCCCCCTTCCCTCTGAGATTCATCAGTCTGTTCCATGTTTCCATGCCTGTGCACTGAGCGTCTGCCCCCTGGTGGTCAGTGCATGTCATAGTTACCGGTCGAATGGTCACTTAGGCTTTTATATATATAGATTTTCCATACTTTTGCTTATATCTTCTAGTCTTCAGAGGTCATTCTTCAGTATTATGAGACACAACCCCAGGGAAAAAAACCCTCAGCTCAGAGTTTTGGTTATCACCATTATGGTCAATTAATATTTGACAAAGGAGGCAGGATTATACAATGGAGTCAAGACAGTCTCTTCAATAAATGATGTCTGGAAAATTGGACAGGTACATGCAAAAAATGAAACTAGACTACCAACTTACACCCACCATACACTAGAATAAACTGAAAATGCATAAGATACTTAATTGTAAGATGGGAAACCATAAAAGTCCTAGAAGAAAACAGAGGCAGTAAAATCTTAGACACCTCACGTAGCAATATTTTAGCTGATGTATTTCCTAGGGCAAGAGAAACAAAGAAAAAAATAAACAAATGGGACTACATCAAAAAGCTTCTGCACAGCAAAAGAAAACATCAAGAAAATGAAAAGGGAGTCCACTGTATGGGAGAACATATTAACTAACAATATATCAGATAAGGGGTTAATCTCCAAAATATAGTAAGAGCTCATATAACTCGACACCAGGAAGACAAACAATCTAATTTGAAAATGGACAAAGGACGCAAATAGACACTTCTCCAAAGAGGACATACAGATGGCCAATAAACAAATGAAAAAATGCTCAACATTACTGATCATCAAAGTGATGCAAATTAAAACAAAATGAGTTATCACACCTGTAAGAATGGCTACCACCAATAAATCAACAAACAAGTGCTGGCAAGGATATAGAGAAAAGGGAATTCAAGTGCACAATTGGTGGGAGTGCAGACTGGTGCAGTCACTGACAGAAACAATATGGAGTTTTCTCAAGAAATTAAAAATGGCCCTAACTGGTTTGGCTTAGTGGATAGAGAGTCGGCCTGCAGACTCAAGGGTCCCAGGTTTGATTCTGGTCAAGGGCATGTACCTTGCTTGCGGGCACATACCCAGTGGGGAGTGTGCAAGAGGCAGCTGATCAATGTTTCTTTCTCATCTATGTTTCTAACTCTCTATCCCTCTCCCTTCCTCTCTGTAAAAAATCAATAAAATATATTTAAAAAAAGAAATTAAAACTATATCCTAAAGAATCCAAAACACCAATTTGAAAGAATATATGCACCCTTATGTTCATAGCAGCATTATTTACCATAGCTAAGATCTGGAAACAGCCCAGTGCCCATCAGCAGATGAGTGGATAAAAAAGATGTCATACATTTACCAAATTAAATACTACAAGGCCATAAAAAAGAATGAAATCGTCCCTTTTGCAACAGTATGAATGGACCTGGAGATTATTATGCTAAGTGAAATAAACCAGTGAGAGAAATATAAATGCCATATGATCTCACTTATATAGGAAATCTAATGAACAAAATAAACTGAGCAAACAATAGTAACAGAGGCATGGGTACATAGAACAGACTGATAGCTGTCAGCGGGGAGGGGAAGGAGGGACTGGGTGAAAGAAGGTGAAGGGACGAGTCAAAGAACATATAGGCATAACCCTTAACTCTGGTGATGGTCAGAGGGAAGGGAGGGGTGGGGGCTGGGTGGACGTGGGTAAAAAGGGGGAAAATAGGGACATATGTAATAGTGTCAACAATAAAAAAAATTCCTTATAACATGTGATAGTTTCCAGTTTCCAACTCCTCCCCTGCCCCACCCAACCCAGCTTTGGTCTGAGTAGTAGCTTCAGGATCCCCTGCAACTAAGAAGGCATCATCCATTTTGATTCTTTTAGAATAGAATCAAGAGGCATGAGAGGAAGCATAGAAATACAGATAAAATATATTTGTGATTCGTATTCTGTGGGGCAAGAATTCAGTTTTTATTTCTTTCACACAATACACTTGTGAAACTTTCTTAGAAACTTCCAAGGAATCTTCATAGTTCATAATTTAATTATTAAGCCATGAACCTGTATGATCTGATCCTCTCGGTTCTTGCTTTCTGCAGTGCATATTCTATAACAACTTAATGCTGGAATCCCTCATCCCACATAGTTTATTTTCATGGGTACAATGCCTTTCAAGATGGCTTAGAACCACCTGTCTTCTTCAGCAACCATCTGGTACCTGAGAAAGTTTTGTATCACTGGTATGCCCAACCATGGAAGTTTAGCTTACTTTTCTGCTGCCCCTATTCCTTATTTTAAACTGTCGCTGGCAGCCTTCCATATCTTTAGAATTAAATAGTTGAAAGGCAGGAAGCCATCTCTTTTCACATGCCTTCCAAACTCCAGAGACCATGACAATATCCTCCAAGAATTCACAGGGGCCCACCCGGTGTGGCTCGGTGGTTGGGCGTCACTCTATGGACCAGGAGGTTACAGTTCAATTCCTAATCAGGGCACATGCCCAGGTGGTGGGCTCGATTCCCAGTAGGAGTTGTGCAGGAGGCAGTCAATCAGTGATTCTCTCTCATCTCTGATGTTTCTATCTCTCCCTCTCCCTCTACCTTCCTCTCTGAAAACAATACAAATATATATATATATATATTTATATATATATATATATATATTTATATATATAAAAAATATATATATATATTTTATATATATATAAAATTCACACAGGCCTCTACACAGGGCAAGTGCCATAAGCTCATTAGTTTTTATAGTATAACAAACATCCATTGTAAGATGGATAGCAAATATCCTTCTCTAAAAAATATTTTCAGTGTTTATGAATGGTTCCCTTTAATCCTACTCATTGTGTTTGAGAACACCAGCACCCTGACCACAGAGATAAGAGGAGAAATCACAGAGTATTTTCTTGTATATCTACAACTTCACAATCTCAAATATTCCCTTTTAATTCCAGTATTATCCTAGATGGGCTTGTAGAGGGCAGTGAGTGGGAGAGACACAGGATAGTGTCTTGGTATTTTTTGGGACACTCTGGAGGAAAGAAAGAGTCTGACAGTTTAATGCCATAATCTTCAGAATTTGAGGGCCTTTATTATGTTATCCTTAAAAAAAAAGACAAATTCCTTTAACATTGCATTTCTGTCTATGCATCCACTTGTATATTTATATATTTACATTTATTTTGATAAAAAGATATGGGTTGAATTTGTGGCACTCATTGGATTAGTATAAAATTCAGTCCATTTGAACTAGCCAACTAAAGATCTAAATATGAAAAACTATAAAGAGACTATAATTTCTTGGTCATTACGTGGCTATACTTGTCTCAAAATGTGACTTCACTTTTAGGTCTTTAATTTATATTCAAAGTTGTAAATATTAGAGTTAAGCTTACCTTTGAACATTCATAAAAATTTCTGGATTTCAATGACTCATAACTTTGAGCAAAATCCCTTTGGCTATTTTTAAGCTAGAAGCAGGAAATAAGAGCATTTGTCCAATTTTAAGTTCAATTAAACTTGGTATGCTTCAATAATTCAGAAACCAGTGAACTTTAAAAACTGAAGATTTTCATGGGTCCAATTTACTCCCAGTTAATATTAGTTCAGAAATTTAAGCAAAATATGTTTTAATTATTGAAAAGCAATATGTTACAAAAATTGTTCTCTGGGGTTTGTTTAATAAAACACTGGATGATTATATTTCAAATATAAAATATTATATTAAGTAAAGCTTATGTATTTTGTAGTACAGTATGAGCAAAGGGATTAGATGTATATAGTTGAGATGTTAGGATATGGAAAAGTAAAAATCTTTATATCAAAACCTTTAAAAATAATAATTAGCATAAAATGAGAATATGCTGATATATTGGCTTATAATATTTTAAAATAATACTTATACTGATTTTATATTCCACATTATATGTAAATTTTTAAAATACTGTGTTTAATAAAGTATACATTTTACATTTTTAATAATATAACTCTAGAATATCACTGTCCAATAGAACTGTCTGCAATGATGGAAATGTCTGATACCTGCATATTAATACAGCAGCTATGAGCCACATATGGTTATTTAGAACCTAAATGAGACTAGTGAAATTGAATAACAAATAACAGAATGTTTATTTTTATTTAATTTTAATTAATTAAAAGATTAATTTATTCTGACACATGTGCTTAGTGGTTATCATATTGGACAATTAAGCTCTAGAATGAAGAGAATGAAGTCATTAACATTCTCCTAAGATTTGCTTTTGTATCCTTGAAAATTACATTAATTATAATACTTTGCAATCTTCAGAGACACAGAATATTAGGAGAGTCAAAGACTACTATAACATATCATTATTTTCAAAATGAAACTTCAAAAAATCAAATTAATGCTATATACGAAAGGGCAGTACATATCTTTAATATCTCTAAAAATCTGCCAATGCATTGATTATTGATGTCAATCCATGCAATACAACTTTTGCAGAATAGTACAATTTTTATATAGAAATTTATGTCAGAAGATTATCATATAAATTTATTATTTTAAATTGCGAAAGTGCAATTATTTATTTTTAGATACTTTTGTTTTTCCACTTCCATCTTCCTACCTCTACATAAATGTCTTTGTGTGTTTTTACATATTTTCAGCTATTTAAATTAAGAAAATAGTAAGGTAAAAAAATACTATAAACTTGGAAAATGTAAACAGCTTGTTTCTTCCATAACACATGTGTTCTCTACAGGGGAACTTTGTAGTGCTGACTTGCAGAAGATCCCGTAACCAATCTGCCCTTGGGACTGTCTGTCTTGTTCTTCATTCCAAAGATGAATATTATCCAGGAAGACTAGGTTCATTCAAGGCCAAATTATTTAAAAGAATCCTTTGCACACCTCCTTTCAGAGACTATGTATTTTATTCAGTTTCTTTTTGATTTTCTTGTATTCTATAGTGATTTCCAGGATAAAAACTACAAAAGCAAGTACAAAAAACATTTTAAATATTTTACTTAACAGTGAAATCAGTTGGGAAAATGTGACACAAAATTTAGTACATTCATGTTTATTAGAGTTAATACTAGTAATATCTTCTTTATATGATTGCTGTTGATATTACATAAGCTAATATAAATTAAACACTGGTAATAGCACCTGGCACATACAATTATTACTAATCTTTTTTGTTTAAGGTAGCATCATTATATAGGCACTGTTAAATTTTACTCTCAGAAAAGTGTTAGGGATGAATTAGGATCTTTGCTAAAAAGATGTACTGAGAGTGCTTCAAAGAAAAAATAGTACTTTATTATTTCTAAAATATTTTTAATGATTTCAGAGAGGAAAGGAGAGGGAGAAAGAGATAGAAACATCAATGATGACAGAGAATCATTGATCGGCTACCTACTGCACACTCCACACTGGGGATCGAGCCCGCAGCCTGAGCATGTGCCCTGACCGGGAACTGAACCATGACCTCCTGGTTCATAGGTCGATGCTCAACCACTGAGCCATGCTGGCCAGGCTGAAGTAAGAGTTTTAAGCTATTTCTCTAATAATGGAAATTGATTTGTCCTGGTCCACCCATGTGCCCCGGCTCATTCAATGCCATGCTTTTGCAAGAGTGCTGACTGGCATTGGGAGAGCATACCCACTCCCAATCATAATTAACTCAGGCTTCATGGTCAGTTGGCTAAATCATTTAAGTCTTTTGTCTAACTTTCAGTCTAGGTCAATCAAGAAAGCTTGAAAAGTTTTTAAAATTATGGGTATTTCTTTCCGTTGGCAAGCTATGGGTGGTTTTCCTACTCTTTCTCATAAAACTTTCTTAATTATAGTAAAGAAATATGTTGGCAGAATAGTATTTGTACTATGTAAAATAAAATAATTCTTATACTAATAGTTTTATACTACTTATTATTCAAACAAATTTTAAGAGAATACTAATGGAATTATTACTTTATAGTTTTAGAATGAATATGTAAATGACATATACTATTTTCTATTTTACCCAAAAGCATTTGTTCTTGAAAATAATACATCAATTAACAGTGAAATGATATTTCCATGAAGTCAACCGTTCAAGGAAATCGTGAGGAAACAAAATAATTTAAATTTTTTATTTACTTCAAAAAACTTAAAATCAAGTTGATATTAAAACACACTCACAGAAAACATTAAAAATATAATGTATGCCACAGGAATCAACTGCTTATTTCAGATATTAAGTATAAAAAGGTGGGACTTTGGGTGGTAAAATAATTTATTAACATCCATGGAAGAGTGAAGTCATGGAGAGTAATGTAAATAGTGAAGTATATCAAGGATGGAAAGAGGATGGCAGATTTGGTATACAGTACACAGTCAAGGATTCTGTCATGAAGTCTGACTAAGGAAAACAGACTGATTTTTTTTTTAATACATCAATATTTTTGTTTTGTATTTACTTATTTTTAATTTAAATTATTTATTGTTTAAGTATTACGTAAGTCTCCTTTACATATGGGAATCTGTAATAACACTTCTAAAAATTATAGTAACAAATGGACAGACACTGAAATTTAAAGGTGGGATTATTCTACATTGTTATTATCTTCAGGAAATTAGATGGTTAAAAGCAGGGTATATTTGTATAGAGAGACATGAAGGAGGGAGACAAATTTGGAAGTAGTAGGTGTAACTATTGTCTTTCACTTTAAAGTTGTTATTTGACAAAATTCCTTTACATATTAAACTCATATAATTGAGGAAGACTGACACGTGACTTATTTAAAGTTGAAGTAATAGGAACATGAAAGAAGAGTTAAATAGAAAGGGTTTTTATTTGTTTTGTTTTGTTGGTGGGGGGTTGTGGGGTTTTTGTGTTTTTTTGTTTGTTTGTTTGTTTGTTTGCTTTTTATAGCATAGACAAGGCATGGCAACAAGGTACTGCAGATAGCTCTGAAGTGATAAGAGAAATAGCAAGAAAAACAGAAACTAGTTTGACAAGAAATTCTTACTTATTTCCAGAGTTTTAAGTGACAGCAAAATATTAAGGTATAAATTCTTAGTAATTAATTAAATCTTTGCAACTTCATATATATTAGAAAGGTCAAGGCTAGAGAGGAGAATAAGTAATTCCCTAAGAATATCTTGAGAGAAAGAAAAAAAAAAAAAAAAAGACGGTAGTGGATTACTTTCTGGAGAGAAGGAATGCAAGAATTTGGAAAAGCCAGGGAATTTTAGTGCTATAGATATATCCATAGATATAATGAAACAAAAAATTTTTTAGCAAAGAGCATAACTAATAGCTTGGTCAAAATTTCAAAGATTCTGAATTTAAATGATTGAAAGAGGCCTTTTAGACTTGGAAGAACATTATTAATGATCTTACTGTGTGGACTTTTGAAATCCCAGAGTGCAACAGAAATTATGAAGTGAATGATGGTGAGAATATTGGTCCAGGCAATATCAGAATAAAAGTAAAAAATAAGAAAGAAATAATATAGTAGCTCTATGGAGGCGGGAAAGTTTAAAGGCAAAAAAATAAAAGAGTGAGACTCAACTTGCTAGAAATATTAGAACAAACAGATAAACCCAAGGTCCCTTAGGGGGCAGAGAATACAAGTTCAAAACCAGAGGGAGGAAATGCCTTTTTTCTCACTCACACATTCTTGATATAGTCTCCTAATAGAGTCCATTGTCAGTATAATACTAACCAAAATATTCTTTTAGGTAATCACTTACACAATAATAATTAAATAATTTTATTGGTAACATTTGAACAATATGAAAAAAGGTAAGGTAACATTTCAATCCTCCTGGAAACACACACTTAAATCAAAATGAGTTGCACCATCATTCATATTTCCATGTAGCATTTTAGATCCCAAAAGTGAGCTCAAAAGGCAAGTACTCAAACCAGTGATAAAGAAAATGCTGTTAAAAGGATTATCATATTACTAAGTCATATTTTAATATTCATATCCAGATGCTTATAAAATTGCCTTTTTCAAATAACACTCTTCTTAAATGGAATTTATAGTGTTTCATTCTTAATAAAAAAACATGCTCTCTTATTTCACTAGTTTTATCCCATACTTGTTGCAATAGTTATCATTTCCTTCTAACCACATAAGGTGAGAAAACCTTCTTTTAAGCAAGGATGCAAAGAAATACTTAATCCTAGTAAAACAACAAAGTCCTATATATCGCAGTTAATAGAAGAGTGTTGCAGGTAACTTCTTTCACCAGCAGTGTCTTTCTGTAACAATTAACTGCACAGTATTCACTTTACAATGCATTCACACCAGTTTTTGTTTCTGAGTTAAACAGCATTGGCAATATTAATAACCCATTAAGACTGGAAAATGCTCTTTAAAAATAAAGAGGTGAGTTTATGTCAGTAAAATCAAGTCACTATTCCAAAAGAAGGCTTAAACAATAGTCAAAGTGAAATTTACCTTCTAAACTCCCCTAGTGTAAAAATCCTTGGAGGATCAATTTTCTTAAACTCTTAGATCAAATAGTAACTACTCTTTCATGTTATTGAGAGATAGCTTAAAGTTCTGGTATAAAAATATAGCTCTCAACCAGCCTTAATTTCTCTTCAACTTCTCAGGACATTGAATATTTAAATATTTATTTATTTATTTATTGTATTATTTACTTTTTTTCCAAGTTGTAAAGCACATAATATTGACTAGAAAATGCTGTCTAATTTCCTATCTATGGTCCATCCACTTACTCTCCCAAGGAACACAAATATCAGTATGTCAATTCTTTACCATTAGAAACATACTTTTTAAATAGGATTGCTATTACTGATCATTTTTAGCTGTGGTCCATAGTACAAAATTTTTGTTCTCAGATTTAACTAAAAATAAATACTTTGCTTCAAATTAGTGGCATTGGCAAAGTATTGGCACAATGCCAATCTGCTTTTTAGGGCTAAAAATAATTTCATATATTTTACTTACAATATGACTGATGCAATAACTTTCAAGAACTACTTCGCAAATAAAGGGAAGGGTCATTCTTCATTATAACATAATATACTTTTCAGTTTGCAAGGGTTTTGTCTATACCAATGTCCCGTGGTTAAATTCTTTTTTCAGTTAAATTAAAAGACTGTGTTCCATTCAATTATTTAAAGGTATTAGAAGGAAAGTGCTTGGCACAAAATAGTTGCTTAATAAAATCAGTATTATATTTGAAAAAAATAAATTTCAAAGTGATGTTATTTTCTGAGCCTAATCAAATCAAAATTTTTTTCATTAAATGTAAAGAATATTGGTTTTTGCAGAGAAAGAACAATTACTTGTATCTAATAAAATTCTACAAAGCAAACATTTTAGATACAATATTAGATAAAATAGATAATATTTGATAACATATACTTTAGAAAAATATTGAACACAGTTTTATTCACCGTTAATTTTCATAAGGCACTTTTTTATTTTCTTTTCTTTTTTAGTATGAAATTACTCTAGTGAGGAAGAAAAGTACATCAGAATGTGAACTCCTATAAAACAAGCTGTATAAAACAGACTTGGTCTCCACTAAATCTGATCAATTATAATTGGCTAAATAGTTAAGGAACACCACTGAATATATAAATATTATCTTGATGTAATAGGGATGACATTCATTGAAAACTTTAAAATGTCAACTGAAAATACCTGGGATTATATAATATTGCATCTTTGTGCTAAGACACAGCCCAAGAAATAAAAATTAATAAATGCAATTGAAACCAAACCTTTACTCACAAGGCATAGTGGAATTCACCTTAGATCTTCTATTCTTACATTTTACCATTTTATACATCAGTGGAAGCTACTTCCCCCTAAAACACAATAATTTTAATTTTATTTCTTCTCATTTTCAGCAACCAATTCAAAACTTCATAGACGCTGAGTTTTATAGAATTTATATTTATCTTCCTATGCTACCTCTTTTCTTTTATGGCTAATATATTCTTTTTCCAAAGAGTTAACTTTACCCTTGAAGTACAAACCAACCATTTCTATCTCTCCAGTTCTTCTTCTCTGCTCCCCTCTTTTCTCTTTCTCTTCCTCATTCCACCCCTTCCTTCCTTTCAACCCACACCTCATGAGGTCTATATATCAAACTCTCAGGAATGGATTTCTAAATGAAAGAATTCTTCATTGAGTGAAAGAAAGAAGAATCTCCATAAACAAAGACAGATTTGCTTTTAGGAGATAAAGAATGTTTGGTTGTGGGATTGAATGTCTATATTTTCTTGTTAAATGTTTTTATCTAATTATTACAAAAAAATAAAGAACATTGTCAAGGTTTTATTTGAACATACTTAAGTCTAAACTAGAGTTTTTATCCTAAATTTTGGCTAGAAAAAAAAAGCGATATTAAAAATGAGAGTTTAACACCATGTTTAATGTCTCACAAAATTCTCCAAAACAAAATAAGTAAAGGCCCTTAGACACTGTGAAGGCAATAACCTCTCTCTCCATGGAAATTTTATTTAAAGACTAAAGTTAATCATTTAAATTATGAGAATATCTATGTCCATCTCCAGTTCTTGGCACCTAAGGACAGTGTTTTTCATAGATAAACTATATTTTGACTTATGCAAAGAATGCATAAAAAATAGATCCAATTTTACTTAACTTTTGTGACAGAAAAGAGAAACTATTCTCAGTAATAATACTTTATACTGTACTACACTTTTCAGTTTCTAAACCCAGTTCTCTTACAGTATTGCATTTGACCCACAGCACCCTGTGAGTTAGCTATTATTTCGATTTCATAGACATGGTAACTTGAGTTCAGAGAGGTTAAGTGACTTGCCCAAGTTCAGATAGTATGTGACAACAGGACCCGGAACCTATGACTTCTGAAATTGTCTCTAAAGATATCTATTCATTTTCACAGACACAAACTAAGTCTAAAATGTATTATGTGGATAATGAGTTATTCATTGCCTTTTGTATTTTCTCAAGAGGAAGAGAACACCAGGACAGAGACACTTGACATGTAAAAAGTGATGGAGAGTAGAGAGTTAAGTAAGCTGGTTGTACTGTTGGGCCTCTATGTTTCCCTATATGGTGCCTTATGAATACTATGTGCCTTCTACCACAATAGCCCTTATATCTTGATTCCTTTTAATATATCATAAAAGATACAATGATTGAGTCTTTATAACTATGACAAATTGAATGCAAAGCCCAACCTTTTTTTTTTTTCCCTTTCCATCCAATTTTCCGGGGTCATCCTATGATCACACACGCAATGGGGATGGCGGTTATATCTCTGAATAAGGTTATGCCCACATGGCTGAGTGGCAGTAGGGCCAAAACCCTCCTGGTCTCATTATTCTCCATTGCTGTGTTCTGAACACAGTGGCCGCCTAATAAGTGGCTGCCTGGCTGAAACATTAAATGAACACAAGAAAGTAGCTTCTGAAGCCCTGGCTACTTTTTTTTTTTTTTAATCTTTATTGTTGAAAGTATTGAAGTGAGTTCCTTGAGATAGTTATTCCCTCTCATGGACACTATTTATAAATTCCAGCTAAAGGTTCATCCTCACTAAAGTCACAACTCTATAGGGCAAAAATTTTTTGGATCCTTTATAGAGACCAGACTATAGAGGGATTAATATTTAAGTGAGTTACAGGCAGAATTCTCATTTTCCAAGCCTGCTTGTAGCATATGTTCCCACCTATCTTTACTTAGTTTCTCCTCTTTCCTTTGTAGCTGTTGCTTTGGGAACCATTTTTGTCCTTTTGTTTTTTTCTTTCCAAGACTTTTATCTCCTTTTGTTTGAGTGCAGAAAAGCCTTATCTCCTGAGTCCTGGACACAAGCTTATAAAGAAGAGTTTATGATAGGAAAGAATTTCCTTTCTGTATCTCTCTCTCTCCCAAGCAAAATTGCATCTAGTTCCAATGATTTAGCAATGCACCTGATAAAGTAATTGACTTTAAAGCTTAACACTTCCTTGCTCATCAGTTCTTTTTTTTCTCCTATAAATCACTAAACAAAGAATTTGCTTTGATTAAACCCTTATCAGATGTTACATTGGCAAATATGTTCTCCCATGCTGTGGGTTTTCTTGTTGTTTTGTTGATGTTTTCCTTTGCTGTGCAGAAGCTTTTTACTTTGATATAGTCCCATTTGTTTATTTTCTCTTTTGTTTCCATTGTCCTAGGAGATGTGTCAGTAAACATATTGCTACAAGTGGCTATATCTGATATTTTGCTGCCTATGTAATCTTCTAAGATTTTTATGGTTTCCCATCTTATGTTTAAGTCTTTTATCCATTTTGAGTTTATTTTTGTGTATGGTGTAAGTTGGTGGTCAAGTTTCATTATTTTGCAAGTATCTGTCCAATTTTCCCAACACCATTTGTTGAAGAGACTGTCTTGACTCCATTATATGTTCTTTCCTCTTTTGTCAAATATTAATTGAGCATAATGGTTTGGGTCAATTCCAGGTTCTCTGTTCTCCAAAATTTATAGGGAACTCATACAACTTGACAAAAGGAAGACAATCCAATCAAAAAATGGGCAAAGGGCCTAAATAGACACTTTTTGAAAGAGGACATACAGAAGGCCGAGAGACATATGAAAAAATGCTCAAAGTCACTAATCATATGAGAGATGCAAATCAAAACAACAATGAGGTACCACCTCAAACCAGTCAAAATGGCTATCATCAACAAATCAACAAACAACAAGTGCTTGTGAGGATGTGGAGAAAAGGGAACCCTCGTACACTACTGGTGGGAATGCAGACTGGTGCAGCCACTATGGAAAACAGTATTGAGTTTCCTCAAAAAAATAAAAATGGAACTCCCATTTGACCCAGTAATCCCTCTCCCAGGAATATATCCCCCAAAATCAGAAACACCAATCAGAAAAAAAAAACATATACACCCCTATGTTCATAGCAGCACAATTTTGTACAATTGCTAAGATTTGGAAACAGTCTAAGTACCCATCAGCAGATGAGTGGATTAAAAAACTGTGGTACATCTACACAATGTAATACTACGCTGCTGTAAAAAAGAAAGAAAGAACTCTTACCATTTGCATCAGCATGGATGGACCTGGAGATCATTATGCTAAGCAAAATAAGCCAGTTGAGAAAGGTATCACATGATCTCGCTTATTTGTGGAATATAATGAACAACATAAACTGATTAACAAAAATAGATCCAGAGACACAGAATCATTGAACAGACTGTCAAATCTCAGAGGGAAGGCCAGTGGAGGAGATAAAGAGATCAACCAAAGTACTTGTATGCATATAAGCATAACCCATGGACAAAGGGAGGGGTGAAGGCCAGGGCTGAGGGGCAGGGGCAGGCTAGGAGAGGACAATGTGGCGGGGGAAGGAGACATATGTAATACTTTCAACAATAAAGAATTTTTTAAAAAATAATAAAATAAATATAAGAATCATCATGTGAAAAGTGAAAAGAAAAAGAATTTGCTTTGAGTCCTATTGAACCATGTAAGTAAGATGCTAAAAATTAATAAAAGAAAAATTTTATCATTTATAAAGCAATGTGATCAGCCAAAATACTACCCAGAATCTGTCCAAGGAAACAAAAATAAATATGAATGTCATTTAGATAGAAATTATCCTTTGCTCTCATTAGTTAAAAATGTATAATTCTGGGAAATGTTGAAAACCAAACTAAGGAGTACATTATATGAGAGGCAAACCTTCACAAATTAATTTATGCAATGAGTTAAAAAACACATAGGCTATTGTAAACATAATGATTCAGATTGTCTTAATTATTGTGTTAGTATGAAGTAAAATGAAAATATTTTCTTTTATGGTTGGAATAGTTTATGTTGCCAAATATAAAGATGTTTGCCATTTTATTTAAACAGATGTTTTTGTATTCTGAGTTGCCCCTCATCACTTGAAGGAACTAATATTTTTTTGTTATATAACACTTCCAAAATACTCTTTAAGTAAGAGCTATAAATTTGAAATAGAAGCTATTTGGAATAAAATCCTAGTGTTTTAATATATAGCAGCAATTTTTAACTGGTGTGCTATGAGAACTTTTAAAACTTGTAATACCTGACTATTAGTCAGGCACACTGACCCCTTTTCCCTTAGATTGTCAAATATTTTTTTTTTTTAAATGACAACAGTCAGCACAACAATAGCCATCGGTGTAAATGAATAAAAATTATACCTATTTTTTTGTCACATTGGCAAAAAAATATATAATGTATTTTTTGGTGTCTTGAAAAATTTTAGTAATTAGTTTATGTATGCCATGAGATGAAAAAGGTTGAAAATCACTGATATATAGTATGCATATAATCTTTGTTTAATTTAAATTATCATTATTTAAAATGTATAAACAGGGTATAATATATTGTATGTCATTGTGTGTCATTTATGTAATTTGTAGCTGGAAAAATATTTATTTAGAGATTTAGATTGCCTAAAACCAGTATCAAAACCTTCACCACTTTTCTCTACATTCGAATTCCAACCTCTATCTTTCCTTCTCCTTCTCTTCCCTTCTCAACCTGTTTCCCTCTCTTCTTCTGTCTTTATATCAATCTGTCTATTCTTTTATTTATCTGTCTATCTCTGATATCTCTATCTCTGTATATCTTTATGTATCTTTATCTTCTCTCAGCTGATAATCTGTGCTATGCTCCCTAGAGAAATTGTGCTTATTGGACATTAATTCCATCTGCAACTTGTCTCATCATTTACATTTATCTCTATCTGCATTCATCTTTACCTTTTTGCCATTTATAAGTAAGGCAGAAGAATTTATCCTCTTGTGCATTATTGTTTTATTCCATCACATCTCTATAGGAAAAAAAAATACCTTGCTATCAATTAACCCCTTTTTTTCTCTATCTTCAGTAATACCTCTCTACTATTTTTTCTTTATATCATAGAAAGCTGATGAAACATTTTTTATCCCAAAACAACAATGATTTCCCTTTTATCTTTGCACTCTAATTCTAGTCTATTTTGCTACATTTCTTTATATCTATAAATCTTAAAGGATCTCTATTTTGCCCTATACATTCTTTTATCTAGCTATCATATCCACATTTTTCACATAAAATATTATCCTACTGAAATCAGTGCACTGATTGCTGAACACATTGGTTACTTCTCATTCCTAACTTTAGCTGAACTGTTTGCATATTTGTCAAGTTATGACTATATCACTTGTCTTAACAATTTCTTCCAATTTGGTTTCTATGGTTCTTCTAATTCTTGGACTATTACATCTTAGTTTATTTCCCTGACTCTTGATTCCTTGTAATCAAATAGTCTTGGTGTTATTTAACATATTTTTAGTAAAGTTCCTGGTGTATTATATATAATATTGATATTATATATAATATAATATATAATATTGATATTAAAATTAGTTGTTTTTGATGCTGGTGCAAAATCAATTATATAATAAGATAATAGAAATAAAATGTTCATAAACACAAAATTACACTATATATAAATCTATTTCTTTTTTAATGCAATTATAGTTGGAGAAGAAGTAAGTTACTATTGTACTGTATGTGTACGATTTTATATGTGTCTAAATGATTAGATTGCTACCTGTGAAAACAAAGGTAAGAAGTTTATCATGCCCTTTCACTATTTAGATTCATATGGGACCATTAAAGAAACATCGTAAAACAATCTAACTAATAAAACCAACAATATTGCTGTCCTGTCTAAACTTGCTCCTCTCATTGAGATATTTAGTTTAAGCTCTATCATAATAACAAATATCATAAATCTGTATCCTAGATAAAGGGGATATGACCAAAAACAACAACAAATAACAAAACCTCTCAGTAGTGTACAACAATGAGTACTTACATACTGCTTATGTGTGTGTAGAATTAGCAGACTGTCAAAAGGTGCCTATGCAAATCTTAGTCTGCCTTGCTCAAATGTCTGAAAGCTGGCTGGTTATTGTTAAATTAAGCAAGGAGGCCACTGGAGTGAGGTCGCTCTATGGCATAGTGGCCTACCAAGCAAACCAAAATCTAAGTCTGTAAATGCCTCAATCTTATAAAATCAAAACCTAAAAACAACCAATCACAACAGAAATTCCAATGGAAAACCTATGATGTGAACCCAGACAGTCTGATGCTGAAGACCCTTCTTAACTACTGCTATGGTGTCACAAAGGCTCATTTAGAAACAAAAAGTCCTTGTAATGATGCTTTCTTCTGCTAATACATGATTGCCACTTCTATTACACATGAAGAAAAATATAAAAGCAATGACATACTTACACATTATATGTTGCATGGCCCAATTCTTTTTATTAGTGAAATAATTATAATTATTTTTTCACATTTACAAGACTATTATAGGTTTTAAAAAATTTAGTCTGACAATAAGAAGCTCCAAAGCTATATTTGCAATTCATAAATTCACTTCAGTTATAAATCTTGCATTCTAATCTCAAGTCTAGTGTTAAAATCAGCTGACAAGCAGGAACTGCTACAGGCTTCAGCTGCTAGTATAAAATAGAAAGAAAAAAACACACAAATTTATTAAATCCTTTCTAGAGGCATTTTATCTTCAAAGTTGAAAACTGGCTTAAGTCTGAACATTTCAAGAATTTTATAACTTGGCCTGTAATCGGTTAGAAGAAAGAAAAAGAAATCACCAAAACGGAGTGGTTTACTATACTGCAACAGGGCCAGCAGAGACATTTCATATAATGATAACACTGAAGCAAAGGGATGTCTAGCAAATACACTGAACCGTTATTTGTAATGAAAACTTGTGCTCTGAAAAAAATATAATTTTAAGATTAAAGCTCATGAAGTTATACACATTATATAATAATGAGTTTACATGTTGAAAATTAGATTGTCCTCAAAAATGACCAAAAAGAAAACAAACCAAAAAACTTCTAATTATATTGACACTCTTTTTTCCCTAAAGAATATGATGTACATAGTAAACATACTATGAACTTCCAGAAAACTAAAGACACTTCGACACAATTAACTAAGCAGATGAAGAAGAGGACTAGAATATTAATTGCAATTTTGTCTACTGCACTAATTGGGCCATGCTTTAGGGGGAGAAATGTGTTAATGTTCTTATAGTATTTGCATGTTTAACAACTCCTTTTGAAAGTGCTGGCTGTGTGGAAGAATTTTACCAATGAGCTCAAAGAACGATGACATCTTTTCCTCAGATGAACAAGACTCCTTCTAGACTCAAAGCTAGTTACCTTCATTAGGATTTTAATTGACTCCGCAAAGATCAAAGTTAATAAATCTGTTTATTAACTGTTGTTAACTCCTATACAATAGAATTGCTCCTACAGCTTGAAATTATATGGATTAGTAGCATGATCTTCTTGATGTACATTTAAAAATACCTGTAGCCTATATATATATTTTCTGTTCTCTCACTGTACCAGCTGGTGCCTAGTTTAAAGGATAAATAAAACTTAGCAGTTGGTTGTCATTTCTTCAAAATGAGTAGCAATGAATATAGCATTTCTCTGAACAATAGCTAGTTCTCCTGCAGCAGAGGGCTTTCCAAGCATAGCTTAGCTTTCCAGGTTTCTTTTGCATGTATTTTACTTTAAATATGGAAACACAAGAGACCAGTAATGTAGAGTATATTTCCACTCCAATTGGTTCTACCACTATTCTTTAAAATTAATATTTTTTAAAGTGTCAAATCACTCAGAAACCCAGTATCTGAATCTCAGTTTCCTAAGTGGTAACTTTTAATAATAATAATAATAATAATAATATTGATATTATCTTCAGCTTAAATGTCAGTGATCATATTTAATGACACCCATATTTTGTCTATCAACCCATGTAACTTAGTGGCATTAGGATAGAGGCTGTGTTTTCCCACTTTTGTACACCCGGAAAATGAGAGTACATTCTGTTAAATAAGTAAATAGCTATTAGAGTTTAACATCTAGGTGTTTTACAAGTTAGGAATTATCCTGGAAAGCAGATTTGAAAATGGGATTTTGAAGCTGGATCAATGGTTACTTAGCCATTAATGAGGATCTCATATTGTTTTTAGTAGCTGGCAGGTGAAGTACTTAATCCATGCTATGTTGTAATAGAGCAAGTGTCAAAACTGACACTAGTTATAAACTGGAATTGTACATTGGTGTAAGAGAATACATTAGCTGGTACATTATATCAGACATTTGAAAAATAGAGAGGAAGTAGTATTTTTTAAAAAATATGATTTTATTGACATCAGAGAGAGGACGGGAGAAAGATAGAAACACCAATGAGAGAGAAACCTGCAATTTCCTGGTGCATGGGGCAATGCTCAATCAACTGAGCCACATAGCGGGCAAGGAAGTAGTAATTGTAAGGAATAGGAAATTGGATGTCTATTGCTGAGTACTGTTGATACACTGGGGAAAATGTAAGGCTAAGAAGGAGCAATGATCTATTTGAGCGATGTGTGAATGCCAGAAGCCTTAGCAGGGACTATCACCTTCTGAAGCTGAAGGGTAGAAAAAACTGAGCATGAGACCCAAGACTTAAGAAGAATATTAGTAGTTTTCCAAAGAGTTGAATCTTCAACCCTGTCAAGTCTCCCTATTCCAAGAACAGGGCCTTAATTGGGAAAGTATAAGACCCTGAAACTTGGAATAGAAAGAAGTCAATGTACTTGAAATGTCTGAAAAGCCATATTTCCCTGTGTCTGCCAAAATGTCCCTTTTATTGGATTCTTCTCCCCTTGCCTAAAGGTGAAGTCTGCTTTTCAAAACAGGTGCACTTGCCCAGGTTGAGGCTTGAAGCAAGTTCAGACCTGCTACCCACTGACTGAAGGAGAGGCTGGGTCGCTAGAGAGAACACTTAAGGGTATACTGAGAATCTGACACACCAAAATGTGAATCCTCATAACATCCCCTATCAAGAGACACACTTTATAGCAAAGGTGTGACACTGGCTACTTCATCATGGAATAGACACTTTATACCATATATCATAGCATGGAAGCCACTAGAATGATAAAGTAGCAGAATAGTTTCCTGAAGATGAAGCTGTAACACCAACTCAAATATAAAATCATGTGAGGGTAGATATAAATCCCAAGGACTTAGTAGATATCCTAAATTCAATGAGCATAATATGGCCTCACATCTCCAGAAAGCAGGATATCTGTATTATTAAACCAAGGGGTGGATGCTAGAGTACCTCTGTTTTACTCTCTGTAACCATGTATGGAATATGTGCCTCACTCCCCATGACTTGAGACTCTGAGTGTGTTGGAGAGTGGGAATTTTTGCCCATTCCAGAGAGACCGTGGACTATGCCCCAGTTAGAGTTGTCAGTGCTGACACCAGGCCAGGCCTTGAGATACGGTCTCATGGCCCCTTCCAAGCACATAGGCCTTCTTTCATAGAACACTGTCAACTTTCTAAAGAACAGGATGACCCTGTGAATAACATGGTCGTCAATGGCATGATCCTGACATTGCTTAGAAAAAACTGTTTTGTCTTGGGTTACTTGCTCTGCAAAAACAGGATGTGGTTAATGTGCATAAAAGTGGTCCTGCACAAAGGGTCAGGGCTGCTCTCTGGACTCCCTGTGTAGAGAAAGGCAGAGCAGTCGCTGGCCAGCTAATAAAGGCTCCCTAAATTTTAATTTGGTCTGGACTCCAGTGGTCGTTCACTCGTGCTAGCTCCACAACAAGTGTAGAAGATCTGGTTCCCAGAAGGAACTTCCAGGAGGTGTCACAGTAAGATTTTCATTCATCTTTAGCCTGTGGCTCTCACTTTGTCACTTCAGACTTCTCACACCATGACAATAGCAGTCAAGAAAAGAAACAATGTACTGGAATGGGTAAATAACTGCTCATTGGCAGAAGGTAGAGCTATGGTTAAAACGAGAAGGGAAGATTATATCCAAACCTGAGACCATCTACTGGAGCACCTTTTGATTACACCCTTGCATGATTTTGGTGGTAAATGGGCAAAGAAACATACATAGTCTGAGAAGGACATGATAACCAGGGAATTAGACCTTGAAGAGATGAGGGTCTGGATCACTCCCAGAGGTAAATCTCATGGAGCACCAGTGGTGCCAGCTGAAGCTAAGGGAAGTCTAGCATGGATAGTAGAGGAGGCAGATCATGGATATCAGTGTGGGCCTTAAACCAACAGCAGTGATAAGATACTAGGTTGTTCCAGTAACCTTCCTCTGATATGTATCCCCAGGAAAGGAGACAAATCAACATCTTGAACAATCTGTTTCTATATAAGGCACAATTAAGAAGTATGTATATCCTCGTGGCCCAATGAGTAAACTGCAGTGGATATGGTGGTGTGCTACCCAGATAGGCTACCTTCAAGAATGAGGCATTTATTCATCGAGTCACTGTGAGTAAGGTTCCCCACCAAATTGCCCTTCACCATACTGGAGGAAGCTGCCTGGCCCCACTTCAACTCTGTCTCCTGGGACAGCCTTTATCCAATGACTGGCCTATGTAGAAAACAAAGACTGGACATTTTGCCTCAATTTGGGAAAAGCTGGAGGTAATCCCACCTCAGTAACTCCTTTGTGGTCAATGAAGTCCCGTGTTATGTCAGATCATAGTTCAACTCCACCCTCTGACTGATACTGCTTCCCAATTTGATGAAAGATACTTTTAAGTGAAATCCCTAAAACCTTCTGAATGCAAAGCTCCGTCTTTGAGGTTGTTTTTAGGAAATGCAATCTAAGAGACTCTGCAAGTATTTCTTATTCTTATTACTTGGCAACAATCCTTCTATGCCTTTCTTTTATTTACATACTAAAACTCCAATTATGTTTGTCTTATGATTTATTTAATAGTTTTGGCTGTTTCAAAAATATTATCCTATAGATTAAGGTGCTATAAACATTTCTAGGAAAGGACACCAATAAAAGTACTTAATATTTAAATCTTGGTGGTTTCATTGATTTCAATTTTTAGAAATGTGAAAGTTTCCTGTGTCTTAGTTTCTGATAGGATTAAGTGATATAATTTTAAAGAAGTTATTTTAATATTATAAGAAGTTCTTTTTTTAGCCTTCCTTAATCTCCTGTTTCAGTTTTATTTGCACAGTGTAAATTACATGATCAAACAAATGAAAAGCAATCATTATCAATAAAAAAGTTCCTATTGCATCTTTTACATTCCACTGTGTAAATTACATGATCAAACAAATGAAAAGCAATCATTATCAGTAAAAAAGTTCCTATTGCATCTTTTACATCCAATTGCTTGTTTATTTTAAAATTTTTAATACAACTAACACTCCTTGTTATAAAAATATTACAAAACTTTTCTGATTAGATCTACAAAATCATATAAATTCTTACTTTCACTGAAATATTGTTCTGTTCTGAAACCTTTTTATTCACTTTCTAATACAGTAAAATGCACAAATACGTAAGTGCTAAGTGTAAAATATATTGAATTTTACATATAAATATACCAGTGTGACCACCACATCTATCAACATAAAATATTTGAGAACCAGAATTTTTTCATGTGCCTCCTCCTGTTCACCTCCCTCTCCAGAGGAGATCATTATTCCGATTTCTATCACCCATAGGTTACTTTTATGCATTCCTCAATTTCATGTATATATAATCAGAAAGTACATACTCTTCCTTCTCTGATTTCTTTACTCATCAAATATCTGTGAGATTCATCCATGTTGCTGAGCTTAGAAATACTTATTTTTTTCATATTGTTATATTGTTATGAAGTGTACAGAAAATACATTTGTGTTTCCAAGAATAAGAGCTTTCTGAATAAATTTTACTGGAAACTTGGGATCCTAAGCAAAAAAAAAAAAGCTTTGCAGATTAAATTTACATATATATATCATATTACACACATACACACACACACACACACACACACACACACACACACACACAGAATTCCAGAGATATTTTCTTAACTCCAGAGGTATGTGTTTATGTTTCAAGAGAAAAAAAGCCCCATGACTTTGGAGACATCTCCAGGTTGTATAATCTAAAGACATCTGGAACTAGACCTTGGAGAGATTTTATTTCTATTCCAAAGGTTGAAATGATAACTCAGAATCCTGTCCATCCTTTATGCAAGGAGCAAAAGTCCCTTGCCCTCATTTTGGGAGAAGAAAGGGAGGCATCTCCCTCTTTCTCCTGCATATAAGTAGATAAAATAATTACATATAAGTAAGTAATGATATTTTTAAGTGAATAATGATATTTTATGTACAGTTTAGATCACTTCTTGTGGACATTTGGGATAACATTAGTAAATATTAATATTGGTAGCTCAACAGTAGCCTTTTACTTCATGAAAAGTAAGAATGTATTTATCCATCCTAATTTTTATACTTTCAATATGCAACTATTATGAAGAAAACTGCTGTGAGCATTATTGTACATACTAGAGACCTGATGCATGAAATCCGTACAAGAGTAGGCCTTCACAGCCGCAGCAGCTGTGTCGATCCCTCCCTCGTAGTCACAGCAGCTGCCTCAATCCCTTGCACCCTTGGCAGCTGCCTCGATCCTACAGCTGCAGCCCCAGCTTCGTCCAGAAGGTCATCTGGACGGTCATTCTGCTGTTCGGCTATTTGGTTGATTTGCATATTACACTTTTATTATAGAACTAGTGGCCCAGTGCATGAAATTTGTGCACCAGGGGGGTGTCCCTCAGCCTGGCCTGCATCCTCTCCAATCTGGGACCCCTGTGGGATTGGGCCTAAACCAGCAGTCAGACAACCCCCTTGCAATCCTGGACTGCTGGCTCCTAACCGCTCACCTGCCTGCCTGCTTGATCACCCCTAACCACTCTGCCTGCCTGCCTGCTCGCCCCCAACTGTCCCTCCCCCCCGCCAACCTGATCACCCTCAACTGCCCTCCCCTCCTGGCCTGATTACCCCTAACTGCCTCTGCCTCAGCCCCGCCACCATGGCTTTGTCTGGAAGGACGTCTGGAAGGTCTTATGGTCTAATTAGCATATTACCCTTTTATTAATATAGGTAGGATATGACATACTTCCATAACTATAACATATCTACCAATATTACAATATTACTCTATGATAATACGTACTTCATGCGATAGGAAGGCATCTAATACATTACATTGTATATATTGTAAGTAGTAGGAAATACTGTATTCATAGCAATAATATACACCCTGTGACTTCCCTTCCTGTTTTGGGAATGGTTCCCCAGTTCTTTGAACATTTCCTGGCCCCTAATATATATATATATTTTTTTTTTGGTCATTCAGTGTAACTTTATTTACTGTTTATTGCACATGATTTGAGGTCTTTAATTTCTAACCACCAAAGATTCAAAGGACTATTTTTTCCATGAAGTTTAACATTAACATCAGTGAATTCATGTATTCATGTGTTTTTATTGTAAACATCTGAATTATTCACATTGTCATAGATCCTGAGCTCATAAGCGTGGACCATGCACAGGCTGGCAGCAAGCCAGGAAGCCACTCTGCAAGCAAATAGATACTCTGCATAAGGAGAAAAGTCATAGCACAACATTTAATGTCCAACCTGAGTCACCTCAGAATGTTATGTATATTGACTTCTTAATTCATACAGTATCGGGAACTCAACTGCTTGGTTGGTGATGGGGTTGACCTGGTTTCAGGAGGATTATTCCTGAAATAATTAAGGAAAGGGGGGCTCACTCTTTCTTCTTGGTTGCTTGCTCCTCCCCAGCACCTTCATCTTTCTTCTCGTCCTGAGCTTCTTGGGCATCTTCTCCTTCACCTTCACCTCCTTCTTCCTCCTTTGCGTCCTCCAATTCTTCCTTGGCACCTTCTTCCTCTTCCTCTCCTTCCTCTTCCTCAGCCACTTCCTTTTCCTTCTCCTCCTCTTCAGCTTCTTCTTCAGAGGGGGTTTCATCCTTAGCTTCATCGGCTTTTGTCGCCTCAATGGTCTCCTCCACCTCGATCTGCTCCTGGTGTATTGGCTGGTGTATTAAGAAGGGAAGGAGTGAGTGGACATCAAGTAGGAGCTGGTCTGTAAACCACCGTAGGCAGATCAACCAAAGACCTGGGAACTCTGGGAGTAGCCGCTGGCTATGCTTCCTATGCTGGTGAAACTGAGCCGGGTCTCCTCACCTTCCAAGAGTTTCCTGTAAGCTGCAATGTCAATGTCCAAAGCCATCTTCACATTGAGAAGATCCTGGTATTCTTTTAAATATCATGCTATTTCACTCTTTGTAGTTCTCAACTCATTTTCTAATTGTTGATTGTGTCCTGCATAGCACTAACGTCTGCGTTCTGCTTATCCTCCAGCTCTCGCAGCTGCTTTCCCAGTGCTTTGTTCATGCCCCAGCTTGCTTCCATCTCCAGGGTCTTGGCCTTGAGCAGGCGATGGCTCTCGGACACCTTGTCCTTGGTGGCACGCACCGCGTAGGTGTTCTTGGCAGCGCTCTAGGTCAGCAAGGTGAAGCGGCTTTTGTACCATTCTTCGGCATTCTGCATGCTCTTAGCAGCCAGCTTCTCGTACTGAGCGTAGATGTCCTTGAGTGCAGCGGAGAGGTCAGACTTGGAGAACACATCCATCTCCACGGAGATCTGAGCATACTGGATCTGCGCCTGCAGCTCAGCGATCTCCTTTTCATGCACCTTCTTCAGAAAGGCGATTTCGCCCATCAGGCTGTAGATGCACTTTTCCAGCTCAGCGCCAGTGAGAGCCGCCTCATCTGCACCTTTGCGCGCCTCCATCAGCCAGCGCTCTGCGTCATCATGGTTCAACACCTCTTCCTGGTAGCGCGCCTGCAGGTTGCTCCCAGCCCCTTCTGAGCCCCGGTGCCTCCTAACTGCCCACTTCCCTCTCATCCCAGGGATAGGGTGTGGTGGGGTGGGGGACAGGCATCCCATTTTCATTAAAATGTTCAACCCAGGACCTGCTCCACTGGTGTCAGCAGGTGGCCCAGGGGCAGACAGTGATCCTGGACCTTGGCCACCCCTGCCTACCCAGGTCCTTGATCACGGCCTGGACCCCGTGGGCGAAGTCAGGTGCTGCACCTGCTGCCTGCCCGGGTCCCCAATCATGGCCTGGATCCTGCTGGCAGTGTCTGGCACTGCCTGCTCCACCTGCCCTTCCCCCATCTCAGCCTGGACCCCACAAGTGGTGTCTGGCGCTGCCTTCTCCGCCTGCCCATCCCCAGTCATGGCCTGGACCCCACAGGTGGCATCTGGAGCTGCCTGCCTGACCTGCATATGCAAATTTACCTGCCTTATTTGTTGGGTTAATTTGCATATCACTCCTGATTGGCTGTGGGCATAGCGGAGGTATGGCCAATTAGCATCTTTCTCTTTTATTAGTGTAGATATTTTGATAGTCATCTGTCATCATTTCTGGAGGAATATATAACTAGGAATGAAATTGCTATGCTACAGGAAAATTAAATTTTTAGCTTTTGAATGAATGTAGTACCAAATAACATTCCAAAGCAAGTTTGGCAATACACACTTTGGTCAATATGCAAGTGTTCTGTTTGCTCTCATGCTTAACAACAAATTTATGCTATTTCTAATAGGTAGTTACTTTTCAACGTTATAAAGATACCATTGCATTATCATCTGGATTTCACAATATTGTGCAAAAGTTAGCAAATATCTTAACATTTTTTCTTTGAAGGAAGTGTTTATTAATCCTCTGGCTACTTTTAAGATTGTCTAGTTTTAGCAATCATCTTTATATATAATTCAAAGTCATTTTCTCTACTGAAAAATCAGCTGACACTCTTATGGGAACTCTCTTGTAGGTAACTAACTGCCTTTCTCCTGCTACTTTTAAGATTCTCTTTGTCTTTTGCATTTTAATTATGATGTGTCTTGGTGTAGACCTTTGTGGGTTCATCTTGTTTGGGAATCTCTGTATTTTCTAGATTTGTATGTCTATTCACTTCATCAGGTTAAGGAAGTTTTATGTCATTATTTTTTCAAATATGTTTTCAATTTATTGCTCATTCTCTTCTTCTTCCAGCACCCCTAAAATATGAATGTTGTTATACTTGAAGTTGTCCCAGAGGCTTGTTACATTATTTTCATTTTTTGGATTTTTTTTTTTTTTGATGTTCTGATTAGGTGGTTTTTGCTTCCTTATATTCCAAATCACTGATCTGATTCTCAGCGTTTTCTACTTTACTGTTGATTTACTATAAATTATTTTTTATTTCAGTTAGTGTATCCTTCATTTCTAACTGATTCTTTGTCATGGTTTCCATGTATTTTTTTTTTATGCTGTTGAAGTTCTCACTAAGTTCATATGCATCCTTATAACCAGTGTTTTGAACTCGGCAACTAATAGATTGCTTGTCTCCATTTTGTTTAGTTCTTTTTCTGCTGTCTCCTGGACTTCATAAAATGGCTTATGTATTTGGTGTTCTGTAGGGCCCAGTAGCACAGCCTCCCTGATCACCCAAAAGGGAACTTTGTAGACCAGAAGGGATTGGCAAGAAATATTCGGTGTGATGAAAAGCAAGGACCTACAACCAATATTATTCTACTCAGCAAAGTTATCATTAAGAATTGAAGAACATATATAGAGCTTTCCAGATAAGAAGTTAACAGAATTCATCACCACCAAATAAGTATTACATGAAATGTTATAGGGTCTTCTGGAAGAAGAAGAAGAAGGAGAAGAAGAAGAAGGAGGAGGAGGAGGAGGAGGAGGAGGAGGAGGAGGAAGAGAGTATGAACAATAAATTGGCAATAAAAACTTCTCTATCAACAATTTAATCTAAAAAAACAAAATAAACAAACAAGCAGAACCAAAGCAGACTCATAGATACAGAGAACATTTTGATGTTTGACAGTGGGGAAATGGTTGAAAAAGGTGAAGGGATTATGAAATACACATTGGTTGTTATAGAACAGTCATGAGGATATAAAGTACAGCATAAGGAATATAGTCAACAATATTCTAATAACTATGTATGGTGTCAGATGGGTATGAGATTTATTGAGGTGATCATTTAATAAGTTATTTAATGTCTAATCACTGGGGTGTACATCTGAAACTATATAATATTATATGTTAACTGCAATTGAAAAATAAATGATTTAAATAAAGACAAATTTTTAAAAACATTCTCTCTATCTCTCTTCTTAGTTCCATGCTTGAGCATAAAACTGTTTATTAACACCCCACTTGGCTCTGCTGCTGATTTCTCAAATTTGAGTCACCTGGAAATTAGATATACTTCTTAAAAACGTAGACTCTGGAAACATTTAACTAAAAATCATGCTGTCTACATTACAATTTTTAAGAAGAATAAATTTAGAGGCAGCAATCTCGTTTCAAGTTCATTGAAGAGAACAACAAACAAATTAACTTAAAACCCAATGTTCATATCAAGCCCCTCATTCATCCATTGAAAAATACTTACTAGCACTTATGATCTTCCAAATGTTACTATAAGCAATAGTGATACATCAGTGAACAAAACAGATCTAAATCTTTTTCTTATGAGGTTTACATTGAATATGGGGAGATAAACAATAAACAATAAATAATGGATAAATATGCAATATAAACACATTTATAATGTTAGAACATAATGTTAGGGTGTGATAAGCATCTATATATATAAAACACTAATATGCAAATAGACTGAACTGCAGAACAACTGAACAATGAAACGACTGGTCGCTATGACATGTGCTGACCACCAGGGGGTGCATGCAGAACATTATGGACAATGGCTGCAGGCAGCAGAGCGTGGAACATGGCAGGTGTCAGCTGTGGCAGGATGGTGGAGCAGGTGAGCGGGGGCACCAGACCAAGGTGGGGCACCAGTCGCTGTCATCGGGGCAAGCCTCTGGTGGTTACTGAAAATTCTTTGCTCCCACGTGCTGTGGTCCCACCTGGTGCGAGCAGGACTAGTGCTTTCAGTGTGTGGAAACGGCAACAGCAGGAGCTGGGCTGCTGGCAGACAGGGGACAGAAGGGCACAGCAGGAGGGGCCAGGTGGGGGCACGAGGATGGGCTGAGACCCATCTATTTGCCCATGGCAGCCTTGTGACCCACAGTTCCTTTCAGGGTGCACGAATTCGTGCACTGGGCCCGTAGTGCTATATAAAGTTAGAACATTATAGAAGATGAATAAGCAGGTTAAACAGAATTGAAAGTACTGTAGTGCTCAAAATTGGCCTCAAAAAAACACACACACACACACACAAAAAAAAACACACACACTAAAAAACACAAAACTAAAATATAAGCAAAGAGTTAAAGTAGATAAATGAGGAGTATACCAGATAACGTTCTACTACAGAAACAAAACCAGTATGATATGTATACCCTTATGGAGGAGATGGACAGAGACAATGAGACAGAAACAGGTGTGTGTGTGTGACTTTATTCAATTCCCTTTGTTCATGTGTACATATACATTCATGGATATATGTGTATTTTATTCACAGCAGGGTGTGCAAATGATTTTAATTATTCATAGATTCCATATCTGCAGATCAATAATCATGGCACTTTTGTGGTAACTCAGACATGAACAGAGCACTGAAAAATTTGAGTCACCAACACACATGTTCCTAGCTGAAGTCAAACAAAACAACACTGTGCATTCTCATTTTACCTCTCTGACTACAACAAGTCTACTTTTCATAGTATATTCAGTCCCACGTTTCCTCCCCTGTTTTGTTTTTTATTCTTGGTGATTTTACTGTTTAAAATGATTCATAGTACTAAGGCACTATCTAGTTTTTCCTAGTATAAAAATTCTGTGATGTGCTTTATTGAGAAAATGTTATATAATCTGTTTTTGAGCATGAATTATATTGATGCTTACTATAAATTTTATGTTAATAAACCAACCATATATATTAGAGGCCCGGTGCACAAAATTCGTGAATGGGGGGGGGGAGGTGTCCCTCAGCCCAACCTGTATCCTCTCCAATCTGGGACATCCCTCTCACAGTCCAGGACTGCTGGCTCCCAACTGCTTGCCTGCCTGCCTGCTTGATTGCCCCTAACCACTTCTTCCTTCCAGCCTAATAACCCCCTAATCACTCCCCTGCCAGCCTGATCTACACCTAACTGCTCCCCTGCAGGCCTGGTCACCCATAACTGTCCTTCTCTGCAGTCCTGGTCACCCCCAACTGCCCTCCCCAGCTGGCCTGGTCACCCCTAACTTCCTTCCTTGCCAGCCCGATTGCCCCCAACTATCTTTCCCTGCTGGCCTGGTCACCCCCAACTGCCCTCCCCTGCAGGCTTGGTTCCCCCCAACTGCCCTCCCCTGCAGGCCTGGTCCCCCCCAACTGTCCTCCCCTGCAGGCCTGGTCCCTCCCATCTGCCCTCCCCATTTGCCTGATTGCCCCCAACTATCCTCCCCTGCTGGCCATCTTGTGGTGGCCGTCTTGTGTGCACATGGGGGTGACCATCTTTGACCACATGGGGTGGCCATCTTGGGTTTTGGAGTGATGGTCAATTTGCATATTACCTCTTTATTATATAGGATAAGGTGTCTATAAACAGGAATACACATAAAATAAGGTTATGTGTTGATCAGTTGATGAAAATGTTATGACTAGAACTAACCTAATATCTCCCCTAGAAAAAACAGTCTAGTATTCACTAATTCTAATAGAACATCACTACCATGAATAACAAGAAATATATATATATATATATATATATATATATATATATATATATATATATTTGCATATGTTATGTAATATATATATATTTGCATATGTTATATAATATATTTGCATATGTTATATAATATATTTATTAGTGTTTTGTTATTAATACAAGTTTCATCTATCTGTATCTATGTGTATCTATGAATTTATTAAAGACTAATATACATATTGGAGAGAGACATAGATAATAAATTTATTGCAAGGAATTGGCTTACACATTCAGGCAGGAGATGATGCTGCAAGCAAAAGCAGAATTTCTTCTTTAGGGAAAGAGTTCTGTTCTTAATGCTTTCCAACTGATTTCATCAGGCACACTTAGATTGTCAAGGATAATTCATTTACTTAAATTCAACTGAATTTAGATGTTAAATATAACCTACAAAATACCAACACAGCAATACTTAGATTAACATTTGATTGAAAAACTGTAGACCAGCTAAATTGACACATCAAATTGACCATAAGGAGAAGTAAATCTGAAGATATTCAGAAAAGAGTGTATTCCAGATAGAGAAACAGCCATTGGGCCCTTTTAACAAAATTTATTTTAACTCTGAAAGAAATGTGAATTTATTCTACAATTTTTTAAGTAGAAGAAGGATGGGATTTGATGTATATTTTAAGAGTTCTCATTTAGCTGTGTGGACAATAGACTGAAGCACACCAAAGGCAGAATTGAGGAACACATTTAAGTAAAAGACTTTGATCAGGATTGTAACAGTGATGAAAAGAAATGATCAGAGTTTGGATATACTTTCTAGTTAGCATCAACAGGATCTGAGGAAGAATGAGTGAAAAAGTAACCAAAAATGGTTCCATGAATTTTAATATGAATAACCAGAACAGAGTTGCCTTAAACTAAGATATGAAAGGCTCTTGAGTAGAGATGGTTTGAATTGGGAAAGAAATCAGAGATGAAGCTTTGAAAAGCTTCAAGATAACTAAAATGGAGATGTTGAGGGTAAGTTGGATAAATGAGTCTAAACTTAAGGATGCCTATTTTTATGTAAATTTTGGAGTCTTCAACTTATATTTGGTATTTTTAGTACATGAAACTGAAACCTGATTGATGTAGTTTTTCAAAGATAATAGCAAGAGAGTGAATATATAAAAAGGATGTAAACAATTATTAATTTGCTGTAGAAGACAATAAACTTATTTGTACATATAAACAGAGGATTTGATTATTGGTTGAGGGGAATAATCTCCTTCCTAGCCAGAATCAAGTTACCATCTCTGGATGCTAGTCTTTGAATAAGTCTTTGAATTATACTTCAGCAAGAATTATTTTGCTCATATAGTTCTGGATAACTAGAGTTATCTCCACTTTTCAAAATATTCTTATCTGCTCAATTCTTATTAATGCCATCTTATTAACTTATTATGTCATAATTTTCCTTATAATAGTATAATTCTCCTATTTTCATCTAAATTTCTTATTTCAAATGTACAATTTTCTTAACATTCAGTCATATTTTTATCTATATTCAGTCATATTTTGATCAAATTATCTACATAATTTTTTGTAACTTTTCTTATTTCTGTTAGATTGAAAGCTACTGGAAAATTTTCTCCACCATTGTAATCTTAGCCCTTATCATAATACTTTGCATATAATAGGTTTTAAATACATGTTTGCAAGAGTAAAAATTATAATTACTATTTATTGAATAAATAACTATTCCAGAAAAAAAAGGCAAAAAATTGGCATAATATTTAGTATTTATTTTAACTAATCTTTATATGGATAATATTAAAACACGGAGTTAAAAAAACATTCAAACATTGTTTTTGAGAATTTAATTGTTCAATTAATTTTATCTATTTCTTTTTCTATGAATATATTCATTGTGATTTTTTTTTTTACCTTTTTGCATATATATAGTGTCATATTTAACTCAGACCCTCATTCAATTTGTCATTACAAGAAGTGGCTTTATGGCATAATGAACAAACTCATTTCCTGCAATTTTTAAAATAAGTTAACACTATTAAACTAAAATTCACTTGTATGATTCATTAATGACCATGCTTCTTTAAAATTTTATTACAGCATCTTTGTAGATAGTATAAAAATGTCCAATAATTATAACTCCTGTTTTAATCACATAAAATGAAATAAAGGCATGAAAGATCTAAAAACTCTAGACATAGCAATATATATTATTTTGTTTGTTTTAAAACATAAAACTAGTATGGTGATGCTGGAACTCATGATAGGAATGGTGACCTTCATCATATATAACTGGGCTCTCTCACTAAAATACAGTCAAATATGATTTATCTCTAACAATGCCCAAAATGTTACATTCTAAGAAGGAAACACCCCATAAGCTTAGCTTGCATCATCAATTAGCTATAGCCAAATAGCAAATATTGACTATTCGAAGCTTCCTTTATGTATCAGGAGCAATTCTCAGAAAGCAGAAATCATTGATAGCCAGGGAAGCCACTCTCAGAGATACAGTAAAAAGTGTCTTTTAGAGATTATTTTTAATTGTAAAAAAATGGATTTGTTTCCCCATTGATACCTTTAATGAGATTCTTCTCATTTATCCTTTTTTTTAAAATTTTATTCCATTATACACAAAACAACTTCTCATATAGTGTTTGCATCATGTACCTGAGTAGGCATTAAGGGTGAAAGTAGATGATCAAGTTCTTACTTTCAGGGAGCTTTTAGTTAAGCATGTGTAGAAATATGTACACAAAGACTTAGACAATGATATGTTAAAATTTTTGCAAGTTGCTGAACAAACACAGAGAAGAAAATAAATTTTGTTGAGGGGTACCTTTAGCTGTCAAAAAAACATAAAATCCCTCACTTGTCCAATGCTGGACAGCAAGTAGCCTCAAGATACTAATCATTTTCAAATATTTTATACAACTTGGGAGATGATCTGAAGTGAAAAGTTTGAAATCCCATTACCATTCCTTAAGTCTCTCAGTCTTTTAGAAGAATTTTTGATGGCACTTCTTGCGTTCTACAAAATGATAAATAGCAGAATTTTACTGGAGTTTAAATATTTCTGAGAGAACAATTCTTCACTCCCTGCTGTTTACAAGTAAAACACTGTCTACAAATAATACATTACATTAGCTGTCCTCTTTATCATAAAGCCATGTTGAATACTTGTAACATTTATAAAAAGACACCAACTGATTGCAAGATGAGCGTTACCCTTGAGCAAATTATGAACACATTTATTTCAGTCTTATGCATTTGAAACTAATTTTCTGGTAATATCAAAAGTGTTCATAGAATTAATTTCCTGTCAGTTCAGCAGTATTCAAGTGAATATTTTATGATTTTGCATTAGCTGTATTTGTCTAGAGTTGTGACATGATCGAGTCATTCTCTGAGGGAAACACATTAATAATTAAACTCTGTCCAATGTGAAGTGCTAAAGATGACAGCATAATTGTACATTTCCAGAGACCATTTCGCAAGGCAGAGGAGAATTACCCTGCCACCATTTAAATGTCAATTTAGAATTTCTTTCTAAACTAAAACAGAGAGTCAGGAAAGAAAAGGGGGTGGGGGGCTGATGTCAAATTTGGAAACTACTCTCTTTACTTTCTCTTTATTTTAAAATCTGAGCTAAATGCAAATAGCCTCCTTCATTCTTTCTTTCTCATGCTGAATAAACTGTCAGATTTTTTTTTTTTTTTTTGCAATATAACATCATCAATGGTCTCTGAACCAAGACTCTTCAAATGATAAATACTACTTGCATAGATTATCTCCATAGGAAAGAACACAACTGACAGGAGAAACTTTTATTTCTTATATTTGAGTTTTTTTTTAACTTAGATAACTTCAGCAATAATTTAAGATTTTAATCTACTTCCCAGTCAAATAGTTGTAAATTAATCACTATATGTGTCCTTATTTGTGTTTCCTATTCTGATTATTAAAATAAAGTTATTGGATTTTTAGAAGTGGGAATATTTATAAATTTCTGATGAATGTATATTGTACACATTAAAACTCATATTTGTGTTTACTGCCTAAACAAACTCTGGTTAAGAATTATGAGTGGAGCCTGGCCAGCGTGGCTCAATGGTTGAGCATGGAACTATGAACCAGGATGTCCTGATTGGATTCCTGATCAGGGCACATGCCCAGGTTGTAAGCTCAATCCCCAGTGTGAGGTGTGCAGGAAGCAGCTGATCATTGACTCTCTCATCATCAATGTTTCTATCTTTTTCTCCCTCTCCCTTTCTCTCTGAAATAAATAAAAATATATTTTAAAAAAATTGTAACTGGAGAAACTTAAAATTGAATTCAACTAAAACTATGACTACAAACATACAGATGTTCCAAAATAATTTGTGTTGAAATTTGCTGTTGAGCAAAGAGCCTGGTAGCAAACTCCTCAGTGAATTTCTGTTTATTTCAGACATAGACATTCTTTACCGATAATACATATTTTCTCATTATCTAACATTGGCTGAACGATTACAGTCTTTTTCTTTTTAACTTTATTTTTATTGTTGACAATATTACAGATGTCCCCACTTCCCAGCCTTTGCCCACTTCCACCCATCCCCTCTTCTGCCTTAACACTACAATTATAGTCTTTAAAAAACCCTACTTCCATGAATTTATCCTAAAGAAATAACACCAGATTATTGAACCACAATGTAGTTTCTGGCAATATTGTTTATAAATTAAAAATAAAAGAAAATTAATTTAGCTCAATGGCTAAAAATAGGGGATTGTTAAATATATTACGATGTGTTTAAGTATTCTAATGCTGCAAATAAAAGCCTTCAGTGACTAAGAAACAGCTTATTCATCTGTTTTATTCATTGATTTATTAATTCACTCTACATATATTTATTAAATGCTTATTAAGTGCCTAGCCAGGGGTGGGCAAACTTTTTGACTCGAGGGCCACAATGGGTTCTTAAACTGGAATGGAGGGCCAGAATAAAAGCATGGATGGAGTGTTTGTATGAACTAATATAAATTCAAAATAAAGGAGCGGAGGGGAGAGCAAGAGAACCCTCCGCTCTTTCGGCTCCGCAGGCCAGATAGAACAGGCGAATGGGCTGGATCCAGCCCGCGGGCCATAGTTTGCCCACGGCTGGCCTATTCTTGATGGAATACTGCCTAGGAGATGGAACAGTGAAGAGAACAATTGCCCCAGTTTTATGGGCTAGCATTCTAGAAGGGAACATCTGACAATAACCATGTGAGGATATAATGTGCCACAATGTATTAAAAGCTATAAAGAAGAATTAAATAAATTAAGGAATGGATCAGATGATAGAGGTATTCAGTTGAGTAGTCAATCAAGAACTTTGAGAGTTGAAAATAACAGGCTCAATCCTAAGGCATTTGGAGGCAGAGCATCTTAGGGTGAATGACTAGGAAGTACAATCGATGCCTTAGAAGCAGCAAGGAAGCCAGTGTGACTACAGTGGGTGAGGAAGGAGGCAATAATTAAAGAAGAGACATAAAGAAGCCACCACCATTTAATGCCTGTAGGCCACCAATTTTTATTTCATGGCCCTCAGAAACTGATTACTAATATTCTGTGGACACCAAAAATATATATATTTTGCCAATCTGACAAAAAAGTATAATATTGATTGTTTTACCAAAAAAAAAAAATAATAATAATAATAGTGATTACCTACCCCTTTTGCTCCAAAGTGACTTTTTAAATAAATCAGGTGTATGTATATAAAGCTTTCTGGTACTAATAATTAACCAATTAGACACAACCTTATTATGCAGTGTGACCAATAAGATGTAATCTTATTATGCTACATGGCCAATAACATAAAAATCTATTATAACATAAAACTCTATTATGTGATCTATATATTTATGGCTCAAGATAGCGTGTTCACACCTAACGCCTATTACTGTGTTGGCTGTTGTCATTTTTATAATTTGACAATCTAAGAGAAAAGAGGTCAGTGTCCCTGACTAAATAGCCAGGTATTGCATGATTTAAATTTTTTGGTAGCACACCAGTTGAAAATCACTTATATAGGCCAATGGGAGGGCTTAAGAGTTTATTCAGGATCTGATGGAAAGCCACTGGAGAGTTCTTAGCCAAAACCTGGAATGATCTGACTTTTGAAAATAAATAATACTTTCATGATATATTAAGTGGAAAACAAGGATTTCGACCGGAAGAATGTAGAACTTATAAAGCATAACGAGGCATGTTTTTGTTTTTTGTTTTTTGTTTTAATATATATTATTGATTTTTTACAGAGAGGAAGGGAGAGGGATAGAGAGTTAAAAACATCGATGAGAGAGAAATATAAATCAGCTGCTTCCTGCACACCCCCACTGGGGATGTGCTTGCAACCAAGGTATATGCCCTTGACCAGAATCGAACCTGGGACCTTCAGTCTGCAAGCCGACACTCTATACACCGAGCCAAACCGGTTTCGGCATGAGGCATGTTTTGATTTTGATTTTATCATATCTATTTCTGCCTGTGAATTCTAAGCTCCTGGTGGGCAGAAACATATACCTGTTTACTCATCACTGTGTAACCAGCACTTAGTTTACTACCTGGCTTATATTAGGCATGTAGTACTATTTGTTGGATGAATGTATAAATGAGTAAATGGACAAGTATTTTAATATCCTATCTAATAAAAGAGTAATATGCAAATTGACCATACCTCTTCTACACCCACAAGCCATGCCCACGAGCCAATCAGGAGCGAGTATGCAAATTAACCCAACCAAGATAGCTGCGGCCATGGAGAAAGCAGGAGGCTTGGGTTTCCCTGGCAATGGAGGAAGCCAAGCTTTCCGCATGCCCTGGCCTGCCTTGGCCTCCACTTAAGGCTACAAAGTTCCAATTAAAGAAGATAAATAAATCCCAACAAAAATGGCTGTGGCCACGGAGCAAGCAGGAGGCTTGGCTCTGCTCAAGGCTACAAAGTTTCACTTATAGAAGATAAATAAACCCCAGATACCAGGGCCTCCGCTTGGGTCGCCAGGGGGCATGGCCGGCCTGAAAACCACCACAGGACCCTCACCCAGGCCACCCCTTGCCCCAAGGGAACCCCCACCCTGATCCAGGACACCCTTCAGGGCAATCAAGCCAGCCCCCACCCGTGCACCAGGCCTCTATCCTATCTAATAAAAGAACGATATGCAAATTGACCATCACTCCAACACACAAGATGGCTGCCCCCATGTGGTCAAAGATGACTGCCCCCGTGTGGACACAAGATGGCCGCTACAAGATGGCCAGCAGGGGAGGGAAGTTGGGAGGGACCAGGTCTGCATGGGAGGGCAGTTGTGGGAGATCAGACCACCAGGGGAGCGCAGTTGAGGGGGACCAGGCCTGCAGGGGTGACCAGGCCTGCAGGGGCAGGCAGTAAGGGGCAAACAGGCAGTCAGGGGAGCAGTTAGGCATCAATCAGGCTGGCAGGGGAGTGGTTAGGGGGTGATCAGGCTGGCAGGCAGAAGTGGTTAAGGGCAATCAGGAAGGCAGACAGACGAGCAGTTGGGAGCCAGCAGTCCTGGGTTGTGAGAGGGATGTCTGAATGCCCGTTTAGGCCCGATCCATTCGGACATCCCTCGAGTGGTCCCAGATTGGAGAGGGTGTAGGCTGGGCTGAGGGACACACACCCCCATGCATGAATTTCGTGCACCAGGCCTCTAGTATTGTACATAAATAAAATCACTTGTTTTCCTCTTATCATGGCTGTAACTTTATTGTCACATTACTGGTTGTTCTTGCCCTATTGGACCAATCAGTATTGGGGTTCACAAGCCTTATTTATAATTAATTCCTTCACAATATTTTTGTTTTTGTTTTGTTTCTTAATATAGAAGCTAGTCTACTGGGTCCATAGCAGCGTGTGTGGTATAGAAAAAAATCTATACTCGTATTTATACGAACATATTCCATATTTTCAAAAGTTTCTATGAAAGCTACATTGATTTTATATTGACAATTGAGAAATAAATAGTAAAATATATATATTTTAAAGATTACCCAGGAATTCAATAAGCTTGAAATTTTCTTTTATTTTTGTTAATCCTCACCTGAGGATATTTTTCCATTGATTTTTAGGCAGAGAGGGAGAGAGAGGGAAAGACAGAGAGAAATAACATCGATGTGAGAGAAACACATCTATTGGTTGCCTACTGCACAAGCCCCAGCCAGGGTCGGGACCAGGAGGAGCTTGCAACTATGGTACATGCTCTTGACCAGAATCAAACCTGGGACCCTTTGGTGTGCAGGCTGACACTCTATCCACTGAGCCAAACCAGCTAGGTCTAAGCTTCAAATTTTAAAGTCACTTCAGCAAAAAAAAAAAAAAAAAAAAAAAGCCATTTCACACCCTGGCTAGTGTTACTCAGTGGTTAGAGCATTGGCCCATTCACCAAAGGCTCATGGGTTTAATTCTGGTCAAAAGCAGGTACCTGGGTTGCAGGTTTGATGCCTGGCCCTACTCAGGGCACATGCAGGAGGCAACCAATAAATGTGTCTTTCTCACATCTCTCTTTCTCTTTTTTTCGCTCTCTCTCCCTCTTTCATTCGATGGAGAAAAAATATCATTGGGTGAGGATTAACAAAAATAAACAAACAAATAAAAAAAGCCATTTCTCAATTTTCACTTTTTTATAATTTAGAGATGGGTTGACATTTCTTCTTTGCAGCAACAGCATAAAAAGAGGCTTACAAAAAAGGTGAACTATACAAACAAAAAACAAAGTGATGAATCTATGCATTCTTTTCAAATAAACCAACTCCTAGTACCATTAAACTCAAATTAACAAAACCTCAATCTCTCAGAATAGTTCATTGTTAGGAACTGCTATTGCTATTTTTATTTTGCTTTATCAGCACCAACTTCTAGAAGAAAGAGGCAAATGACAAAAATATCTCTGGGCAATTTTTGGAATTTATTCAGAAAAATATCTTCCAGACTATGTTATGCTGTCAAAACACATTTTTACTTTCCCCCACTTTCTACATCTACATTTACACAATTGTGCAGTGATCACCAATATCTCGAAACACCTAGAGCTCCATGATTCCATTATGATCATTGAACCTGACTCATTAGGAGGAAATGTGAAACACTGAATTATAGAGTTATCTTCTCAGTATTTGGAAATTAAACTACATTTTCCAAAATATTCAATTAATTAGCACATACTCAATTTTGAAAGCTGACATTATTTTTTTACAGTCTATGAGTTTCTCTTTCAATATAAAAAATATGCAGTAATCACACAGTTAGCTATCATACTTGGAGGACCAATTATCTGATTATTAAATGAAATTTTTCTGAAAAGTAACACATATTGCAAGACTAAGTTAACAATTCTCAGAGTGTTTATATAGAATAAAATCTATAACAATAGAACAACACTATGTCTTTATTTAATAATTCAGAAAACACCCTTAGGGATTAGAAGACTCATTGGAACATTTATCATGACAGAATCATATTTCAAGAGACCTTAATAAATGCAAGCAGAGAATAGACACATGTTTATATAACAGGTAACATTTTAATTACCTATTATCAGTTGTTGTTTGTGCTTGATGTCATTATAAAATTATGGTTTCCTTCAATAGAATAATGTACCGTATATATCTCCAAAGACCAAATTAATAAAGCTTTACTCTGTGTGAACTCTATGGTAGGTTTAGAGTAGTCTACATAAGATCATAGCTTTAAAAAACAGATTTTTTTTTGGCAGTTAAATTTTGTATATTAAAATAATGTTTATAGGTCATGAAACTAAATTTTCTATTGTAACACTAGTGGTAAATTATTAAAATTTTGTCATCTCTCTTTTAGTAGCAGAATAAGAATGTTCTAGGGCTAAAGAACTTACTTTATAGCTATAGTTAGGGGTCAAATGCTGGTCAATTTAGAAAAATGGTATCAGTATCTTTCTCAACCTCTTTATTCCCTGTGTTTCATTTAATAGCCTTCATTTCAGGGCCATTCTAGATACTTTCTTCGTTGCTTTTTTCACTCTCACCACAGCCTTATCTGGGAAGGTCACACACACACACACACACACACACACACACACACAATTTTTAAATGGAAAAATATGATTTAAAATTATATATCTCTCCCTACTTCCCATGCACCCAAACCCCAGGTGAACTCCCCAGAGCTAAACCATGTTATTAGTCTGTTGTATATCTTTATAGAATTTTTATATGGTTGCATATCTGTGGCAAACTTAAATCTATCTATAAATCCCCTTTTGTAGATTAATCAGAGTTTTATATGTACTATTCTGCACCTTCTTTATTTTACCTACCAATAAATCTTGGCTATCTTTTTACATCAGTGTATATCAATAAACCCATATAAAAACAAACAAACTAATGGCATACTATCCTATTGTATGTATATACTGAATCTATTTAACTATTTCTTTTCAGCTGGAATCTTAGGATATTTCTAATCATTGATATTGAAAACTTTGTTGTAATAAATCTTGTCTAAAAGGCTTTATGTACATCTGCAATATTAAGTTTTCATATCTGAGAACAAAATGTTTTTCAATTTACTCAAGCCTACCTCCCCACTCCCTTTTCTCAGGAGAGTGTGGATTCTCTATATCTCTCTTCGTGCATGGAATGCTGTGTGACCCCTGTAAAAGATGGACTCTGCCACATACCCAAGTCCTGTCCTCAGACCACTTTACTTTGTACCCAGTTCCACCAGTTACTAGATCATGAACCTTAGAAAGGTTACCTGACATTTCTGTGCCAAGGTTTCCTTATCTGTAAAATAGAGACAATCATAGTAACTGCCTTGTGGGCTGGTATACAATGTATGAAAGAGTGGTTTGAAGAGTGCCAGACACAATAATTAGCACTTAATTAATATTAGTTAGCATTAGAATCATTCCTACAATTATCATTTTATGTGTGCCTACATAATGTTAAGGCATTCCTACCTGTATTTTATTTAAAAGTGTTAATGAAGAAGATATGTTTAAAACTCCTATTTTGCATCTATGGAAATGAACATACCATTATCTTTCTTTACCTTCTTAGGAATGTTTAGACATTCACAGTTGAATGTCGGCACTTTGGGTTTTTATAAAACTACCTTTCCCAGTTTTTCATAGTAATGCCATGCTTTCCTTATAAAACGGTGTGATGGGTTCTTTCTTCTTCATATCGTTTGTGGGAACCATTTAAAAGCATTAAAAATACCTGCCTGCGGACATTGATTAAAGTTCCCTCTGGATCCTTTTGCAACTGGTAAATGTGGCTGGCATCTCTGTGATCTTTTTCCCTACTGTTTCTCACATCACTCAGGTCAGTTTAGGTGTTCTGCTTTGGTTAAAAATTGTACAAATTTATATTTTCTTGGACAAATATTTACGTCTTACAATTTATGAAGTACATTTATTTCCATAGAGCTGAATTTAGGTTTCTTTCCTGGTGGTTTCAGAGTTGTTCTCAAAAGATTTGCTGAGTTCTCTGCAATTAGTGTTTTCCTCTTTGGGGAAAACGGAGATCTGTCTGGCTCTCAGTGTACTCTTTCCTCCACCCCCACCTCGCATCCCTTGCAATTAGAAGATATTTCTGTGCTGATTTAGAATTTTGTGACTCATTCATGACATGCCAAGGACACTGCTGATCCAGACACGATATTTAGTCACCTCCTTATGTCTCTAGTTCCAGGAACACAGCACTTAAGATTTGTAGAGGTCTGTATCTGCTACCTGAGACTGTCCCCAGTTTTGATTAACTCTTATAATATTTGACAGCTATTTTTTATAGCTAGAGGTTTAGGGTTGTGACTAGCTCCTGCTTTCTTTGGTGATACCAACTTATTCTTTCCTTGTTAATTTTTTATTAACATTTTATGTGGCTTTAAAGAAAGAAGTAAAATAGACTACCCTTATTGCATCATATTAAACTATCTTGTATATTTTAAGTTATTAAACTTAATTTCATCAGTTTATTTCTTAAAGGCTTTCTACATCTCGCTATATTAAGAAATTTATTATTTCAATTCTTCTTTTTCTCCCTATTTCTCCTCTTAGCTCTTATTACTTATGATTGTTTTGTTTGGTTATGTTTTCCAAAGTTGCTAAATTGAGAGATCAGGGACAATGTCAATGTTCACCATGATAACCCTAAAATAGAACTTAGCATAGAGTAGGTTCTTAATAAATCTGTATTGAATAGTATATCCTCCCATGGTTGTTTGTTGTTTCTGTTATTTAGCAAATTATTTTCAGTATAATGGACAACACAATTTCACTGTTTGATAATGATACATTTTCAGTTGCTGGTCGGTGGAAGTTTTAGGTGTTAGAGCTCAGTCTAGTTCCCGTACAGGAGAATGGTGCAGGAGTTTGAATGTCCGAGGGCAGCCATCTCACCCCTTCTCTTACACCAACTACCACCTGCCACTTTCCCCCAAACCATCATGTATCATGTCACTAATACGAATATTTTCTCTCTGGATCACACACTTTTATCCTAAATAAGCAGACACTCATATCCTAAATGAGCACACACATATCACGTGAATAAGTCTTCCTTTGCAGTTGCCGATTATCAAAGGAGGTAATATTCTGAATTCAGGTTGTGGAAGCTGGCTGACAAGTATTTCAACACAACATGGCTACTAACTGGCTCTATGAAACTTTAAGCAACTTGGTTAATCTCTCCAAATCTAGATTCTTCACTTAAAATACAATCACAGTAGTACTACCGACTTCTTGGAATTGTGTGTATTACATGCAAAATGCTAAATGCAATGTCTAGCAGATTGTAAATGCAAAAATAAATGTTTTATCAAACCATGTATTTAAACAATAGCAAACTGAGAGAGTTTCTTGAAAAGGAATTAGATCACAGTAAAGCATCACTAGGTTTGGGGAGAAGACCTGATTTGGTCAAAAAAGTGAAGGATCTTGTATAACCTCCTTTTGATTTTGCGAGTTTGCCAAGGGCTGGCCCTGTTAGAACAAAGTAAATAGGACAAAAGCAATGGCCTCCAGCGATCTTGAGTTCCCAGCCTCTTCTCATACTTCTAAAGTTTTAGTGTTTTTAAAACAATCATAACCCTAACTTTCCTTAATATTTCATTAAAAATATTTACAATGCTGTAATTTTTAAATGCAAACTTCAAATACTGCAGAAGGGAAATATATGGTTATGAAAGGTCAAATCATAAGAAAAAACTGTTGCAGGACATCAGTGGTGTCTGCAGCAAATGGGTCAATTTCTTTGTCACAGGCTTCTTAGAGCTACCCCTGAGGCTAGCTTCAACTTGACTCCTAGGAATTCCATGTTTTCTTTCAAACAACTATCACTGAATCACTCACTGGCTGACTAACCAGATTTTGTATCTTCCTTTTTTAGTCTGTAATCTAAAATCTTATAGGTTCACTGAGTTAGGTGGTTTTCCAATCAGAACAAGGGAGAATAAATCAGATAAAATTTAAATTGGCCCATGTCATTATTTTATGGCTGAAGACTTTTTAAAAGGGTGAAAGTAGAGATTAATTTTAGAGTTAAAAGGAAAGACTTGAAATTTATTTATCCATTCATTTGCCAACTGCCCAAATAATGGCATGTCAGTGTTTCTGCAGTTTATCATGGCCCTGAAAGCACAGCGTCCCCATCCATTATTCGGTGTAACTCGGAAATGTTATTAAAGTCTTTCTGTCTTAGACAAAAATTTAAAGGAACACTTTAATGTTAAAGCTTTAGCCAGGATTAACTACAATGTCTCTCATTTTATATCCATCTACTAGGGCACACACAATGAAAGTAGAAAGATGGAGCAATGTGATAGCTGGACTACTACCCATGACTAGAGAACACCAGTCCCGGGATGGGTAGAGAACAGAATTGAGAAGGAAGAGAGAAAGGGCAGAGACACAGAGAGGAAGGCCTAACAATTGACAAGAGGTTAAACCTACAAGATGATATTGTCCAGTAAAAAATTTTTGCTGGTAGAGTGACTGAAGGGCATTCAGGATATGTGTCCAATATCCACTTCCTATTTATTTATTTATTTATTTATTTATTTATTTATTTATTATTTATTTATTTTTATAAGAACATTTTTAATATGTTCTTATTGATTTCAGAGAGAGGGTGGGAGAGGGAGAGAGAGATAGAAACATTAATGATGAGAGACAAACATTGATTGGCTGCCTCCTGCATGCTCCCTGCCGGGGGTTGTGCCCCGACAGGGAATGGACTGTAACCTCCTGGTTCACAGGTTGACGCTTAACCATTGAGCTACACCTGTTGGGCTCACTTCTAATTTAGTTACACTGTTTCCATCTCAAATGCTTCTATGCTTCCCAACTCAGCAGAGCCTGTTACATCGCATGTCCAGTGAAGTCCTTGGGGGACACAGGAGATGGGCAGGGAGAACAGAATTATGTGTCTGAATTCCTTCGCTGGGTCAATGGAAAACAAAACAGATAACAAGAGCTGAAGATGAGATGCTGGGAAATCTAGACTTCACTAGAGCAAAACCTTGATATAAAAAATAGAACTCAGGAAAATAAGTGGAATGGAGACTGTTAGCTATCCCATAGAATATTGGGTGGGGAGTTCTTTAAAACTTCAAAATAAATTAGCCCAGCTGGTGTGGCTCAGTGGTTGAGCACTGACTTATGCACCTAGAGGTCACTAGTTGGATTCCTAGCGGGGCACATGCCCTGGTTTTGGTCTTGATCCCCAGGGTTGGTTGTGCAGGAGGCAGCTGACGGATGTTTCTCTTTCATCAATGTTTCTATCTCTCACTACCTCTTTCTTCCTCTCTCTCTAAAAAAAAACCAATAAAAAAGATATTAAAATAATTAACTATACACTGAGATAGTTATAAAATACTATTAATGAAAAGTGAATCTTCCTCCATCTGTCTTCATTCTTTCCTCCTTCCTAAAGTCATTTCATTCTCATGTATTTACTATGGACCAGAATCAACATTTAGAGCAATTCCAATTGCAAAGGACCTTTTTAGCGCATAAAGAATAGTATAAATCTCTAGCAGGGAAATATAGAAGTAAATACAGAAGTAAAAAGAAGACTGAAGTAGATTTAGGAAATGAAAGTATGGAGAAAGAGTTTAGCTAGAATTTTTTGATGTGCAGATATTTTTCAAATTCCTTCTATTACAACACAATAATCTGTCTAAAAGAATCACTGTCTCCCATAGTTTTGCTTGCCTGATGAATAAATACAGGAAAGTAGATATTTGAAACAAAAACATGACATCTAGTTAAACACTATGAATTTGGAGAAAACACAAAGGCATACTAATGGTAGTGGCAATTACTATTAATTATTCCATGTCTCAATTTATTTATCTTTTTCCCTTGAATGGATAATTATTTTTTTTTCAATCTGGGGTTATAAATAATTCTTCTGCAAGCATTCTTGTGCCTTGTACATGTCCTATACACTGATATCCTTTGCAAATAAGAATGTGAATTTTGGGTTAGGGGGTAGGCATATATTTAACTTCAGAAGATAATAATTTTTCAAACCAATTTACCACCCCATCAAAAATTTTTGAGAGTTTAGTTATTCCACTACCTAGCCAACAGATGCTATTGAACAGTCTTTTTTAAACTGTTTACATTCTGATGGGCATGTGTTGATACATCATTATGGTTTTATATCACATTTCCTTGTTGAATAATGATGTCAGACCCTTTTCATGTGACCGGGCTGTTTGAATAGTCTCTTTTGAGAAGTGCCTGCTCTAGCATTCTGCAAATTTTTAAATTGGCTTATTTGTCTTTTTTCTTATTGATTACAGAAGTTTGTCATATATTGTGAGTTATTTTTCATTTATAGGTAGTGTGAAAATATTCTTTGAGACTGTGACTTCTTTATCCATTTTCTTAATGATGCATATTTGGTAAACAGGAGATCTTAGTTTTAATTAGGTGCAAGCTATTTTTAAAATAATGATCAGTGTTCCCTTTTGTCCATTACTCTGAAGCCATGAAGGCATTCTGCTTTTCCTTCTAGAAGGTTTATTGTTTTTCTTCTCACACTTAGTTCTATAATCAACATGTAAGCTAATAAACATATTATGCTATATTTATACAATGAAATGATATACAATAATAAAAACTACATATATACACAACATCTTAGATGACTCTCATAGACTTTATGTTGAGCAAAAGAGTCCAGAAATGAAGAGTATAAATACTATGGTATGTAAAATTCTAGGATTGGCAAACCTAATCTATGATTTAAAAAGTTACCATACTGCTAATAAGTAGGTAGACAAAGAAACCTTCTGGAATGATGGAAATGTTCTATAATTTTTTCTGGGCTTAGGTATACATATGTACATATTTTCCAACTTGTACACTTAATATTTATATACTTTTATGTAAATTATTCCTTAATTGAAAAAATGAGTGTCTCCACTAAAAAATGCAGGTGCTTTTCTAAATCTTTTGATTTACTTCCTTCAAGTTAAACATTTTTATGTTCATTTATTGCACCTTAGGACATAAAATAATTTTCCTAACACCACAGGACTAATAAACATCAGAGCCACTTTCCTAATTGTAAATTTTGACTTTTCAAAACGTTTTACAAAAAATACCACAAAGAAGAAAATGGAGCTTTTCTATTTGTAAGTATATCTTTAAGGGTAGCTTTTGATAACTTGTAATTTATTCTTACCAAACTAATTTTTTAATATTTTCAATATCATTAATTTATTTTATTTTGTCATTAAAGCTAGCAATTTAGTGACTATTTGTCAAAGCTGAGTATTTATTTAAGAAATACTCACCTATTTCAATTCTATAACACACTAGCAAAATCTCATAAAGGTAAAGAAATTTGTCAAAAGACTATCATTAATGAATATCTCACATTTTTCTATTCTTTTGTTGAAATAAATATCACAAGGATGAATACATTGTGTATTAATTTGCTAGAGCAGCTATAACAAAGTACCACAAACCCTGTGGCTTTACACAACAGAAATTGTTGACCCTCAATACTTTAGGCTAGAAATTCAAAAGTAAGGTGTTGGTAGGGTTGGTTCTGTCTGAAGACTGATAAAAATATTTGTTCTAAGCCCCTCTCCTCCGTTTATAGATGACCATCTTTATGTTCACGTTGTGTTCTACTTATATACATACCTGTGTTCAAATATCTGCCTTTAAAAAGGCCATCAGTCATATTGGATTAAGGACCTACTCCCTATTCCAGTATAACCTTATTTTAACTTAAAAAAATTACATCTACAACAATCCTATTTCCAAATAAGATAATATCCTGACATATTAGGAGTTAGGACTTCAACATATGAATTTTGTGAGAAGAGCAATTTACCCAGAACATATGGCCACAGTGTCAGAGAAACCATGGTGCATTTTGAGATTTTATATTAAGGTAATATCAACATTAATTTTTCATGAAAAAGAAATTGCTTGGGATATCCGTTAAAACTTTTCCAAAGATACATTTTTAAATATGCAAAAGAATAATTTAGCAGGCTTCTAATTATGAATCATTATCTATATAGTTCAAAAGTTCTTGCCTTGTATTTTGCAAATAGCTACATTGAACTGAGTTTATCCTGACCTTTGATTAAAATGATATATGAGCAAAATTAAAAATGCAAATAACTCACATATAAAATCAAGCAGAGATATTTGATTTATCAAGCCAACTAAAGAGTCCTTATATCTCTAATGATTTGATCCCATGAATAAATACCTAATCACATTCTAAAATTTGATTCTGGCATATTCCCTTTATATCCTATTTCTCCCCATCCTTGTTGTAATGAAAGTTCTTGCTCAGTGCTTTTAATTTTTACTTTGAACTAGATTTCAAAGACTTGAAACTTATCCATAATCATAGACATACCAGAGCAGTTTACATAATGAGAATCACTTCCTTCAGCAGAATAAATTCTCACCTTACCTGTTCATAGTTTATCTGTTCAAGGACAAAAACATCACCACTTGTATCACTAGATTAGTCATGTTATTTGCTCATGTTATTTAATCATTCTATAAAACCATAAATTAATAACTAGAAATAATTCAAGTCACTTATGAATATAAACAGAAAGGCTGTATTTGACCAACTCAATACAGGTAAAGTTAAATGTTTTAGAGAGGTGGGTTTTTTGTGTGTTTGTGTGTGTGTATGTGTTTAATTCTATATGATCAGGAAAAGTATAACCACTTGCATTATTTTCTCAAGTTCCTCTCACATTCATGTGTGTCACATACTTAGTATCATATAGCTACTAAGGTGTATCTATAGTTCTCATTTTAACATTTATCCAAAATCCACATTTTCTTATTGTAAAAATTTTCACTGGTCCACCAGAATTTCTTTTAGGAGCATTTTCTATCTTCTGTATACATTTATACCTCACTTTTTCTTTTCCCTCTCCCTCTCTCTTTTTTTAACTCCTCTGAGAGAAATATCAAATAGTGTACTACTTCAATTATCTTGGAGCAAAAGGGGCCAACAGAAAGAATAAAACCACATGATGGCTAATATAAATATAGGCTAGTGATAAATGGCTGAATTAATATAAAAAAGTAAAAGTCCTAGGACAGGCTGCCTACTCTGATTGATCCAACTGCCCTCATTTACAATATATCTCCTTCACCAACACGGTGGTCACTCACATTCTATCTTGGTTGCTTCGGAGATGGCCCCGATGTTATTGGCTCTAGGACTGTGTGGAAAGCCATTTGTTATGGGCAGGAATAGTGACTCCCTAAAGTTTATACATGGAAGTGCTAACACTTAGTACCTTAGAATGTGGCTGTATTTGAAGATGGGGCCTTTAATGAGATAATTCATGTTAATTGGGGTCATAGTGTGGGTCCTAATCCTATATGACTGGTGTCCATATGTAAGAGATGTGTACACAGACAACATACTGAGCAAGAAATGACTCTGTGAGGACACGGGGAGAAGGCAGCCAGCTGAGCCAGAAAATAGGCTTTGGAAGAAACAAGACCTGTTAACATCTTACCTTGGACTTCTACACTCCAAAAATATGAGCAAATACACTTCAGTTCTTTAAGCCAATGTTATTTTGAAATGGCAGCCCTAGCAAACTAATACACTCTTATTTATTTATTTATTTATTTATTTATTTACTTACTTACTTACTTATTATTTATTCTATTTTATTTATCTTATTTATTTATTTGAGCAGAAGAAGCTCTTGGATCCCTGTTATTATGAATGACTGGAAAATACATTAGTAAAACCATCCCTGTTGTTCTAAATGTACATGCTCAGTGTTATAATTGAATGTTAATAGCACTGTTCCTCACCATTCTCCAATAACTGGACTTGTAAGTTATCCTTTCTATGTTATAGATCCTTCAAGGGAACTCACAGCACTTTGCTGATAGGAAAATAGAGGAGATAGATGATATTTCCCCCTGTCACAGAGCATGTGACACTCACATGTATAATTAAGACAAAACAAGTTTAACACTGTTCAGCATAGTTCATTGATGATGCTGGCTTGGGTTACTTATGGAAACTGATGTTAAGAGAAATTACATACTTCACCAGAGTCAGATAGCACATTCTTTGCACTGCTCTAGTTCACACTACAGCAAGTGCATGACCATTTGTGTTTGCAGGGTGTTACTACCTCCACAGCAGAAGCCAGTTTCATTCCGACTTTGTAAGCTCAGAAGAAATCCTCACTAAATATTTGTTGATGCTTTGGAGGCTCTATATGCTGTTTTATCTACTTATTTCTCAGTTCAAAACATCTAACAAAGGTACCAACACAAGGTAAAACATATTAAAAGAAATGTCTGAAAACATTTCACATCAAGCCTTCCTTATATTCCATGAATAGCAACATATCTAGAAGAGGATCAAAATGTTGAGATTTTAATTTAAATATGACAAATGAGCTATTGGCACATAAAAAATTAAATAAGGCCAAAATGCGTTATTTTACTTATGGACATTGATGACACAACAATAAACCATTGGACATTATTCATTTGAGGCCATTAAAGGTCAATGTTAGAACATTTTAAATTGTACACATCATTCAAAATTGTAATGAATATAAATACTTGACTTAAGTGAGGCTTTTCCAATTAGTGACTTCAAAGTACCTTAGAACACACTGTGTTATACAAAGGCCACACAAAAAATTAAAACATCTGGTTTGTAAAAGTTCACCCTCCTATAGTGTAGGACTAGTTTATAGATCTGATTGCTTCCTCCCTTAATAATATGTCTGGATTGGAATGCTGATTTATTATTGGTTCTGTACTGTTTAATGGTATTTTGGTTAAGCTAGTATTTTATAAAAGTGGTAGACTATTTATCCATGCATTCAATCTATGTTTAGATCTGTGAAATAAAAAAAGATTTCTTGTAAATTCTCGATTTTATTTACAGGGCACTTCATCAAGTAAAACTCCTGTTATAAACATGGGGTGATGGTGAGGATAACGTGGGTGGGTGGCAATAATAGAATGAGAACATCATTCTTGATCTTTGTTTTTCTACTCAGCTAATTTAGTGTAGGCTTTCACAGCTGCACTCCCCACTCTATAAAATAGAGGGAGTAAAGTTGTCTAGCTGTAAGCTAGAGAAAGAGGGAGAATTAATTCCCATGACCCAATGTCAGCAGAGCCTTTAATAGCAGTAATGTAGAAGTAATTACTAACAATTGTATAGGATTTTATCATTTAAAATACTTCAAAATATTACTAATTTTACTTCCACAATTATATTACAGTATACATATAATTATTCTCACATTGCAGATACAAAGATGTGATTTATCATAAATATGCTACTTCTACAAGGTTAACTGGTGAGTGGCAGAGTCTGGAATGAAATTTATTTCACCATACTGGTCAAAACCAACACGTGTGAACAGAATGAGAGCTGGTTCGTAATGAGATATCAAATCTACTCTTTCCAGATGCCACATTGCTTACTGATACCTGGTCAACAACTAAGAGAATACTGTTTCTCTAATAAATTTGGATGAAATGGAAATAAGAGAGGAAAAGTTCTCTTGTAAACAGAAGGCTACATTTCTTCATTTCTATTTTTTATTATTATTTGTTTTTTCTGTACTTAAACAGCATAATGGTTAGAATAAAGAGATCAAGAAAAATAGAAGCTAATGTCTAAGAAATTGATCTTTAAATATAAAAATTTGTTATGTGCTAATCTATATATATATAAAACCCTAATATGCAAATAGACCGAAGGCAGAAAAACCAAACAACCTAACAACTGGTCGCTATGATGTGCACTGACCACTAGGGGTTGTACGTGGAACATAGAGGGCATCGGCAGCAGGCAACAGAGTGTGGAACATGATGGGCATTGGCCATGGCAGGATGGTGGAGCAAGTGAGTGGGGGGGCCAGACCAAGGCGGGGTGCCGGTCGTTGTCATCGGGGCAAGCCTTTGGTGGTTACTGAAAATTCTTTGCTCCTGTGTGCCGTGGTCCTGCTTGGCACTCTCACCTGCTGTAGGCAACAGCCCCGCTCGCACCCACTGCCAGCACCAGAGCCGCTGCTCGCACCCACAGCCAGTGCCAGAGCTGCCACTTGCACCTGCTGCTGGCACCCTGCGCCAGTCCCAATCACTCGGCGTCATCAGTAGGTGTGAGAGGCAGCTGTCGGCCCTGATCACCCCTCAGGGCTTCTCCACCTCTCCCTGATCCTTAGGGGTGATCCGGGGGCAGCAGCCACTGTACACACCCACTGAAGGTGCCGGCCCCACTCGCACCCACTGCTGGAGCTGGCCCCAATCGCTCCGTGCCATCACCAGGTGTGAGCGGGACTGGTGCTGTCAAGGCGTGGGAGCAGCGGCGGTCAGGGCAGGGCTACTGGCAGACAGGGAACCGGGGGACTGCTGTGGGAGGGGCCAGGCAGGGTCACAAAGGATGGGCCGAGACCTGCCCCTGTGCCCACTCTAACCTTGAGGCCCACAGTTCCTTTCAAGGTACACGAATTCGTGCACCGGGCCCCCAGTTAACATATAAAACTATTTTGTAATATTTTGCAGAAATAAAAAGGTAAAAATGAAGTGGAATTTGATCATGAAACAAATGTAGATTATGTGGAATGATAGAATTTGTTCTTTTTTCTTTTAGCAGTTTCTTTGGTTAGGGTGAATTAGTTCATTGGTTACTCAGATTCTTATTCCTCTATACTTTTATGTGGCATGCAGATTGTCCATAAGCATATGCTATAGGTAATACAGATTATCAACTCTGACCTCACAATTGGAATCACCAAGATTCTTCATATTGACTATGCCAAGCCTGTATTGACTTTGCTAGACTCAAATTTTGTAGTAATACAACTACATTCTGGAATTCAAGCAACATTATTTCCATTTTAAATACTTAAATGTAATCAATTTTTTATGCACTAAAAAAAATGGATTTATTTTCCAAAAGAAGTTGACTTCTTTGGAAATTCTCAACATTTATATGCCATATGCTTTCAAAGAATAAAATATACAATATTTAATAAAATAATCCCAAACCAAAACTCATCCCTTGCAGCTGTAGTTGTTTCTTTATTTAAAATGGTTTACAAAATTTTAGTTAAGAGAAAGATAATTTGAAAAGAAGCCAAGCTGCTCCCAGTAAGACCACTTCTCTCATGCATGTTGAAAGCAATTTTATAGCTCTCTATTAATGGAGAGATCTAAGCAGGATTAAGAGGCCTCTCCAGGTTCCTCCCACAGCCTAGCATGTACTGAAGTACTTTAAAGGAACTGTTTGCATTTGAATTCTCCCATGCATTAGCACTTAAATTATTAAAATATTTTTGAAGCCCATTCTGCTCGAGCTTCATTTTTAATAAAAATGGAAATGGACAATCATAACTATAAAGTTTATATATATATATATATATATATATATATATATATATATATATATAATCATAATCTGTTGTACTCCAAGAGATATTTGGGTCATAATTATTTTCATTCATAAGATAATGAATCTATTGCAAGCAACTTGTAATCACACAAAAAACACATAGGAAATGGAAATACATCATCCAGTAAATAGACCATTTTGAACCACTTTCTACATTTCACAATGTAGAAAAGGTTATTTTGTTGCTCTTCACAAAAATGGTTTAAAAGTATTTACGCACTAGAGGCCCAATGCACTATAATCCTTGCAAGAGTAGGCCTTCCTTCCCCCGGCTGCCGGCACCAGCTTCCCTACGGCACCCGGGACCTGGGCTGGCTTCCCTCCGGCCCCGGCTTCGTTGGGAATATTGTCTGTTCTAATTAGCATATTACCCTTTTATTATTATAGTGTCCAATAATTTTTACATAAATGTATTGAGTAGGTTGCTTTTTTTCAGAGTTCATTAATAACATGAAACAGAGATAAATAAAATCTTAGTTAATCATTTCCCAGTATAGATTTCTAGGTATAAAGAAAAAATTATTTTAGATTTAATCACTGCAAGAATCCCACAAAATTTGTCTCTTTGGTTCTCCTCTCTCTAAGTTGAGGTGATTTAGTTTCTCAAACAAGAAAAAGAGAATGCCTTCTCACTTTTGAAGCTCTGTACATAATAGTGTTTAGGCTTTCTTATGAGGTTTGTAAAATTACTACCTTCTCTAAGGCTTAGTTTCAACCTCAGGAAAATGAGAATAAAAAAGGAGTCAGGGACATAGGGTTGCTGGGAGCTCTAAACATGTAGAGAGCTTGGTGTATAAATAATCCCCAATCCATACTGTGTATAATACAATTATGGTAATTTATTTTCCACAATTATGTCTTTTTCCATGGCTAGTTGGCTACAATTGCACCAGTAGGTTGATCTGGACAGAGAATGACACCACATAACTGTTCCTTGGTTCAAGAAAAAATTTCTTAGAGTTACAAATTTCTCTGACTTGAGGCTTCTGAAGGTTCTCGGCCTTTCTATCATTTTTATCAGCATCAGGAAATAGAATATGGTAGGAAAAGCACAGAATTTCCCTCCATGAAAGCAGAAAGGTGATCTAAAAATCTGCTCTTTGAGAGTGTGTGAATTGGGGAGTAATTTAATTCTTTTCTTAAAAATGAAAAAGATTACACATGCTCCTAAAATTTATTGTCAAGAATAAATAATATAGAATATGTCAGTAGATATTCAACAAATGTTTCTTTATATAAAAATTATTTTAAAACTAGTTAGAGAAGTTTTGCTCCCAAAAAGCTTAAAAGAGCTTATGGTAGGCAGACTTTCCAACTGAAGCAACTAAACATAATAGAAGACAGAAAGCATTTCTGCTGAAAACAATAAGGATTATAGGGCCAAGGTCCTAAAGAGAAGAGGACTGATCAAATTGAACTGAATTTCTGTAGCTGCATTAATTTTTGGGGAATTGCCAAGTCTGAGTGCAGGGCATAAATCTGTAAATATGTACTTTGCCTGGTCAAATGGCCAGGGAGACAGAACAGCAGTTTATGGTAATCTTTGGGAGCAGAAAATACAAAATTGGTCAAGATGCTAGTGAGAATAGTGAGCAGAAAACTGATTTGGACACACAGGCAGCTTTTACCCAATATATTTGTCAAAGTCTAAAACTGGAGAGACAACAGCACAAGAAGCTAATTAGGAAAATCTCCATTTCTTCTAAAGAGATTTAGATTAGGGTTAGGTGCAGCCAATTGAGGATCTCCGTGAACACAAAGGATATCAGTTGAATGCTCTGACCTGGGAGCAAATGTTAGCCAGACTTAGCTGAAGCCTCATAAAAACAAAAACCATAACTCAGCCTCACCTCAGCTCAGTCTCTAAATCAGGGGTGGGGAATGTCCTGCCTTTGGGCCATTAAAGGCCTGTGAAATCATTTGGTCTGTCCCTGCCAAGGCATTAGGGGTGAGTTAGTTAAATGCTAATTTTTAACTTGATGATTTTGTGTGACCTGCAAATGATGTTATAATGATGTTGGCAGCAAAAGAGTTCCCCATCCCTGCAACGTGAATTCAGGTGATCAGCCTCTAGTCTGCCTAACAGCTGAAAGGGTAGAAACTAGAGGATAGTAATATCGTCTGGATCCTCTGTAGTTTTTATATACAGTATTCAGTATTTTTCAGTATTTAATTTAAAAACTTACTGGAAGAGCAAAGACATAGGGTTATAGAAAAAATGTGTGATTTGTGTACATGTGTATGTGTATCTGTGTGTGTGTGTGTATGTGCGTGTGTGCACAAAAATGGGGAGAAATACAGAAATTTAATTATCTAGAAGAAAAAAAAAAAGAAAAGAAAATTCTAGACCTAAGAAGTATAATAATTCAATTCAAGAACTCAGGGAAAAAGTTTAATGGCAGATTCAGCACAACAGAATACAAAAAAATCAGTGAACTGGAAGATATATCAATAAAGACTATACAAACAACAGTAAAAAAGAGAAAATAAATGATAAAGAGAAAAATCTTAAAATAGTAATAGATAAGTGACAAGTGAGACATCCTCTAAAAGCCTAACCAATAAACAATTAGAATCCGTTTGTGAAGAGGACTAAAATAATATTTGAAGAAATAATACTAATGAGTTTAACAAAAAACAAAGCAATGAAAGACAATAGAGTTTGTAGAAGCTCTTTAAGTCCCCCAGAAAATAAATACAAAATAGAACAACATCTACACACATAATAACAAAACTGCTTAAAAATGAAAAAAACATTAAAAGGCAAAATAAATATTTTCAGATCAACAAAAACTGAAAACATCTGCCACCAATTGACCTGTACTAAGAAAAAAAAAATGCCATAAAGCCATTATCCAGGCAGAAGGAAAATAGATATTGTGTTGTAGAATTCAAGATTTATGTAGAATTTTGCCATGGATTCTCTTTTTTCTGATATTAATAGTGTTTTGTTTGATTCTATATTTGCCTGATAAATACTTTTTCATTTCTTTAAATACACTATTTTGTGTAATTTTAAGTGTCTCTTATAAGTAGCCTCTAATCCGATTTGATCTTTGGTTGTGCTTGCTACTATTGATGATTCCCCTTAACCTGGAATATTCACTCCAGGTGTCTCTGTCATTTCAAGTAATGTTTCACTCCTCACATTTTTTTGCATTAATAATATAATTAATTAGGATTTATTATTTTAATACTTTTGCATACATTTATCTACTTTTTATTCTAGGGATTTAAAATGTGTGTGCATTGTGTCTGTGTGCATGATATTCACATAATTTCTTCTGATAACAATTATTCTTTAATATTTATCATACCTATTTAAACAAATTTTCATCATTAATTAGAGTTTTTCTTTTTACTAGATATATCCATCATGGAAACAGTGGCTAATTTCCTTCTTTCTCCTGTCCTAATAACTCCATGTTGATATTATCTGGCATTTCAGTTTCATGTTGTTTCAATGTTTTAATATTATGTACCAACTAGTGTTTGGATTTAACTATAAGTTTTATTATCCTATCTGTACAATATTTATCTTAATCATTTTTTAAAAATATATTTTATTGATTTTTTACAGAGAGGAAGGGAGAGGAATAGAGAGTTAGAAATATTGATGAGAGAGAAACATCGATCAGCTGCCTCCTGCACACTCCCCACTGGGTATGTGCCCGCAACCAAGGTACATGCCCCTGACCGAAATCGAACCTGGGACCCTTGAATCCGCAGGCTGATGCTCTATCTACTGAGCCAAACCAGCTAGGGCTATCTTAAGCATTTTGTTTCTCAGATTCACTTCTTCATTTTTCTGGTTTATAATCTTCTAGAGGCCCAGTGCATGAAATTTGTGCATGGGGGGTCCCTCAGCCCAGCCTGCACCCTCTAGCAATCAGGGACCGCTGGCTCCTAACCCCTTGCCTACCTGCCTACCTGATTGCCCCTAACCATACTGCCTGCCTGCTTGATCACCCCTAACCACCTCTGCCTGCCTGCCTGATGCCCCTAACTGCTCGCTTGCCTGCCTGATTGCCCCTAACCATTCACTTGCCTGCCTGTACACCCCTAACTGCTCATCTGCCTGCCTGATCACCCCTAACCACCTCTGCCTGCCTGCCTGATCACCCCAACAGCCTCTGCCTTGGCCCCCACTGCCATGGCTTCATCTGCAAGATCGTTTGGCTGTCTGGTCTAATTAGCATATTATGCTTTTATTATTATAGATTGCTTTTGTTTTTATAATTCTTGCTTGTATACTCCCTTCCAATGTTGAAAAACTTATCTGAGTGTGTGTGAGCATGCTAGCTCTGCTTAGAGGATGATTACAGGAAAAAAAGTATAAAGTGCTACTAGGTTGTTTGCAATGATATCTTGATTTCTATGTTGATCTCCTACCCTTTAAGAATGTCATTCTCTACAAAGAGCATACCTTTTCATTTCTAGCTCAAATGCCTACACTTTCAAGTTCAGCCTCTGGGAAAAAATGCTTTCTCTGATTACTATTGCAGACAAGCAGTGAAGAAAGGAGGGCAGATTAGTGTCAATTCTCCGGGTATAGTTCCCTTAAAATCACCAGCCTCCTCCTACTCCTTCCATCTGCAATGACTCCTTCCTCGTCATCAGCATGTGTTTTTATCATTCATCTGTTGCAACTTGTTTTTTGTTTTTTATTGGTTTCTAGAATCAGTGGTCTGCAGAACCTGTTTATTGTACAAATTATTATAAAAGTAGTTTTTAAAATTCATATTTTAGATGTTATTTCTAAGGGCCTAGTGTTTCAATAGTCAGCCATTTGATACAATCTCTTAATTATTGAATATTAGCCCTGTCCAGTATGGCTCAATTGGTTCAGTGTCCTCCCATGCACTGAGAGGTTGCTGGTTTAATTCCTGGTCAGGGCACATGCCTGGAGTGTAGGGTGGATCCCCGGTAGAGGGCATGCAGGAGGCCAATCGATGTTTCTCTCATTTATGTTTCTCTTTCTGTCCCTCACCCTTCCTCTCTCTCTCAAATCAATAAAAACATATTTTTATAAAAGTGATTTTTAACCACTAATAAAGAACAAAAACATACAAAATTTAAAAGAGATAATGTAGAAAATGACCATGCTAGTTGAATGCTAATGATATCTTCCTATTATATTTTGAGACCTGAGTAAGGAGCCTCCACTCATAAGCCAACATCCTTCAATATCTGTAAAAACTTGGAGTTTACTCTGCAGATTTCTAGGAGTTCCATCACCCAGACTGCTTGGCAAGGAAACAAAGGATAACTGAGCCAAATACTCATAGTCCTAGTAAAGTGAACTAAATCATTCCAGATGAACTCATTGGAGATTTAATTCATTAATATTGCTCCACATTTCCTAAGATGTACAGATATTATCATATGGAACAATAAATTCTGACATGATTTATCATTTTTCACTAGGCACAAGAGGCCTGAATTGTCAAAGCATTTTCTCTTTATAATACTTTCACCTATTAAAATACGCCCAAATAAGGATTGGTAGAGCAAGGCAGACAGATGGGAAATTTGAGAGGTAACAGTTAGTAGGAAGAAGTTCAAAGCAGCCAACAGAGGAGCTAAGCAGGTGACCGAGGCCAATGGGGATAATATGGCAGAGGTCATACCCGATTTCTGCATAGCAGTTGTTTAGAATGCATTAGTAGTTTTTCTATGAATTCATGATGAAGTTCTCCAGCTCTGAAGTCAGAAATATGTGCTTAAAATCTCTTCTCTAGAATTTAAGAACTGTATCATTGAAAACTATTTTTTTCTTATCTGTAAAATCAAGGTAGTAATAAAATTTTTGTTAGAGAGTTATTATGAGAATTAAATGTGTTAATGCAGTTAAATAGTTATAACCCATCTAAGACAGACAAGATAAGAATTAAAATGTGTACAACTATACTTAGATAGTAATAGCTTATAATAGTTGATCCTAACTGGGAATAAAAACAAGAGTATTAATAAGCAAGCTCTTTGAGTAGAACTCTAGAGGCCATTAACATCAGAGTTTATGTGAAAAGCACCTCCAAAATTATTACAGTAAACAATTTGCATATTTGTACCTAGTAGCCTAACAGTGGTCGGCAAACTGCGGCTCTGTTGACTAATGAGTTTGCCGACCACTGGGATAGAGGTTTAATTAACAGCCTGTAATTATTGGAATCGAGAGTCTAGGTCAGTGGTCGGCAAACTCACTAGTCAACAGAGAGGCAAACTGTGGCTCGCAAGCCGCATGTGGCTCATGAGCCGCAGTTAGCCGACCACTGGCCTAGTACAATATGTTAATATTAATTAAAAGGTACTTACGTAAAATATTTATTTGATGATTTATTAATATGAGACTGAAAATGTCTTCTAATCCCAACTCTGTTGAGAATGCATTATTTCATAATAAGAAATGTGGTCTCTTGAAATTAACCATGCATGGAGAACAATTTCAAATGTCCCAGGAAAAGACATTTTCCTATGAAAGAGAGGACCATCTTACAGTGGTGTCTGTTAGTGCATGGAATAGCCCTTGTAGAACTCAATAATAGCATGATCACAATTGGAAAACTTGGACCAGTAAAGTTTCAGTTGTTAAGAAGGAAACAAAAAAGAAAAAGAAAAGAAAAAAGTCTCAGTTGTTGCCCTTGGGTCTTACTCTCTGGTCACTATAAATTGTCCTCTTTAAAACAATTCTGACTGATCACATGTCATTCACTAATTTCTCAATGAAACTTCAGCCCTCTTAAAAATCAATCAGTTGGGAAACTCAATCTTACACAATGATTTGACACTAGGTACAGGATTGACTGGATATTTGGCCATTTAGTTCAACTTCCATATGGGAGGGGAAGCTAGCTAGTTACATAAGGGAATTCCACTGATTCTCCTGTTCTTAATATAGGTGCGAGGAAGCAGTGTCTCTTAGGCAACCATAATGAATGCTTTCCATAAATTAGCTAAATATCTATTTTATTCCTTGTTGGAATTTTTCTCCCAAATAGGTTATGCTATATACTACACAGACATACAAACAAGGAGAAAAAAAGAAAAAAGTCAAGAGTTATAATTACATTCACATCTTAGCTAATTGGGCCTTTCGGGGCCTTCTTCCTAATTATAAGAGGGCATACAAAGAAGAAATATCACTAGAACCAAGTATGTATAGAATGAATATGAGTTTAAATGGGTTGTGCTGGCTATATAAAAGCTGTAAAACTTGATAGGAAAGGAATGCTATTACTTGCCAAACATCTCCTACACATTAAAAAATAAATAAATAAAATAAAAATAAGGCCCACAGCAGTGTCACTGACAGAATATAAGATGAGAGAAAAAATGTTAGTATTAAAGAGGACACATTGAAAAAGGAAGACTCTTAGTCTATACTGTAGATGTATGTTTTTATTATATCTGTTTTAGAAATTCAAGGAAATTATGATATCATTTGGAATTTAAAAAACATATTTTTGTGGCAAATTTAATATATGTAAGATTTTTCTGACTTCTATATAGAAAATTATACAGATACATTACATAAATACAAGCTCGGAAATCTTCAGAAAATATACTCATTTGTCATGTATAAACTTTGATGATATTATTTCATTTTGAGAGCAAAGGTAGATTTTGATCCCTGACATTAGAAAACTATATGCTATTTCTCTTATACTTCTTAAAATAAAATTTACTTTTTCTCTTTTCCTGGGGATTTAAGATGGTAGAAGGGTGGAGAAAGAGTGCACCCATGTTAAAGTCAATCATGGAACATTTTACAAGGTTGTAATTCATTTTATTTTACATCAAGTGGTACCCTTTTGACATGCCTATAAATGTCTGATGTTTATAGTAGATGTGTATAAAATATTACATTACACCTTATAACTGAGATAAACTGGCAAGAACCCTAAAGCTCAATAGGAACAAGATTGACTTTATCTCTTAAAACTGTCATTTTAATTTTCCACACTAGACAATGCTATAGATGTCAGATGACTTAAGTTCCTGGTGGCTGTTAGATCACAATCTTATGTTTTGAATTTAGTACCTAATCAAATTGCTTTGCTTTTTGTATTCTTATCTTGATGCATGTGAATTGATATAGGGTCCCCTCCTTAGTATACCCGAAGGAACAATGTATGTTATCACTGTCTAAATGCACACCCTGTTCCCAGATTTATGCCGTGGACAATGCAACTGCACTATTTAAAAAAAAAAAAAGAATTTAAAATGAAACCCAGAAAAATTGAAATGACAATTTTCGAGTCAAACAGCTGGCTCTGATGCTCTGTGGGCTGCCATGACTGAGCCCTGGTGCTCAAGCAGGGCATGTGCAGTCCACAACCTGCAATTTCAAAGTTACCTTCTGTGGAGTTAGAATTAAATGCCCTGTTAATACACAGAAAATTTCCCTTGTGCAAAATCTAATCAAATGTAATATGTCTATATTGTAACTACCATTTCTATGGCTGTTTTAATTCAGGTTCCTAATTATGAGTTCAGTTCATACAAAGAAAATTGGCTTTCATTTGAGCAGCATTTTCAGTCAGAAATAGGAAACACACATTTAAGTACACAGATTTTCAAGTCATTATTCTTTTTATTTCAATACCCAATTATGGGCCCAATTTTACCCTCAAATACTAATATTCAACTCCCTATGCAGTCAGGTTGGTACAAAAATCTTGGGTTCAGCACAAGTACAAATAAGTACAAAAATGATTCCAGAGGAAGGGGGAAAAATAAACTCTTCAGATGGTAAATATGAAAAAAAGTTATCTGAAGTAAGACTAACTATACCAGATTAAATAATCTCATATTCAGTGTGTTTGAGAAAATGATCAATCCTTGGTTTCTTTTTCTTCCTGTTCAATGTTTCAGTATTGTTTCCCTCTCTCTCTCTCTTTCTTTCTCTCTCTCTTCCTCCCTCCCTCCCATTTACTGTTCTACCCCCATTTATCTCTGTCCACTTAATTTGAGAAAATTTACTTGCAACCATAGACTATAGAAATAATTTCAACAATTTAACTCTGTAAATCTCAGAAAATTAGTGTTTTAAGCAAACTTACAATATCCAATTTAAAAATTAGTCAAATCCAAACATTTTCAGTTGTAAATAATATTTTGGTTTCTTGTGTGTTTATTTTCTTAAAATTGAAAACAGAATTGTACATAAAAGTAAAGACAAACATGTTTTTGGTCTTGAGGCCAGGACACAAAATCTGATTTAACTTTTAAATCTGAAATAACTCTAAATCTGATATGAACTCTAAATATGACATCTTTTATGCACATGAACCATGTGTCCCAAGTATCTAGAAACTCATATTCTCTCTGACCCTGCACCAGGGCACTGATGTTAACTAGATATTGAGTGGAATTGTACACTTGGTTGAATGAAGGGTGAAAAAAGCTCTAGCCATGGGAAAGCTTGCAAGACACCAGGTGTTGTTGCTCTAGTAGAACAGGAGATGGGGAAGGATAATCGATAAAAGTTTCTTTAGCTCCCAAAGAAACATTAGAATAGAAAATCCATGAAAATTTGATCAGGAAACTAAGGTAGCACCATCAATGATGGTAAGCAAGAGAAGGCAAGGAAAAGTCATTAAAACATAAAAAGTCATCTTTACATTTGAGCAATATAAAATTGTAGATGCTGTGCTATCAAAAAGTGTTTTCTGCAATGCCCACAGCTGCCTGAATTATAGCATTTGGCGACATCTAGAATAGGAAAGGTACCTGTGACTGAATTCAGTGACTGAACAGACAAACAAAAAGACCCACTTGGATAGTCTTATTAAAGTCAAAGGAGGTTCACTAGCTATTTCAGGAGAAATGTGATCCTGATCAGAAGGAAAAAAAAGTTTTCCTAAATCATTGATTTGGTTTGGTTCCCTGTAGAGTGCAGTTTCCAACTGAAATGAAATATATTAGGATGTGAACTGTTTCTATTTTGCTAACCATCTTGTTCACAATTTCTAAAACAAGATAAGCCTTTAAGGAATATTTTAAAATAGATTTATACAAGAAGTCATTCTTAAACTTATTTTCTCTGATCAAGCATATTAAAAATACACTGGGGGGGGTGGGACTGGATGAAAGAAGACAAATATATTAGTCAAAGAACATATATGCATAGCCCATGGACACAGACAACTGTGTGGGGATGGCCAAAGGAGGAGGGGAGGGGAGGGATGGGAGAAATGGGGGCAGGGGCTGGGTGGAGGTGGGCAAAGGGGGGAAATGAAGAACATCTATAACAGTGTCAACAATTAAATATATATACACTCTATCTTTTTTCATGATTGGTAATTATAGGGATGCCTGCCAAAGGAAATTAAGTGAAACTAAACTTATTAAAGTATTCACAACTAATGTATTAAGTGCTAAACTACGGCACTATAGTTTGGACACTATACACAATGAACAACTTACTAATTTAGGGCACAGTGAAAGAAAAAGAAAGTGAGGCATTTCAAGAATTTAAGGACTTATTGAAGCAATAGTCAGACGGGAAAGGGAAAATTCAGGGATGCCACTAGCATTAAGTCATGCCTCTTTAAATCCTATCCTGAGGTCAGGAAGTTGCTACTATTACTTAGAAATCGGAAAATGTCAAGAGCCTACATCCAATGTCACAGCTGCCTCAGGGCTCTATGGCTGGTAACCAGGAATGGAATCTTACAGAGGAACTGAAGCACTCTTAGCAAAAGAGTAAGGGCATGTGATGATTCTCAAAACAGGTCACCTGACCATTACCAGTAACTGAAGAAACTAAGGACATTTACCTTGGAAAATAGAAAGTTAAAGAAGAAATGAGATATATTTTGTATAAATAATCTAGGGATTCTATGGATATACCCATTTCATCCCAAGCAGAAGGCAGCATCGATTGGAATAAAGAGCCAATGAGTTAGCTCTGAGTCACTGGGATAATTCCAAGCATTAAGATTTAAAAATGTTAAAGTGGTAGAGGTTGAATTAGATGATCTCATCCATTTATGTTACTTATATTTTTAAAAAATGCAATTGTGAAATGACTCAGAAACCTAGATAAAATATTCTAATGGTAGCAGTAATTGTAACTTCTAATCTCGTACTCTGTGCAAGACACTAGGAAGTTCTGTGAGAACAGTGACTCTGCTTCATTCCCCAAGTACCCCCAGCACATATAAGGGTGTTACTGGTAAAGCCAAGATTCAAAACCAGGTCTGTGAGGAGCCAAAGCTTACCAAGAAAAACCCTCAGAAATTTATCAAAACAACAGAATACCATGTGAATAAATTGGGCATCACTTATCTAAGATAATTTATAACTTTATACATGACTCTGAAGGCGATAAAGTCTTAAAAGCAGTTAAATTGATATATTTTATGTTAAAAGATTATTTTGTAATATAGATATTTTGTGACTACATTTTTAAATGAATACTTTATTTGTCCCAGTGTTCTTAAAATCATAAAAAAATGGGTTCAAGTCACAGTTCTGTCTACTATGTGAGGTGGTGCAATGGACCTAACTTTTTGAACCTCAATTTTTTAAATTGTATGATAAGTAAAATATGTATGCTGCCTAACTCATTGTTAGGATAATTCAGTAATGTAAACTATACATACCTGATAAATTATAAATGTATATGGAAATCACCATAATCACAACAAATAATTATTGAGCCTACACCAAATTCTAGTTACTCTGCTTAGTGATTATTATGCATCTTTTAATTTAATATTCACAATTGTCCTATTATTGGTATTTGAATTTTAGAAAAATCCTATGAAATAGATACAATCACTTTCATTTACAAATAGGCAAAACAAGACTAAAATATCTATATATTTTGCTGAAAGTCACATAGTTGCTAAGTAGTTATGTGTTATGTCACCCCATACTCTTAAATTTTAGGCTATGTAAATTTTACTCATTATTATTACAGTGCTTATATTAATCTAAAATAACTATGGTACTATAAAATTTTTATTTCATATTCTCAAAGTTACAAAAAAGTTCAAATAACACATACATACCTATCACTTTATGGGTTTACCTTCTGTAATTTTGACTATTTTAGCATAAAATGAATATATAGTGTATTGAATTTAAGTACATTTAATAACTGACTTGGATTACATGGAAAGGCATTACATTTACTGCCACTGAGAGAACATTCTGACTAGGTTACTTTGTTTCTAAAGAATCCCCACCAAACCTAGCTGCTTTGGCTCATTGGTAAGAGTGTAGGCCTGCAGATTGAGGGGTTGTAGATTCGATTCCTGTCAAGGGCATGTACCTCAGTTGCAGGCTCAATCTGGCCCTGTGTGGGTGGGGTGTGTGCAGGAGGCAACCAATCGATGTGTCTCTCTCACATTGAATTTTCTCTCTGTGTGTTTCTCTCCCCCTCCCTTCAACTCTCTCTAAAAATCAATGGGAAAAATATCCTCAGGTGAGGATTAAAAAATAAATAAATAAATAAATAAATAAATAATAAATAAATAAGAATCCCAACCAGCTACTAATATGGAGATGCATGATTTTCTAAATTACTCTTGATCTTGTTTTTATCTGTGGAGCATTATCACATGCCCCAAGCCATGTCATAACAATTTTCTTTGTATTCTTTTCAGACAGTGTCCACTAAATCAAAGTTGGTGAACTTTAGGTACTTATGCTTATTCCACACAAATTCCATAAATATAAGACTTTAAAACATTCTAATAATAATGGCAGCCTTAAAGACCATGAGATATTCTGTGGGAGGAAGTTCTAAGAATGTTATCAAAGGAGAAATTGAGTTTTCAGAAGGTAAAGGATACAGTTACACCTTGTTTAAAGGACATAGGAGTTATAAGAAAAAGAACATGGCATAAAGGAGATTGTAACTCATCCATACACTACCTGCCTGATACACAGATTCGGGCACTGGTGGGGTCCCTCGGCGTAGACTGCGGGAATCTGCTGAAACCAGAAGTCCAACACTGCCTGCAGCTCCTGCCTGCCTCTCCTGCTCATCCTGACCCCGCTGGGGCAGTGGTTGCTGCCACTGTTGCTCGGTAGTCTCAATGCTGCTTTTCTGCTGTCTCCGGGCTGCAGTGGCCAGCCGTGAGCCCTGCGTCTGGCGTCCATCAGTCAGCTGAGTGGTGCTCTCGCTGTGGGAGCACACTGACCACCAGGGATCAGCTGCTGCATTGAGCGTCTTCCCCCTGGTGGTCAGTGCACATCATAGCAACTGGTTGATTGGTTCGGTTGTTCAGTCGCTTAGGCTTTTATATATATACTAGTGCCCTGGTGCACGAAATTCGTGCACGGGGTGTGGGGGGTGTCCCTCAGCCCGGCCTGCACCCTCTCCAATCTGGGACCCCTGTGGGATCGGGCCTAAACCAGCAGTCAGACATCCCTCTCGCAATCCGGGACTACTGGCTCCTAACCACTCTCCTGCTGGCCTTCTCACCCCCAACGGCCCCCCCGCCAACCTGCTCACCCCCAACTGCCCCCCCCACCAGCCTGGTCACCCCCAAATGCCTCTCCCTCCTGGCCTGATCACCCCTAACCGCCTCTGCCTTGGCCCCACCACCATGGCTTGGTCAGAAGGACATCCAGAAGGTCTCCGGGTCTAATTAGCATATTACCCTTCTATTAGTATAGGTATAGATTACCAAATATTAACTGTCAAATAGAAAATCTCTATTCTTCTTCACTGCTAATCTATGAAGAGACTGCAAAACATTTGTAAAAGGTACAATGGCTCAGAAATATATGTTCTTCAGTGATTGTAGAACGTAATATTAGGAATTTAAGGGCTTATGATATCTCAAGGAGCTAAAAAATCTCTCTGGAAACACCCAGAGTCTATAATTATTAGGGAAGGAGACACAGCTTAGTTCCCACCTGAAAGTCTTTGGGTATGTGATGCAAAGTGAAATGTAAAGTGGTGGTACCTCAAGATTTGATCTTTGTATCTTAAAATCAAATACATATGTACACACACACACACACAAAAGAAAACAAAACTAAAAGCATATTATCCAAGTAACTTAATGCAAAATTCCATAAATCCAAAATACAAGCTCAAAATAATACAGACAAAGAGAGAGAATAATTTGAAGCTAGCCAGTGTTGGGGAAAGAGTGGAGGATAACTCACACCCAAACAGCTGGATTACCTTCATTTTGTGTCCATCTAAATGTATTTATGTTTATCTAAATGAAATAAAATAAGGTAATGTAATGTAACATAAGTAGCCAATTTTAGTCAAATTTAAAAAACAAACCAAACACCATGTATAAAATTAGAAATTAGTTCTATTTATAATAGCTTTATCTTTAAAATCTAGGAAACTCAGATTGATGCAAAAATTCAAATTTCAGTGGAAGAACAAAGTACTTATTTTAACTCCAAGATGAAATCACTTGTAATAATTTCTGAATCCAAATTTAAGATGGGATTTTTTTCCTTAGAATTCTATGAAGAAAATGCACATATGCAGCCAACCATTTTTAACTAAAATACATTTAATAGGAACATGCACATGTCAGATTAGCACAGTATATCCAAACACTATTTTTATGCATGTCTATAAGTTTTGCTTCTTTTTTCTGTTAAATTATTTTGAGGTGTATTATAAATTTTAAGTTAAAATTTTAAAGTAAATTTTATAAATGTTTCCTAATGCAGCTGAAGGTACTTCAAGGCCTTCTAAAAATAAAAGATTTTTAAATGAATTATAAAATGTAACATGGTTGCCTATTGTATAGATCATTTATGATCAAGAGAAAACTGACTGAATATATCCTGATATGTCATTATTCTAAGTCTCCTATCAGTGATATGAGAGCTTAAAATACAAGTCATTAAATAAGAAAATTTTGAAAATGCATACCTTTATAGTCTTGTAGTATTTTATTATCATGGTAATATTACTTTAGATACTATCCCAAACTTATAATAGTTAAACATTAATATTGAAAATCTTATCACTTTTAGTTATATACTGAGTCCTTTAATTCCAGACATAAAGAATAAAAAGAGTTCATTTTAATCATAAAATTCCCTAGAAAAAAATGATATATAGTTTTGCAACATAAAAATATGTATGAATACAAATAACAAATTTGGCTTTTTCTCTTGTGTAACCTATAATAACATTTACATATACTTAGTGTTAGTCTTTTTTTATAAGTACAAATCTTTTTCTTTTTTCTCTTACATGTAAAAATGTTTCATTGAAAGTAAACATTTCTTTCTGCTTAGACTGACTTTTTTCTACAGCATTGCCAGGTCAATGAACCTGGGATTCAGACTGGTTTGAGTAGATTTGACTCATGGTAGCACCATTTCTTGGCTGTATGTTTTTTGGAAATGTACTCACCCTCTCCTGCACCAGTTACTCACCTCTAAAATGAATAAAATACTAGCCACATTTATTAGGGTGATTTTGAGGGTTACATGAATTAATACATGTAAAGTTAGAATTCTGCCTATCATAGAGAAATGTTATTACTAAAAAAGTATTTAAGAAATATTTATTGAGAGATTATTATGTGCTAGGCACTCTTCATTGTGTAGGGTGACTATCTTAGTTGCTATGGTTGATCTGAAATGCCATTATCAATGAATGATTAGTCACTTTACTAGGAACTGAGTTTATCAAGATAAATGCTCTCTAATCTCAAAAGATTTTACCAGGCAAGGGAGCAAAATGAGGTTATAATACATTGTGATACTATTATGACAGAATATGCACAAAGTGCCTTTGGAAGCATAAAGGAGAATTGTAATGCAGACTGGTTTAGGTCAGGTAGGCCACAATGTGACTATCTATGAAAGAAGTAATATGTGTACTGATTAATGTAGGCTAAAGGGGTATTTCTTGAAAAGTGTGAGCAACCTTAAAGTACATATGTCAAAAGCAATTTTCCCATAAGACATAATGAGAAAAGATTACATTGCCTCATTTCTAGGACACCAGCTACAGTTATAGGTTAATTGCTGATTCTGGTACTGATTAAAAGAGCAGCAGAGGTCTCCTCTACCAGCACACTAGGGCAAAAATTGCAAATGCTACAAGGCCCCCTTAGGAAAGGGTGGTCAATAAAACAGCTTCTACTCTGCTCTGTGGAATGGCATGCAGCAACTTATTAGAACTAGAGATTCCTATTGACCTTGATTACTAAAAGGCTGCTCTCCTGGTATAATTCAAGGACAATTTTTTTTAAAAAAATGGGAAAAAAAGCATTTGAAGCAAAACCATGTAAGTGAGAAATTGAAGCAGCAATGAGCATCCATTTACTAATGATGATGACTAGTTTAAGATTGAGACAACAGCACTAATAAATAGTGGTGTATGTATGGTAAAGAGGCTAGACAGCATGTGCTCTTATATTTTAACTAACAAATGCCACTAAGTTTCTACCATAAAAGTTTGCATTAGTTTATTGCCTTCTTTTTATCTGACCAGAAGGAGTATAGCAGCATAAAAGTAAGGAGCTCCTTAGAGAAGCCAGGAAACCTAGTAACAAATGAAAGAAAGAAAAGAAAGGTAGTCAAATAAAAGATATTTTTAAACATATTTGAAGAAATAAACGCTAGCACATGTTTGGCATTTTGTTATCTTTAATGAAATAATATACTTCAGCATTCATTTAGATTGCTTTAAAAATATGAAATTTTATTTTATTTTAGAGAAAAATGTAGACCTTAATACTTGAAATTAGAGAGAATGAATGAGCAAATAAAATCCTCAATGGAATCATTTTAGATAATAACTGTGGAAACAAGTGCATATTTAATAGTATTATATTCCTTCTGTAGGATTTCTAGATGAAATAAGTTTTATTCTTTCAGTAAGGCAGAGAATGTGGTTCTCAGAGTATGGAGGTATAAAGAACTATATACAGAGTGTCCCAAAATATATATACTCTTTGAATGATTATAAAGTCAGTGTTTATTAACACACAGTTCATTTTCAAAATTTAAAAGAATCTATAGAAATGACTTATTGTTCGTTTTGACAACACCTATTTTCAAACTGATGACCGTTCTGGTCCAGCCACTGCTGATAACGCAAAGCAATGGAATCACAAACATCAAGAATCATTTCATTCTGTATTTGTGCATCCTCAATTCATCAATTATTGCTGCTTTTGGACCATAAACTTATTCTTTTATGTATTCCCAAAAAAAAGTCTAGTGGATAAATTTTCTTTGTTCAAAGCTTAGTCTGGCTTCACCCATTATTTCAAATCAATTAAATCTGAAGATGAGTGAAAATTAAGTGTGTTATTAATTGTTCACAGCCTATGCCTGCAAAAATTGTACATACAATTTGAATAATTATAAAGGCAGTGTTTGTATTTCAACTGCGTTTTCAAACTTCCAGTGGCATTTTAGGATGAATTTCTTCTTTCCAAAACTTAGTCTGGCTGAAAAGAAAAAACATCAATTGAGCCATCAGCTATTAAAGTGTGTATACATATTTTTGGGACACTCTGTATGTCCATTGACTGGGTATAGCTTAAATTTAGCTTGTGACGAGTTAGTAATTTAAATTGATTTATCCTAAGGATGTTTGTGCCAGTCTTTCTCTGAAAGGTCTTCAAGAAAACTTTTCCTATCTAATAAAAGAGTAATATGCAAATTAACCATCACTCTGCGACACCCAGAAGCCATGCCCACTAGCCACGCCCACCAGCCAATCAGGAGCAAATATGCAAATAAACCCAACCAAGATGGCTATGGCCACAGAGAGCAGGAGGGAGGCTTGGGTTTCCCCGGCGATGGAGGATGCCAAGCTTTCCGCTTGCCCTTGCCGGCCTAGGCCTCCACTCAAGGCTACAAAGTTTCAATGATAGAAGATACATAAACCCAAACAGAAATGGCGGCAGCCATGGAGCTGGAAAAAGCAGGAGGCTAGGGTTGCCCCCGGCGATGGAGGAAGTCAAGCTTTCCGCACACCCTGGCCAGCCCAGGCCTCACTTAAGGCTACAAAGTTTCAGTTATAGAAGATTCATAAATCCCAATAGAAATGGCTGCTGCCACGGAGCAAGCAGAAGGATTGGCTCCGCTCCAGGCTACAAAGTTTCAATTGTAGAAGATAAATAAACCCCAGATACCAGGGCCTCTGCTTGGGTCACTAGGGGGAGTGGCAGCCTGCAAAGCACCACAGGCCCCTCACCCAGGCCGCCCCATGCCCCAAGGGAACCCTCACCCTGATCTGGGACACCCTTCAGGGCAAACCAGCTGGCCCCCACCTGTGCACCAGGCCTCTATCCTATCTAATAAAAGAGTAATATGCAGATTGACCATCACTCCAACACACAAGATGGCTGCCTCATGTGGTCCAAGATCCTGCCCCCATGTGGACACAAGATGGCCACCACAAGATGGCCAGCAGGGGAGGGCAGTTGGGAGGGACCAGGCCTGCGAGGGAGAGCAGTTGGTGGGGGACCAGGCCTGCAGGGGAGGGCAGTTAGGGGTGACCAGGCCTGCAGGGGAGGGCAGTTAGCGTAAAACAGGCTGGCAGGGGAGCAGTTAGGCATCAATCAGGCTGGCAGGGGAGTGGTTAGGGGGTGATCAGGTTGGCAGGCAAAAGCGGTTAGGGGCAATCAGGAAGGCAGACAGAAGTGGTTAGGGGCAATCAAGAAGGCAGGCAGGCGAGCAGTTGGGAGCCAGCAGTCCTGGATTGTGAGAGGGATCGGGCCTAATGGGCAGTCGGACATCCCTGGAGGGGTCCCATATTGGAGAGGGTGCAGGCTGGGCTGAGGGACACCCCCCTCCCCCATGCACAAATTTCGTGCACTGGGCCTCTAGTGTATAAATAAGAAGAGTGCTTGATTTCCTTTGACAACTAAGTCCTATAAATAGTTCGCTCCTCTCAGCAGGCATACTGAGAGCAGAGCAAGGAAAATGAACACCAGGAAGGGCACCAACCTTTCCTTCCCAACCAGCCCCATGTTAGTCCTCTACTCACCTAACCCTGTCAAAGTTAACTTTCTGTTCTTAACTAGCTGTTATAGACACGTGGCTCTCACCACTATCACAATATCTAACACCATATTTGTGATGTTGATGAGGCCACTAGCAATGTCTAAAGCACCAGCTATTTCTGACCCACTGATGGTGAGCAGTAGACTGTTTAGGATATGAATCTCTCATGTGTGGCTGTAGCAGCATTGAGCTCAGTGACTACGCTGTGAAAAGAGTAGAGGAAACAGATGCTGCTACAACTATTGTCAATTCTTTAAGGCTGGACAAGTTCCTTTTGCCCTGAGGTATAAAGGGAAAGAATATTATGACAAGATGTCATTTATTCAGCGAACTGTTTATTGAGTAACCTGCTGAATAAACACTCTTTAGGGGACAGAGTCTCTTCCCCATGCAGCTTATATTCAGAGTTGCCAATAGGAAAGCTAAAATAGTCATTGGTGGTAACACCAAGGCTGGAGTATCTTGGCATAACATAACAATTTTACTAATTTTGAATTTCTTACAGAGGAGTTTTAGCTCCAGCTTGGGGATGCTTCACTGTCCCTCACCCCCAAGTAGGTCTGAGATGCCTAATGACAAATAATATGTATTAGACTGTATCACAAAACCTGCTCTGTTGAGTGGATGTTCATAAATACTTTGTGGGTTGATTAACTTACTTAAACAAGGTCTGCATTTAATGGTTTGATGATACTAAATGTTATGGTTCCTACAATAAGTTTGTTGATTATTTCATACATACTTCCTTTTTATTATTCACTCAGGAAATATTAAGTTCATAATTACACAAGGTTGGAAACTAGAAAGATCATGGAGAAAGAGAGAAAGAGAGAGAGAGAGAGAGAGAGAGAGAGAGAGAGAGAGAGAGAGAGAGAGAAATGAGTTCTTCTTTTACAGAGCTAATGTTTTAGTGGGGAATTTAAGATTTAGGAAACAATTGCACAGATATTAAATCAATTACAATTTGATAAGTACCAAGAAGGAGTGAAGGATTTACTAGATCATTCTTACAAAACCAGGCCCTGACTTTATATGGGAAGGCCTTCCCATATTGTAATTGAGTGCAAAAATGCAAACAACTGTGAGTTACAGAGGTTAAAGTGAGCGAGAATGTCTGGGTGCAGGGAAGATCACACCTAAAAGAATCTGTGACAGAAATGAGTATCCATACACCAACACTGAATGTTTCCTCCACTGCAATGTGCCATCTTCACTAGAGGTAGCTCTGACCAGTCAGGGATGTTCCTTATCCCCCTCCTGTACCAACAGGTGACTAATTTCCATTCAAGAAGTTTGAATGAAAGTGGTGTGTGTCATTTCTTCTCCCTAACTGAGCTTCAGGATGAAAGGAGTCTCTATACCTGAAACACTACATAAAGAAAAGTCACTATACTACATCAAAGACCAAATCAGATTGTTAGATGAGTAAACAAAAAGCATCTATTCCTTTAAATCCATTAAAACTTGGGAGTTTGTTTTCACAGGTGCAGTATGGTTAATGTTACCCTAACCAAAACACTGTGAGTTGGAAAGTAACTGAAGATTTTGCAGTTAATGAAAGATGTGGAGTGTGAGTATAGCACGTAAAGAAAAGAGAACATAAATTGGACTGCGTGCTTGCACTTCTGGCACTGTGGCAAGGTAAATATCTTGAAAATATCTCACTATAATACAGCTAGAAATCCTGGACAAATATAATAAACATTATTTTAAATGTAGAGTTAAATGCAATCCCACCCTAACTTAAAAGGACCCAAATCAAAGAGAAAGGTGAAAGCTAGAATGGTAACCTAAAAGTTATATCTCTATCAATGTCAGGAATCAAATTTTAATGGGGAATAAGGGCATGAACTTTGGCCCAGGCAATTGGAATGTGAGGTGGGGAAGGGAGATGGCAGGATTAAGACATCCCCATAACTCCATTTCCCAGACCAGAAAAGAGCTTTATATCCTGAGAGAAAAAAAGTTTAAGCCAATAACTAAACATGACAAGTCAACTTATCTGGCTTGGCCTGTGCTGTGGTGGAAACAAGTCTGAAAGAATTAACAAATACAAGCTTGCTCTCTAGGCTTTGGATGATCAAATTTACACTGTGTAGCTCAAAGAAAAGCATACAGCCGAATTAATATAAAATAATTGTGAGTTAAGAAAAGTTCTAAGGCACCTATATTTTAAAACATTATCTTTTAAAATGCATCTCCAAAAATGGCCCCATATGCTTCTCACAGAAAAAGAAACCCACATTTGCAGTCCAACATTATAAAACAGTTTAGTAGATATGGCATCAAGAGCATCATAGCATGAGAATTCAACTCCTACATTTTTTAGATTGTTGAATTAATAAATGTAGAATAAAAAAACATTCTTTAAAATGTCTAATGAATTAACATAGTAAAAGTGAGAAACAAGAAACAGATTAAGAATTTATGTGTAATGCATAAAAACCACAAATTCCATGTAGAGGTAGTATACATCCCTACAATTCAACATAAAGCAAAACAAAACAAAAGAATCCAGTTCAAATGTGCAAACTATAATTTACAGAAAAGAGAACCCAAATGGCCAATACACATAAAAATGTTTATAAACATTATGATGTATAGTATATTTCTTCTAGATTTCAGTGGAACCAGGTACATGGTCAAATATTTTATAATCTATGTGGAGGATGCTATGAGGCACTGCTCAGATCCCCCTTGAGAATAAAGGACTTTCATTCCACCAGCTGCAGGAAGTGTTACCATGGGAAAGCCCTCACCGGCCAGCTTCCTTTACGGAAATGGAGGGAATACCTCAACTGAACAGCACATCTAAGCTTACATTCAGAAACCAATGACTGAATAATGCAGGGCTAAAAAAAGGCCTGGATCCTGGATTTCAACTCAAGACAACAGTAAAGAGTGATGCCAGTTTCAGATTCCCTAGTCCAACTGGCGGAGGCCTCTGTTAAAACTACATCAGAACTCTTCTCAAAAAAACAAACAAACAAACAAACAAACAAAAAAAACTCTTCTCCAATCCTGCTTACTGGTCCCTTTTAATAAGTGTTGATCCCAAGAGTACTCCCTAATCCACACCCTGCTTCCTAATCTCAAGCTGCTTTCAGGGATCCAACCTGTAATGGTGGGTGCCAATCCTGGCCTGAGAATGGAAATGGTGGAATGGGATTTGGAAATTGGATTATCTGCCATCTGGCTAGTAACAAAAACCCCATCCATCACTGGAGGTGAGGGAAACAGGGATAGCCTCAGGCATAAGATACCAGTGCAATTGCTAAAACATTCACAAGATGCACCTGTCCTCAGAATTTGTCACTACCTTCTCACTGAGCCCTACGCCAATAACTAAGTTTCATAACCAACAAAGGACCTGATAAGGAGGGGAATGTCTATTATACCTAAATGGAGCTGCAGGACCTAGTCAATAGAGTCAGGAGAGCAGGCACAGAGCTGAATTCTCTGGGTGCATAATGAAGAGGACAGAACATAAGCAAATCTGCACAATGTTTAAACAATCACATTCACAAGAAAATCAAACAAGTTAAAAATATTTTATCTTCACGAAGGTACACCTCTGTATATGTAAATAATTACATTTTCATCAACATACCATAACCCTATGATTACATAGTAAAGAACATTTCTTAAAAACTCAAACTAATTTATTTTAAATATGCAAAATCTCTGATAAATTGGCATGATTTAGGATAAATATTATGACATAAAAGAGTAGATAAAGTGTACATGACTTAGGAAAATTCCATGAATGTTATTTCTCAAGACCAAATTTTTGAAAACAAACTAAAAGAGCAAAGAAGTCAAGATTGTACTATCTAAGTACCTGGAGTCCACAATTTCTCTCTTACCAAGTGATTGCTGATTTTAATGCTTTGACAGTTAGGTGAGGTGTTACCTTATGGTTGAAGAGAACACCAGCTGCAACAGGTACCTGAATAGAAAGCCATCCAACATTTGCACAAGCTAGTACATATTGCATCTATGTGAGCAAGTAGAAACTTGCCTCCCATAACTGCTCTGGATCTAATCCAACAGAGTGGCAAATGGGCAGTTAACCCCAAAATCTCCTACCTTAGAAATAGCATTAATTTTAGGCTAAACATACTTAAAGCAGATATAATGAGTTTTCCATCACAACCTTTAAAAAGACCCTAATAAAGCATTTTTTATAACCTAACCGTATGGTGAACTCCATAATAGGACCTGAATCCATAAACTGTACTTCTAGATAACTATCATTCTGCCCTGAATCTATGATTATGAGGTATAAATAATTAAATATTCAATATTATACATTAATGAATATGTTAACTTTAGACTAATGAGTAACATATTTTTCAAAGAAATTACATGGCAGAACAAGTACTCATTGAGGTGAGTTCTAATGTCATAGCCAAATCATGTATTGGCATCCATTAAAAATATATTACTTCAGAAGGATATACATGCAAAATAATTCATTATATTGTCCAATTATAAATACACAGATTTCTTTACTGACAGGTCAAAGAAAAAGCTGCATTTTGCTTAATTGTGCCTTTTTCTTTTTGCTTTTTTTTTCTACCCTAACTTTCATGGCAGTATCTGGGAGACAATGTTAAGGAAAGCAAACAAAACAACAAAACAAAACACAAATGCTCCATTTGAATAGAAACTTTTGTTAAGATTTGAGGTAACTAGCATCTTTTGTGTAAGTGTCATGAATAGAGGCTACATTTCTAGTTTCTACCCTTCAACTATCTGGAATCATAAGTATTGAAAGAGCTCAAAGTTTAATGAGCATGGGGACAACATTAGGGTTAGGAAATATTTGCACTTGACAGTTAACTACTTTGTTGAATACTGGAAAAGAAACCAATGATATTTTCTGGAGCCATAACAGAGAGATGGTGGAAGGAAGAGCATTTTTTGTACCAAGATTCCATTTGACTCTTTGTCCAAGAGACAACCCTATGTAGCACGTATCCCTGACCAAAACAAAAGTTCAAATTGACTTTGACATGAATAATGTTGAAAAGGTTCAAAGGAAGGATTTTAATGAAACATAAGAGAAATGCATGAAACACATTTTTGTTATCGGATTGTTATCAAATGTGGATTCTTATATCCAGGTTTCAATAATACTCTGGCAATTCAGTATGAGAGAAAGAAAATGAAGTGAGGAGACCTGTTATCTACATCCTTATCCATAATTCACTTTGTAAGTGACTTGATATCATCTATTAACTATGCCTCAGTACTTTCATTTGTAAAATGCACCTCATGCCTTAGAATCGAATTAGTTTCTAGATAGTGATTACAAATTACAAATTAAACTGAAATCTTACTATATACACAATGTTTTTAATTGATATTATGTGCCATAAAATTCATATTAAAAATAATAAGACTTTTTTTTTCTTATATGTTTTTATAGCCTCCTTTTCATTCCACAGGTAAGAAAGGATTTCTACCCTAGTGTTATGAAGATGGCCAAACATATGACACCTGAACATGTACAGGTGAGACTGACAGCAGTTTATTAGTCACATATACTTACAGGCCAAGGAGGCCAGAATACTGAAAACCATAGAGGGACCCACAGAGACTGCACTTGGAACAGGGTGAAGAACCAGGAGCTATGGGAGATAGGCTTGTATCAAAACGGTCAGCTGACACCTGGTTCTTGAGGGAAGATTTGTAATTGGCCTGTTTTAATTGGCCTGTTTCAAGAACTCAGTGGGCTGGCAAGAAAACCCAACCCACTACTCAGTGGTAGGCAAGAATTGGTAAGGGGGTAGCTTGGCTACAGGATCTTATCTATGGGAGCAGAGCGGGGGATAAAACTTGTAGTCAGACCATCACAGTCCTCCCAGTATTACCACATGTCAAGGTAGCACAGGCTATTTGCCTTAATTTTATGCCTTTCTCCTCAGTGGTCATCAAAAGAAATCTGTAAAATCAAATGCAATACAGCCTTCTAAAAAACCATGAAATCTATGAAACTAAGTGCTTAATAAGAAAGCTCCATCATAAGTGGTCTTTTTAAAAGGAATTTTCTATTTAGGATAAAATAAAGAAAGTTTCTTTTCAAGTGAACCTTTGTGACAATAATCGGTACATTTAATTTTCTAAGTACTTCTAAATGCATTCAAGATTAGGGTCAGCTGTCCCGAAAACTTTTATTACTGATTTAATTTACAAGAATTCCTTCAAAAAAGTCTTTGAATGTCAGATCTTGGCAGTTTCAGTGGGAAATTTTATCCTTCAATGCACACTTACTTACTACCTATTTCATAAATATTAAATGCCTGTTCTGAAAAGCATCCTTCCTCATTAATAGATTTATCTTTATCTTTTTTTTTTTTTCAAAAAAATGTAAAGCTTTTTTTTTTTTTTGGAGAGGGGCATTGTTAATTCTTTAAATTCTGTTAAATATTCAGTTATACCTGTGAATCATTTATATCATACTCATCTCACTAGAAATGTTTTTCATGGATATTCCACTATTTGTTCAAAACTTGGCAGAAGCATATTATTCATTGCTTCCAATCATGCATAAGTGGAATCTAAAGTTTTCTTACTTATAGTCACTCATCATGTTTTCTTATTGGTGTTGGTTTATTTATTCCATTGGTCTAATGTGGACTTCACGTGTCTACATTATCCATATACATAGAGTGCTGATCTATTATTTGGAAGTTTATAATAAGAAAGGATTTAAAATTCCAGTTCACAAGTCAAATCCCCTCTAGTCAGAGTTCATTTATAATACATTTGTTATTACCTAATGTTTATAAATGTGTTTTTTCACGGTAAAGCAATATAGAAATATTACTCTTCACAATAACACATCCTTGATTTTTACTGCTTTATTCTTCAATAACATTTTTAAAGTTTCACTTATTAATTTTCTGTATTTATTTCTTACTAGAGGCCCAGTGCACGAAATTCGGGCATGGGGCGGGGGAGGGTGTCCCTCTGTCCAGCCTGCACCCTCTCCAATCTGGGACCCCTCGAGGGATGTCCGACTGCCCATTTAGGCCTGATCCCACCGGGCAGTCGGACATCCCTCTCACAATCCAGGCTTGCTGGCTCCCAAATGCTCACCTGCTTGTATTCCTGATTGCCCCTAATCGCTTCTGCCTGCCAGCCTGATCACCCCCTAACCACTCCCCTGCCAGCCTGATTGATGCCTAACTGCTCCCCTGCCAGCCTGTTTGCCCCTAACTGCCCTCTCCTACAGGCCTGGTCACCCCTAACTGCCCTCCCCTGCAGGCCTAGTTCCCCCCAACTGCCCTCCCCTGCAGGCCTGGGTCCCCCCAACTGCCCTCCCCTGCAGGCCTGGTCCCCCCAACTACTTTTCCCTGCAGGCCTGGGTCCCTCCCAACTGCCTTTCCCTACAGGCCTGGTCGCCCCCAACTTCCCTCCTCGGCTGGCTTGGTCACCCCTAACTGCCCTCCTCTGCAGGCTTGATCATCCCCAACTGCCCTCCCTTGCAGGCCTGGTGCCTCCCAAATGCCCTTTCTTGCTGGCCATCTTGTGGTGGCCATCTTGTGTCCACATGGGGCAGCCATCTTGTGTGTTGGAGTGATGGTCAATCTACATATTACTCTTTTATTAGATAGGATAATGGCCTGGTGCATGGGTGGGGCCAGCTGGTTTGCCCTGAAGGGTGTCCCGGATCAGGGTGGGGGTTCCCTTGGGGCGTGGGGTGGCCTGGGCGAGGGGCCTGTGGTGGTTTGCAGGCTGGCCATGCCCCCTGGCAACCCAAGCGGAGGCCCTGGTATCTGAGGTTTATTTATCTTCTACAATTGAAACTTTGTAGCCTGGAGCAGAACCAAGCCTTCTGCTTGCTCCGTGGTGGCAGGCATTTCTGTTGGGATTTATGTATCTTCTATAATTGAAACTTTGTAGCCTTGAGTGGAGGCCTAGGCCAGCAAGGGCAGGCGGAAAGCTTGGCTTCCTCCATCGCGGGGAAAACCCAAGCCTCCCTCCTGCTCTCTGTGGCCGTAGCCATCTTGGTTGGGTTTATTTGCATATCTTCTCCTGATTGGCTGGTGGGCATGGCTGGTGGGCGTGGCTGGTGGGTGGAGCAGAGTGGTGGTTAATTTGCATATTACTCTTTTATTAGATAGGATGCTATGTGAGATGAATTCAACTTGCCACTTTATCCATCTCTAATATTTTTGAAATCTTAATTAGTCATTCAAACTTCTCCCACATATTTAACAGCTCTTCCTTTGCCTATTAAGTCTGAAGTATTTTTGTGTCCTTTTATGTTAACATTAGGAAGAATTGATATTTAGAAAAGAATAGCATTTGTGTTTTCAATCTTTGTCAATATTTTCCTTCTAAAATTACAGCCAACTATAACAAAAGAAAGTCATCTAATATACTAAAATTAATGACAACATTAATTGTTCCCTTTTATGTCTACATGCAAACTATGCAAATGCATCTGTGATTATAATCAAGCCCAAGAGCGTCCCATGTCGTAGTCTTCACTGTTTTCACAGTTGTCTAAAATCCTTGACTTAGCCAGGTACTTAAATTAATTGTTTCACTCACAGTTATTTGTGTACACTCAGGAAGAAGCCATTTGATGGTGGGGAAGCTTTCAAATTTTACTTTTATATTTCTTCTTAGCCTCTTTCTTCAAAATTCTCAGTCAGTGTGCATGTCCTACCATGTATGGGAGGCAAAATAAATATACTAATGGTGCTAATTCTCAAAAATCCATGTATAACAGTATCTGATCAAGGCATTATTGAGAATAAAACAAGTCAAAATAAAAGAGTAGAAGCTATATCCTAAGAAACACAAAACACCAATCAAAAAGAATATATGCACCCTGTGTTCATAGCAGCACAATTTACAATAGCTAAGATCTGGAAACAGCCCAAATGCCCATCAGTAGATGCATGGATGAAAAAGCTGTGGCGTATTTACACCATGAAATACTGTGTAGCAGAAAAAAAAAAAAAAAAAAAAAAAAAAGAAGGCTCTCTTACCCTTTGAGACAGCATGGAGGGACCTGGAGAGTATTATGCTAAGTGAAATAAGCCAGTCAGAGAAAGAGAAGTAATCACATGATCTTACTCATATGTGTAATCTAATGAACAAAATAAACTGACAAACAAAATATATCCAGAGACATAGAAGCATGGAACAGACTGTGGAATCTCAGAGGGGAGGTGGGGGAGGGTGGCTGGGTGGGAAGAGATCAACAGTAGAACTTATATGCATATATGGATAACCCATGCACACAGATAATAGGGTGTTGAAAGCCTGGAGTGGGGGATGGCAGTGGGGCTAGAAGAGGCCAATGGGGGAGAAGAGGAGACATATGTAATACTTTTAACATTAAAGAGTAGTAGCATAATTTTTTAAAAATTTTACTTACAGTTGGGCAGCATGATACAGAATATGAAGAATTTATATTGTCCTCCATGTAGAGAAAGATTCTAATTTTGTTGAATCTAAACATTAATATTTGAATAACATTTATGAAGAAAACAAATATAAAATTAGAAGTACAAAATTAACTTCAGGTCCTTTAAGTAGACTGGTTAAGATGAGCCAAGCAGCTTCATTAGCTTCACCATGAATCTACCTTTCTATTTAAGAATGTCATATATGAGAGGCTCGGTGCAAAGATCCATGCACTGGTTGGGTCCATTGGCCTGGCCTGTGCCCTCTTGCAATCCAGGACCCCTCAGGGGATGTTGGATAGCCATTTTCAGCCTGATCCCCGCAGGCCTGATCCAGACAGGAGAGAGCCTGAACCCTGCAGGCCCGATCCAGTTAGGAGGGAGCCTAATCCTGTGTGTTGAGTGTCTGTTCCCTGGTCAGTACGCATCATAGACTGGTCTACCAGTTCTTCGGTCATTCAGTTGCTTAGGCTTTTATATCTATAATAATAAAAGCATAATATGCTAATTAGACCGGACAGCTGAACGACCTTCTGGATGTCCTTCCGGATCGCCTTGGGGGCGATCAGGCAGCCAGGCGAGTTGTTAGAGACAATCAGGCAGGCAGGCAGAGTAGTTAGGGGTGATCAAGCATGCAGCTGAGCAGTTAGGGGTGATCAGGCAGGCAGATGAGTGGTTAGGGACAATCAGGCAGGCAGGCAAGCAGTTAGGGATGATCAGGCAGGCAGGCGAGTGGTTAGGGGCAGTCAGGCAGGCAGGCAGAGGTGGTTAGGGGCTATCAAGCAGGCAGGTGAGTGGTTAGGGGCTATCAAGCAGGCAGGTGAGTGGTTAGGGGTAACAGGCAGGCAGATGAGTGGTTAGGGACAATCAGGCAGGCAGGCAGAGTGGTTAGGGGCAATCAGGCAGGCAGGCAGGTGAGCAGTTGGGAGCCAGCAGTCCTGGATTGTGAGAGGGATGTCTGACTGCCAGTTTAGGCCCAATCCCGCAGGGATCATCAAGACAAAACTGGCAGTCCGACATCCCCCAAGAGGTCCCAGATTGCGAGAGGGTGCAGGCCTGGACTGAGGGACCCCCCCTCCCTCAATTCATGCACCAGGCCTCTAGTATATAGATAAGGTCCCATATCAGTGACTGAATATATTTAACTGAAAGTTGGATTTTATGATGACCCAAAATCTGTCTTCTTTAGAATGTTTACCCATTATCTTTTGGGAGCACTTGGAATATTTATTTCTTCTCCTTGATAGATATTTAAATGTTTAAATTCAACTATTTATTTTTTTCACTCAGCCAAGTAATCTATAATTCCTTAAATTAATTTTTATATCACATGCACTCACAATCTCTCTGAATTCTTCTTATCTTTCTCAATGTGAAGGATAAAAACTATGTATAACTCAACAAGTGTTACTATTTTCCATTCCAATATTATGGTGATTCAGACCACATGACTCTGCCACAACAATGAATAATAAAGAATATCTCCTTAAGGTAATTCTAGGTTTATGCTCAAGATAGTTAACCAGAGCAGCCTCACATCTGAGCTTTTAGGTAATTATTTATTGCTTTAATGTTAAGCTTTTTATTGTTCACTCTATTAACTAATTCCTGAAGAAAGAAACTTAATGTAGATCAAATCACTTGGCTGATTATTTTCTACCTTTTGGAAATAGTCTTCAATGCTTCTGTATAGGTACTTAAATATCCCCTTAATGCAAACAACTTGGCCCCCAATTTCTGAGAGTAAATTTAAAGAGATGTTTTCTCTCTTTTCTTTTTGCAATCAGAATAGCTAAAGAATACAACTTATTAAAATATGATTGTATTAAATTCACAAATTTACCTTAAATATTTTTGTTGCATTCAGTTTAGCCTGAGCCATGTTTTAGTTATCATAGATGCCCTGTCACAAAGTTTCAATCATCTAGGGAGTGAGTAATGCAACTTACAATCACAGCTATCCCTGTGTTTACTAAATAGAATAATAAGACCATGTTATTAGTACTGTATCTCAGTAGCTACCGGAGTATCTGACAAGAGTGCTTTCCAGCTAGTAACAAAAGAAATAATGACAAAGTGAATACAGATAAAACCTTTTTGCCATCTCTGATCAGATACATAAAAATGCAAACTCCTTGGTTTGCTCCATTGTTGAAGGTTTTAACTCTACCTAGCAAATGGAAAAGAACTAACTTGTTTTGTTTGAGATATAATTTTATCATCAGTGTCAATCACAAAAAGTAAATTGACTGAGTTATAATTCACTTTCATTAAGATGATATGAGTATATTAAGAAATTAGACATGTGTTCAATCATCCTTCAATAAATGATCTCAATATTTAAAAGTTGCAATATTTGGAAAGTGATTAAGGGTACAAATGATTCAGCACATTTCAATTACACAAAACTGAATTTAGCAAATGGTGAAGAAAGGCATTAAGCAACTTGAATTTGAGTTTCAATCCTAGCTACATAGTTTTGAAGAAGTCATTTTCTTAGTCTTTATTTTCTTTATCTATGAAAATAAGAACAATAATACCTTGCTTCCTCCTATACAAGACTTCTGAGAAGGGTAATACCCTATTACACTTTATGGTAGATATTGACATTATTACCCCAAAATTCATAGTTGACAGGGAAAAGAACAATTAAACAAATAAAAATACAAAAGAGAGTCAAGATGACACTGTTATTCCTTAAAAAGGTCATGAAAACAAATGTTTTCTAGCTCCTATAGTATGGCTGGACCTTCAGCTTGTTCCTTTCACTATGATATCTCATTTAAACCTCACACAACCTGGCAGAAGACACATTAAATGTACAGGAAAAACAAGGAAACATACTCCAATAGATTAAAGTAATGGATTTAATAATTTCTAGGAATGGGATTTGTACTCCAGCAGCTCTGTGTGATTTTAAAGTCAAATCTGAGTTTTTCCTGCAATATCAGAAGTCTATTTTGCTTTGAATTATTGTGTTGTAATCTAGTTATTCAGGTACATTATTAGTAGATTTTTCAAGTTCCCATTTGAAATCAAAATGGTTTAAATAGCTCTTCTGAAAGAAATGTCTTAGCAAAAATTTGTTGTACCTGCTTTTCGTTCCCCAATGAATTAATAGGCAGTTTTGGTGTTATGTAAACAGAGCCATTATGATAAACATAGGCCATATAAAAAATGTGCATTGGAAAATGATCCTAGATTTTAAACCAAGCTATAAATAGCAAGCAGAACAATAAATTGTAATCATAATGTTTGCCAACATAAGTGCATTGTTTTGTTTTGTTTTGTTTTGCTTTTTTTGTTTTAAAATACAATTATCTGTAAATAAATCTATATAAACAATCTTTGGACACAATGCAATGAGTTACTTCTGTTTCTATAAGGTCCATTAAATAATTTCTGTACCAGTTATATAGACTTTTGAGTTAGGGTGATGCTAAAATAAGATGCAGTGGGTGATGGATATTTACAGTGAGTCTACTCAGCACCAAGTAGAGCTCTTGATTTGAATACATCTGTTGAAAAAGTCCCAGAGCTCAATGTTAGCTGATCAGAGGTGCCATGCCACAAAAAATATCACCTGTCATCAATTCCATTTGTTTTCCTGGAGATGTTTACAGGAAAAGGGGGAAAGGAAATCAACATGTTTAAAAATAGAAGACAGGACAAATTTTAAAGACAGATTAGGTGTATAAACAGCGCCTGACAGAAGGTAGGCCTTCAAAAATACTTGCCACATGAATGAATGATAGAGTGGGGATGCCATTAACTCTGAACTCAAATTTACACACTGTTAAGCCTTGTTAGTTCTCAATGCCTGACCCTAGAACACAAATTATTTTAGCTGAAGGAAGCAAAGAATCTGAATAGATCTTTCTATACAATATCATGGATTTTATGCTCTCTTTCCTACTTTGGGAAAAAATAGGCAGAAGTGAGTGGGTGGGTCCTCTGAGAATCATCAAAGATCTTTCAACCTCTGCCTGTGGCACACAGACAGCGTTCTCCCCGGAGCACTTGATGAACAACGTGTGTGAACTGTGAACGCCTGGGTTGCCCTGCTGGGAGCAGGGTGCTCTGTCTGTTAAGGATGTACATTGCTGTCTGCAGGTTTTGTCAGCAGGAGCCTTCAAAAAGCAAAAGAAAATTCAACAGAGGAAATTCACAGGGGAGGCAGAATCCACACATCAGTAAAGTGGAGGTGGCAGAGTGTTTCCGCATCCATCAGGGAGCACTCTCCGAAGAAATGAAAATGCTACTTTGGATTGTAAGGAGCAGCATGAGGTGAACTCCACAAAGAGAGAAAATAACACAAATTGTCTACCTGTGCTAAACTAGTCAAGTTCCCCGAGTAGCGGTTTGCGAACATCCTCATTTCTTCCTTCTGGTCAATTGAATGCCTTTTAGGTAGGGGTGATTCAGTGCAGGGGTTGTATTTATAGTAATCAAGTGTTTGAGGATAAAACATTTGAAAATGTATGATATCGAAGCAGTTATGGCCAGTGAACACTCACTTGGGCAAAAGAGTGGAAAGGAAACTAACTCTATAGAGAAAGGAAGCATATTTTAGTCCTCTAGACCTTTAAAACACATGGAAAGCCATTTTAAGCAAATAAAAGAACATTTTTTAGAGCCTTATACAATGTGGCATTTTGAAAGGTTGACATTCACCCCAAAGAGTTTATAATAGACGATACTAAAATGCAACCTCTCGCCCTACTTTTTACATCCTGGTATCTGGCAGTGCTTTTCAAATCAGCAAGGAATTTGATATTGCTCACATAATTATTGTGCTTAAAAGACAAGAATAGGAGCCATAGAAGTCAAAGGTTGAGTTTCTGTCTTATCTAATGAGTAGAAACTTGGTGTTTTTTTAGCCTGTGTGGCTTTGGAATAAGCCATAACAAATACAGACATATTACTGTTCCTTTTTACTTTTAAAAAGCAAGGGCTTCATTATTCATGCATTCATTTAGTGCATACTATTGTGGATTTTGGTATTCTGTGTTTTGCATGCCTCTAATACAAAATCAAGTAAGAATGTCATTAAAATTTAAAAAAAGTATTATGAAACCTATCAACCACCTGACATTTAATTTAAATCAGACCTGCCATTCATTTTTAATAACATTTATGAATCTCTGAGGTGGAAGAAATCAATACACATTTTTAGAAAAACAAAATCAGCAGGAAGTAGAAGACCCTCAGCAATACTTTGATTTTTCTCCTAGAAAAGCAGAAAACGATGTTGTTTTGTTGTCTGTTATCTAAATGCTGCTGAATTCCTTTAGTCATACAGCAGTGTGTTGTTAGAGAAACATTTTTTTTTTAGTAAAAAGCTAAAGCTTTCGAAGTGGTTGTTTACTCTGATCCTCTCACATCCTTTCCTCCCACTCTATCTTTTTCTTTGTGCTTTCCATTACCTAAAAAGACAAATAAAAGTGTATGAAAAAGATGCTACTTCTTTTGTTTTTCCAAGACTAGCAAGAATCAAGGGGCTGGAACACCAGCAAGTGAAGGGGGAGCATCTGCAGAAGGGAGAGGAGTGAGCCGACTATCAATACAGGAGCAAAGACTGTGAGGGAGGGCAATGAGTGATGGATGAAATGATTGTAAAATACTATATTCTAAGACCTGAGAGGGACATAGATTGGCACTTTTGAGAACAGAATTTTTACCTTAATATGATGATGAGGCTGGTATCAGTGACTAAGAAAAGCAGATTTCTTCCCAGCTGGCATGGCTCAGTGGTTGAACATCGACCTATGAACCAGGGAGTCATGGTTTGATTCCCAGTCAGGGCACATGCCTGGATTATGGGCCTGATCCCCAGTATGGGGCATGCAGGAGGCAGCAGATCAATTATTCTCTCTCATCGTTGATGTTTCTGTCTCTGCCTCTCCCTTCCTCTCTGAAATCAATAAAAAGATATTTAAAAAAAAGGGAGACTTAAAAAAAAAAAAAAAGGAAAGCAGATTTCTGGAAAAAAGGGGGGGAGTTTTACCCACTAGAGTGAAGACAAAGTTGATAGCCGATTGTTAATATATCAATTATTAGATGATAAATGTTCTGGAACTTCAGGAAGTTATTTAAACAGAGTTCAGATAGCCATCATAACATAGCATCTTTATTACCTAGCAGACTCTTTTGAAGTGGATCCCAACTCAAATTCTTATCTGTATACTTCACTGTTCTTCCCATCTGCCCAATTTTCTATCCCCAGGCTTCTCACTTCAGCACCATTGTTGTCTGGGGCAAAACAAGTTTTTGTTGTGGGAAGATGTCCAGTGCATGGGAGTTTAACAGCATGCCTGCCTTCTACACACTAAATCCAAGTAGCACTTTCCTGTCATTAAAGATAAATAAAATAAATAAAATAAAATAAAATAAAATAAAATAAAATAAAATAAAATAAAATAAAATAAAATAAAAAGTTTCCAGATATTGCCATATGTATCTTGGGGGGGTGGGGATCAAAATGGCTATCCAACGAAAACCACTGCTCTAATCTCAGTGAACTACTGAACTATTTTTGAATTAATGAATTACTACAATAAAATATATGGGTACACAAATATCCTTTCTAAATTACTCATTTTCTTTAGAAGACTGTGTTAAACCTCAGCAATGAATAAATTTGAAAGTAGTAGGTTGCTTTTTCTCAACAGAAAAAATCAAATAATATTTTATAGATGCATTTAGAAATTTATTAAGATTCTTACATTCTTCAAAGAGCACCTCTGCAGATAATTTCACTGAGAAGCACAAAGCCCTCAGGATATGCTCATATCTGTTTAAGTTTAAATTTGAAAATCTCAGCAGCTCTCAACACATTGATGGTTGGGACAATCAAACTGTATCTGTCCCTTAGGTACCTTTGTTTGTCAATAACAAGATGTATGAGAATCAATGGAATCATGTTATGAATGTGGAGTATATTCAGAAATTCCTTGCAGATATGGAAACATATCAGAAATTAACTTTTTCTGCAGCCATTTGAGAATAAGGCTATCCTTTTTAATGTACTGAAATTGAGCAAACTGAAGCTAGCATGTAAGCAGAGTGTCAAATTCATGTACATTATCAGTTGTCATTCTCATGCTAAAGGGGAGGGTCCAGTAATTCAGCTATTGCTAGTCAAACAGTATCCTAATGTTTAATCATTTAATTAAACTGTATGTACAAACAAAATATTATGTTCTTTAAAGTACCTCTTACTTCAGGAACAAATAAGCCCTCCTCTCCTAAGTCAGTAAGTTGATACTTAGGTGTATTTTTTAGTGCATGTACTAGTCCAAACATTTGTTTCTGCTTGGATGGCCTTCTACATAGTCATTTAGTGAGCCAGGCACTTTTCATATTGTGGCTCTCCCTTTTGCTCTTTCATCAAAGTCCTCTATGTTCAGTAAATGGGTAGGAAAAGAGAGCAAGAATCACTGGAGGTAAGTTTCTAAAGGCCAGGATTCACAATGCCCATATTCCACAAGTTAGAAATCAATCATGTAGCAACTCCAAACTGTAAGAAGGACTGGGAAATATAGCACAGTTCTGAGACTATGAGAAAAAGAAGTTTGTAAACATACAACTTTCTCAGCCAAAGCACTATGAACAATAGGTTTATGAAATACTTAGAGATATGCATCCTATATACCTGTTTTTCTAGATATATAAGAAATACTAGAGGCCCTATGCATGAAGATTCGTGCAAGAATGGGCCTTCCTTCCCCTGGCTGCCAGCACCGCCTTCGCTCTGGCTGGAGCAGCCTTTCTGCCTTCCCATGCTGCCCAGAGGCCTGGAGCAGCTGGGGTGGTATGGAACGCCTGTGTCCCACCCCGCCCCTTGCTGCTTGGTGCCTGTGTATGCAAATTAACCCGCCATCTTTGTTGGGTTAATTTGCATACTAACTCCTGATTGCCTGGTAGGCGTCGCAAAGGTATGGACAATTAGCATGTTATTCTTTTATTAGGTAGATAATTTAAAATGTCTCTGCAGATTTATTTCTTATTTTGACCTCCAATCTTTGCCACTCAAGTATTGAGAATATTAGTCTAGTCATGTTGTTTCTGTATTTCTTTCTTGTTTTTGTGTGTCTTGTCCTGTGCTGGTCTTCACTCCCCTTTTCTTGTGTCTTACAATGTCTTCTCTTCTCTGAAGTTATTAGTGGCACTTCCCATAACTGTATTAGTCAAGTAACCATGCCACCTCTCACACGCTAGATTGAAAGGGGAATTTATTGAATCTCAGTACCCAAAAAGGATGAGACACAAAAACCTTTGGGAAATGTAGAAATACAGCTGGACCTCCAGAACAAATGGAGCTCATGACTCTAAATCCACCCAGTTTCTGTCTCTAATACCTTTGCTTTTCTCTGGGTGTTAGATTCATTCTGTCTCTACATATCAGGTGCCCAAACATTGTTTCTACATCTTAGAAAAACCATCACCTGAGAGTAATTCTTTCTCCATTTCAATTAAAAAAAATGCCACTTGATTTAGTCATGTTCCCAACTCTGGATCAATCACACATTTCTGGGGGAAGGTCACATAGGATGATGGTGGCTTTATTGGGAGTGAGATATTTGAAAGTATGTGAAACAGTTTCCAGAAGAGATGAGATGGGAGGAGTGAAGTGAAATGGGGTGGAGGGCAGTGAGAAGTGAACTCTTGGTGCTAGGAGGCAAAAACACTACAACTACTTCTGCAGAAACTTGGATTTTCTCAGTCAAATTTCCAGTCTAGTTACTACACTGCAAAGATTTGCCAATCTTACTGAAACTTTATCTTTGTTATTAAACTGACTAGATTACTTTCTTCTTTCCTCTTTCCTTCTTATGTATTATGATTTATTTCTAATTTTCTTTTTATATTCTTAACAATTTAACATCTCCAAACCTCTATGAAGCATATAATTTTGCATTGCCCTTAAATACCATCTTCCATCTTATATTCTCAACATACTTATCTGAGACTGAATTCTCTTTTTGGCCACATATTTCCTAAAAAACTACATTTTGGGACATGGCATCCTCAAGGGTAAGCCTTCAAACTTTTTTTCATTGTGACCCAAATAAGAAATATTTTATACATCATGATTCATTGCAGACTCAGATATATGAAATGCTTATACAGTAAAAGAAAAATTTTGTGAAAATCTTTATTTGTGTGATGCACTCATATTAATGTTATATTTCATTTGTGGAATGCTGGTCCAAGACAACTGAATTTATTACACAACTCTTGGCTCTAAGGTAAGCCACTAGGGCCATCTGACTTCTTAGAATGTCCACTATTGGGGTACATGAGTCAATGTCCTCCACTGGCTATCTGCTAAACATGCAGACATGGCATTGCCTAAACAACTGCTCTTGGATGTTCTAGCGACTGTGGTATCACCAAATGTAGACAAACTAGAGCATTCCATATTCAAGAATCAGAATGTTAAATTTCTGGATTATGTTCTATCCACAAAGGGCTAATGATGATAGCCAATATAGTAATAGTTTTGGAATGGAGAACTGTTCTCTGAACCTGTATTTCCTGTTTATAAAATGGGAGTAAAATAATATAGAATTTAGCCATCTAAAAATACCAAAATGGCAAGAATATGACGAAAGTACCATCAAGTAGCATGTGTGCATCACTCTCTACACTGCCTCCACAAAGGGATGAATGCATTTTTTCTCTCTACTGTTTTCAAGTAAACCTTCAATTTATGCTATTTTAGTCAAGAGGATGAAATAAAACTTCACTGGGGAGAAGAGAAATGCGCATGCAGGAAGAATGAAATATCAGAGTAAATAATATCATTTTATCATGTATTCCCTTTATGTACATGTCATCTGAGAAGACTTCAGATTGAATAATAATAGTCCAATAACGACTGGAATCACATACTACACTCATAGAGAATGCCAGGCACTATTGCTTTCTCTAATTTAATTCTCATGAAAATCTTATAGTACGGGTATGGATATTATCCCTGTCTCACAGTTGAGTTTAATCATGATAATTTCCCCCAAATCTCGATGCTAACAGTTTTGAAATCTGAGTTTAAATCTAGGTCTGCCTCATTCCTTAATTGAAGCTTTTGACTGCAGGCTGTCCTGCTCCCTGCTCTCTACCTTCTCAACTCCCAGCTGACAATTTATAATCTATTACTTCCAAAGTTGCTGCCACCGTAATTTGACACATGTGCTCCAACTGTCACATAGGAATTTTAGGAAAACAGTCCTTTTAGCTATTACTCATTTTTTTCTTCTAGAGCTGCAATGTCCAATATAGTAGCCACAGCCATATGTTGCTACTTAAATCAAAATTAATTAGTTAAAAATTAATTCTTATTTACACTAGCTACATTTCAATAACTCAATAGCTGCATTTGGCTTGCAGCTACTATATATATATATATAGTTGCCATCATTGCAGAAGATTCTATTGCATAGCATTGTTCTTGACTTTACCCTAGAAATTAGATGTGATCTCTATAGTGCTGCACTAAAGAGCAATTTGAGTTATGGATACTCTGACCATTATCTATATTCTTTGAACCAGTATACTAGTAATGTGATTTAATTTTACTTTGTTCCTTTTCATGTTCTCTAGTTGCCACTGATGAAAATTAATTTTTCTGACTCCTGAGAAAAAGTCAGCTATGTTCATTAATCTATATTTATGTCTCTAGCATTTATTCTATTAATGGAAGCTCCTTAATCTTAAAAACAACTACTACCTTATCAAATCAATTAAATATTTAATTCTGATTGGCCCATATGGTCCAATGCCAATAAGTCACCATAAATGCATTAATGAAAATAAAATTATTGGCTGCATCTATACAACCCTGGTGTTCTTGAGTCATTCATTCATTATTTCTTTTATCAGTTGCACCTAGTGTCAGGCAGTGTGGCAGACATGGGGAATATATAAAAGCATAGTAAGGTCATCCTGAATCCTATAGATGCTACAAGAATGTGCCCTCCATGGGGGTAGAATTTTCATTGACTTTGTACCCTGCCTAATCCCTAACCATATTTCACACACAGTAAGAAACGCCAAGATATATTTTTGGATACATGGAAAAAGAAAGTATTTGCTCCATTTATATTTTTTTCATGTTTTGGCCATGACACAAATGTATATGGAGAAAAATAAGGTGAAAGAAGCTGGCTAAAATCCTAATCCCATTCAGTTCGCCCACTCCCCATAGACATGGTTTTAATGTAATTTAATTTAAAGTAAATTTTTTTCTCACAGAGAAACTTCAAATAAATCTCCAATGTGTTACTCACATACTGCTTTTCCTAATAGGTTTACAATGTAAGCTAAATTATAAATTGAAACAGCAGGCCTAAAATTAGATATGAATTCCTTTGTGGCACTGGTCATCACACTTCACATACCTGATTCCATAGAAGCATTATTGGAATTATGCTGAGGTGAACCCAGATGTTCAAGGAACTTTCACTTTTCTAGGCAAAATTAAAATAAAAACCCCTCATCCTGGCAGCTTAATGCTAACAGTTGGCATGAAGCCTCTTAGAGACTAATGAGAAAGACAAGAGTGATAATACTACATTGAGAGTCTATTTCATTATTCATCTCCTGCTCTCTGTGGAGGCTTTGCAAACATTAACTAATGCTCAAAAACATCCCTTGGAGGTAGTTTATCATTGATGTCTTTATCTTGTAATATGGAAACCGAGGCACAGGAAAGATGAAATTATTCAGTCAAGTTCTTTTAAAAAGATATTAACTGCAAAATTTAGGGACCACATTTTTATAAATTCTAAACTCTTGGCACATCCTTATTATAGTAATAGAAATGAATGGAACAAATAGTACAGTAGCCATAATATTTATTTTCCGGTGAAAACATCACTAGGTTATATTAAAGATCTTTTCAATCTAATGACATCCAGATTTCCTACAAGGGAGAAAAAGATTTGTTTCTTAATTACTCTTCCTTTAGTTAAACTACAGCAACAGGACATAGAAATCCTATCTTCTTGTATAAATTCTTAAGGAATTGTTGGCATTGTAAAAAAATGTGCCCCCAAATTATTTGTAAAACCATTTTGTATTCTCTAATTCACTGTGTCACATTTCACCATGTTATCAAAGAGCATTAAAACATAATTTTAATAATATAATATTCTAAAATATTGCTATGCTATGGTTTTGATAGATTTATCTTTTTGGGATGCTTAAGTTTGATCCTATTTAATAATTTAAATATTCCTGCAATGAACATGCTTGCATATAAATCTGTGTCCTAATCTCCAATTATTTATGTAGTGAATTCCTAGAGTATAATTCAAAGAGCATAATCAAAGAGTAGGGGAATTTTGAACACTCTTGCTACATTGCTAATTTTTTCTCCCAAAAGTTCCAATCAATTTACCCTGCCACTAATATAACAGCATGGAAGGGCCTAATTTAAGGCACTTTCCCCAGACCAGAGTGTAAATATTTTTCAAATAAATATTTCACACTTTTAAAGATAAAATGTATATAGTACTGATTAATGTATGATTAAGTGTGAATATTTTAACTTATGTTTAATACCTCCTTTTATTTCACCTGTAGAGAACCACACTATATGGTGTAAATCAAACAATGAAATAATTATATAATTTTGATAAAAAAGTGAATTATTCTGGAACCACTGTGTTAACTAATAATATATGGATAATTATAACAATGAACTTACAATGTTTTAAGTCCTTTAAATTCCTTTAAATTTATTGATTGATTTTATTATTTTTTTAAATTATCTTTATTGTTAGTATTATAGATGTCCCCCTCCCCCCCACCACTGACCCCCTTCACCCTGCTCCCACCCCTTCCCAAAGCCTTCACTGCAGTATTGTCGATGCATAGGTTATGTATGTAAGTTCTTTGGTTAATCTCTTAAATTTTGATTTGCAAAATATGCATGTATTTATCCACATCAGCAGGTGTCTTCAAGTATGAAAGTGACTTTACTGGATCTTTTTGGTGATGTATCATGGTAGTAGAAGAAACATTCACTTAAGGTGCACTCCTGTGACTAAGTGTATATATTCAATGGGATATAAGATGAGTCATATGGCAGCTTCTGTAATATTTCTCTTTTTCATTAAATATTTTTATCTATTTCAGAGAGGAAGGAAGAGGGAAAGAGAGTTGAAAACATCAGTGATGAGAGAGAACCATTGATTGGCTGCCTCATGCATGCCCCCCACTGGGGCATGTGCCCTGACCAGGAATCCAACATGACCTCCTGATTCATAGTTTGATGCTCAACCACTGAGCCACACCGGCCAGGCTGTAATATTTATCAAGTGATGTAATATTAAGTGAAGTAAAAATTCTGCTGATATATATTTGTTCTGTCTTTTGTTCTTTATTTTTTCCTTTTCATGTCTGGAAAGGAAAGGTGTTTGTTGGAGCTGGATAGACCATTTTAGATTATATTGTGGAAGCCACATGGTGAGGATAGGGAAAGAATTAGACAGAGGATCTGAATCTGACACTATGGCAATCCATACAAGCCCTGGACCAATGGCCTATAGGTAATCATCAGATTTAAGATACTCTAATTTTGAGTAATCAGTAATGCTAATGATAATCCAACCTTACCAATCATCTGATGAGTATAATTATTATATATATTTTAAATTCAACACACATATCAGTTCTTTACTATAAGACACACTATTTAAATTGGATTTCATAACCATTTGTTTATGGGTATGTAACTATTTGTAAATGGTTTGCATCAGCAACTGAGAAACTGCATAATAACATTCTGTCCTCAAAAAATTCTCCCCAAGTCCCTCTATCAGTTCCTCCTCACACATTGTTCCAATAGATATGGAATTATCTGTGTCCATAATCCATTGCAATATAATGAATGGAAGAATTTGGTTCAGTATTTACTACACTACATATTCTATAGTCTTCAGAGAGCTTTGCAATCATTGTTTACTTAAGATACACAAAACCACATAAGTTAGGTAAATATTATTATCCCACAACTGAATGAAATGTGAGGTTCAGTGACTTGGCTGAGGCTATGCAGTAAGTGGAAATAACAAAGTAGACATTAGGGTTTTAAGTTTTCTGACCCTCTGTGCTTTATAGTTTGATATTTTTATTAAAAAAACAACTACCTTCAGCTCTGGTGGAAGTTTAATTTTTGTGGAGATTGAAATTATTCTTGAATATGAAATTTTTAATATATTTTAGGCTTTTGAATTATCGATGTGGCCCTTCTTCTATTTTATGGAACCCATTTGATGCATATGTTTAAAGCTTCCAGTATTAGATGACCCACATAATCCAAAATGAATTACTTATTCATTCAACAACATTATTATAGATAATTAATGATGCCATAAAATAGCTGGCACTAGAACTAAAAAGAATCAATAAGCCAAGGTCCCACCTTCAATAATTTCTGTCATTAATTTACATTTTATGTTAAGATGCATATGTATTAATAAAATGTATATATTTCATGTACACACTTAATATGTCACAAAAATAATGAATTTATACAACACAAAACATTCAGATAATCTTAAACTTTATCCAACTCAATCAATATGCTATGTTTATTCTTTATGTATAAAGGGGCTTTCAGGTTGAGAGAACAATTTCAAATGGCAAAGACATTTGATTCATCCATAGTCACATCAATTATACTAAAAAATATATATTAAAACATTCCTTTACCAAATACAGACTTGTTATAAAGTAACAATAGGCCAAGAAATGGAATCATGTGTGCTAAGCCCCAAACCAGCAAACCAAGACTTACTTAACCTAATTGCAGTCTTAACCTCTCACAGGTCAACCTGCAATTAATCTGGTCAGCACCAGTAAGATACCCCACCTGACAGGCACCTTCCCTTTCCTTTAGGAGGGCAACCTTGCCTAAAACAATGCATTCTTTACTAATAATTTCCTTTTTCTGACCTCTTTCCATCTTTAGAAAATCTTTGTCTTCCTGCAGCTTGGCAGAGCTCCTTTCTATTTGCTAGATCAAATGCTGCCTGAGTCATGAGTCCTTTGATAAAGTCAATAACACCTTTGAATTTGACCCAGTTCAATTTTTCTTATTTAACAGACCTGTTTTATGTATGACACATAAAGGGTTAAATGTTTGAGCTAAGCAAGAGATTCCTTAAATAAAGCAAACATCTTTAATTCAAAGAGTGTTTTATATGACTATATATAAACACTAAACTTGTATTTCTTGAAATTTAATATTTTCTTTGTGTGGGAAGAATTAATTCACTTTGGCTTTGAGCTATAAAGCAGTGAATGTCACAGGAGGGAAAGCTTGAATTCCCATAACCCCGAAGAGGAGTTATTGTAGTAGATATTGGATAAGATACATTTCTAAAGGACCAATACCATTTAACAAGAGAAAGTGGTAGAACCTAATGAATTTTGAGGCCCCTTATGCAATTAATGGTTTGAAGTGTTGTCTTCTGTTGTTTTTTTATTACTGTTTATATTAACTTTGTTAAAATTATTTACTTGCTTTGCATTTAAATAGATATTTTAAACTCTAGCTTTCACACTTCAATACAGCCACGATCTTGCTATTTTAGAAAATCATTTGAGAATAATAGCAGTAATTTATTTTATGGAATAAAACCCTCAGAAATATCAGGAATCATCTATTAGAGTGGGAGTAAGTTACATTCCAAAGTCTTTGTGATGGAAACCAAGAAACTCAAAGAAAGAATATGTTTTCTCTTTTTTTTTTTTAGCTCACAAATACATTCCTTATTTTTTATGATAAGTACAATAAATCTATTTTTAACTGATGATTATATCTAACATATTTCATATATATATATATATATATATATATATACATTTCTTATATATAATTTTCTCAGATATTTAAAATGTGCATTTCTTACATTAACGTACTTGTTATTTTACCCCTTAGATGTCAGTAAGCACTGCAGTCTTATTCTGGTATTACTGATACGAAGATGGAGGCAGACAGGGTTCTGATGACATATCCATTCCAGCAGAGGAAACTAATGACAGCTCTGGGATCAGAACTCAGAAGCTCCCGGCTCATCAATGTGCAGTTTGCATATTTGTTTAAAATAAAATATCACCATCTGACTATAGATCTCAACAGTGCCTCTCATCATAACATCTGAATTCTCTCTTTAAATAAAAACAAAAAGACCAGTAACCCAAAAACATTTCAATTTATTATTTTTCAAGAAGTTCCTAAAAATGAGAACTAGTCTGGAGTACTTGTGTGCAAATCCTAAGTGGAAAAGTTTCCAGGCAGTAAGTGCCTCAAAGAGCTAACTCAAATGTTACATAACATATTCCTGTTGAGTTTCAAGGGACTTTGAGACTTGGATTGGACTTGGGAAAAGCTCTCTAACATCCCATCTGGTTATAGACTTTTTATGTGGAGTTTTTCTTTATGTTTGTTTCCATGGAGATGTGTGTACTATAAAAAAAGAAAGAAAGAAAAAGAATAAACCAAGGCTTTTACAGTTAAAGTGAAGGGTAATAAGTTGTGCATTTTAGGGGGAAAGAAAACCTGGATGCCTAGAATGAGTTAATTGAACTATGTAAAGATAGCCATTTATTCTCTTCTATTCTGAACATAGTCAGTTCTGTTCATTCTAATTAAATATACTGATGATTCATAAGATAGTAAAATGTCTAGGTTGGTATCTAAAACATTCCAATGTTCTCAAATTTCATTTCTTGAGACTAAGTTTGCTAGTAACTGAACTGAATAAGATATAAATAATTCTCCTCAATCAGAGAAAATTGCATATGAGATAACAGGCATAATTTCAGCCCAATAATTTGGAGGAATTTATCCCCATTTCCACACTCAAAAAGAAGATTTTATATTGAGTGTTATTTTCTTCTGTTAAATTACAGCCTAATGTAGAAGAACAGATTTTTTCTTTTTTTTATGTATAGTGTGTCTTTAAAATTGGGAAAATTTAAATCAAGTCATATGTGCAAAAGAATAGAGGTTGGGAATGGGGGCAGGACAAGATCAGTGGGTGAAGCATGGGGCAGGCAGGGAAAGAAAGTAACCACATGGCAATAATACTCTTTAGTCTTGATTTATGCCCTTACTTACAATTTTGGTTTTTAAAGCTAAAAAAAAAAAGTGAGAGTGGAAAAAAATATAAAGAAAGAAAAAATGGAGAAGGTTGGTGAATCTGACCTGGAAGGAAATGCTACAGTTTGATTTGCAAATTCTCAAGAGTAGTTGTTCCCATATCAACTCTCCCCAGTCCCTGCGGGCTACACTAGTTACTTTACTGAAAGGGCAATACGATCCTTAACCAGTATTTGCTAGAGAACAGAATTCAGCATGCGCTTCACAATCAAAGATTTTAGTTTGCAAAGTAAATTATTTTAGCTCACCCTGTTGTAGTATAATCCCCATCTTACAAAGGACGCCTCAAAAAAAAGTCGAATTATGGAGTCATTTATTAAAAGCCGGCGGCATACGAGGGAGCAAAAGCGCTCTAGACCTCGCAGCCCCGAACAGCTTACCACATCAGGCTTATATTGGCAGAATATCACAAAAGTATCGATTACATCTTTGGGTCTGGAATGAGGAACCTGTTTCGCGAAAAAGCATTTTTTTTACAGAGGCGAAATTGAGCAACTTAGTTATCTAAAGTATCTACGAATCACTGAATCAACAGAAACGCATTATCTGGGACCACCTGGACAATTTAGAATAATTTGTGCTCTTCTGATTCTGGGACCACTGAGTCAACCAAAACTCAGTTATCTGTAGCTACTGAGACAATTTAGGATCACTATCTGTCCTGGGTCCCAGAGGAATGTGCTTCGATGACCAGTGAGATCACAATCAATGGGATATTCAAACCATCATCAATGGAGTATTGGGATAGCATACATAAGTTCAGAAAATCAAAATAACTTTTAAATGAGTACAGAACCCAAAACAGCAAGGTTAAAATATTAAACAGCAATTTTTACCCAAGTATGGTTGCTACCATACTTCAACCCTATATGAGTCTCTAGAATATAGTTATATTAAAACTATGTCTGTGTGTGTGTGTGTGTGTGTGTGTGTGTGGTGTAATATATTCCTTAAATTGCGGATTTACTCCAAAGAAGGTAGGAAAATATCCAGTATGTAGGCATGTGGATTGTGTATTTTAGATTGTAGTTCTATCACAAATTTCACCCTTCTTTTTATATTAGTATTAAAATATTCATTTCTGCAATATTCAGAAAGTTGCTCAAATCAACTTCCTGACTGCCTGGGGCAGTGGTCGGCAAACTCATTAGTCAACAGAGCCAAATATCAACAGTACAATGATAGAAATTTCTTTTGAGAGCCATTTTTTTTTAAAATTAAACTTCTAACACCACTTCTTCAAAATAGACTCACCCCCAGGCCATGATATTTTGTGGAAGAGCCACACTCAAGGGGCCAAAGAACCGCATGTGGCTCTCGAGCTGCAGTTTGCAGACCACTGGATGGTGTGGGAGGGGTGTGGTCAGTGTCCCCCCCCTGCCTTAATGGTAGCTTTTTCTAGAGTGTTTATTTTAGCAATCAATGCAGAAGAAAAATACAAAAGAAGTATTACCCATCAGCTATCTTTTCTATGTACAGAGCTAGGCTTATTATGTAAGATATTCATAATGTTATTTAAGAAATTCAGAATAAAAACTAGATTCTAATTAAAATGTATATTTGAGTATGTGCCTCATATGAAAAGTAAGGCAAAATAGTACTAAAATTTTATTATATAATATTAGATATGATATTAATTCTAACCCAATTATTATTTATTTGTGGCTCCCAAAGTAAGCAACATACATATTCTATTTAATTCTTTTTTATATTACCATTTTTACTGATCTTTTTTCCATTTTTTATATCAGGCAATTAAATGCATGTTCTGTCTTCTGGCAAGGTGAGTAAAATTAAATATTCATTTAAATAATCTGCATGCTTATGTTCAACAATTCACATCTAAAATATTATTATTAATGTGTTAAATTATTCAACATAAATCACAGACTAAAACTTTCAGCTTGTAAAAGTCACCAAGGTAAGTCATGGCAATCTCAGTGCCGTTCAGTTTTCTACTGTATAAATTGAACTTTTAAATGGCATGTAGAGATCATTTACATGAAAATAGCAATACAAGAGTAATTATTTTATTATGCAAATATGTAACAACAAACTTATTAATTTATCACAATAAAAAACAATTTTATAATAATTCAGTTAAGTTTTTAAGTTTCATTTTTCCCTTAATAAGGCTTCTTCATTTTCTTGAAATTAAATACCCATACATTAAACCTATTTTTCTGTTGTAAATATAGCTTGTGCACACACATGCTTATTTACAGAGTGATACAAATGTTTTGGAAATAATATGAATACAAAAAGCCCCATGAGGGATCTGATAATGGATATTCCATTTAAAATAATTCAAGTAGCATGATGATAGTATTAATCTAGACTTTCTAAATAATGAATTTTCACTTATTTTATTATAAGCCCTGGAGATATTCATCAAAAGCATGATTCTGATAATTACAACATTTACAAAGAATTAAAAGATTCATTGAATAATAAATATGTACCCTGAGACTCATCTGTGAATCTATTCACTTGTAGCCAAAGCCTGCGACCCTACAAGCAGGCATGATGTTCTCTGCAATGTCTAACGCAGACTAAGCACTGGAATAAATGATCACATTCGAAAATGTGCATGCATTTCTCTCAAGGAAAGATCAAATAGAACTCTTGTTTAATTCATGTTATGAATATACTTTTCAGTTCAAATACCCTTTCAAGATGTTTTCCTGGTGAAATTCATATATTACATAAACATAAACATGTAAGGAGTGAGTGTGAAAAGCCATGTAGACGAAGTTTTACACTTTGCCAGTGCATTAATGAGAGTCAGAGAACACACTGGGACACATAAGCCTGTGTGAAGCGAAACTCATTCTAATGAAAACCTCTCTCACACACCTCATTTGTAGAATTATACTGAGCAGCTTAAATTCCTCATCTGTCACTTAGAGTTCCAGCTTATGAAATGCATCCTGGACCTCGCAGTTTCACTACTGCTGAGTTTTTGTTCTAAAGGCCGTTGATTCATTCTGACAAGAAAGTAAAACCCTACAAACAGTGAGCTACCTGAAGGACTGGTTGTCAGTGCCGTTTAATGTCTTCAATCTGAATGGGTTTGTGAAATGATAGATGTTCTATAGGAGAAATTTTTCAGGCACAGAACATTTTTCCAGAGTTTTAAAATTTATCTCCTTATTTAGATGACCGATAGCTCCGATATGACATGCATTTTGTTGAATAATTGGTCTGGACAAAACAGTAGTAGAGCATATGTATTTTTTTAAGTGTAAACTAACCAGAACAAACTACTCAGTCAGTATAAAATACAATAAGCCATAAAGTGTGTTCTGGCTGAGAAAAAGGACAACAAAACTTTTGTAGATCAAAATGTGAAAAATAAAATTACTTATTTATAGCTTGTCAGGTGTATTCCCACAACTCATTTTGTTTCTGTTTTCCACAACTTCAGGAACCTTTTGAAACACCACTATTAAACCTACAACTTTGTTGCATCTCAGTAGTGCCCAAAACTTAAAACATATTTTTTTAAAGTATCAAAAATTTCCATAGAAATTCCAAAAATATTAAAATTAGGTTTGGCTTATCAGTTGAATCTTTTTGATGTAAAGACATTGTAATTCATTACTTTTATAGAATTCTGCTATAAGTTCATATTTCCTTTTAAAAAGGACCAACATTCTCATTGCCAAATATAGTATTTTAGTCTCTAATTAGTGAAAGCTTATGCAAATATAAATTCACATTAATAATATGTTTTGATCATCCTTGCTGTACTTATTTATTTATGATTTGGTCAAAAGTATGGTTTTCACATAATTTATTTCTATAATTTTGTCAACTACCAAAGTAGACTCTTGGATTGTTTCCACTTCATTCTTTTTTATAATAAATACTGAATGCAGACCATTCTATCCATTTAGACTCTACAGTAGTCCTTGCCCATGTTTGTACCTTAGTTCATTTCCTTCCTACAATACCTTCAAAATAACAATTCTGGATTATCTAACATTAGCACATCTGAGCCATGGACAAGTCTGCCTTTCTCTCTGCAAAGAAAATGAACAGATAGCTTCCTTTGTTGTATGCTTATGCATGGATGCAGTTGAAAACTGGTACAAAACATTTCAAGAATCTATTTCTTTTATATTCTTTATTGGAAAAGTTTTTCTTGTCAACTACATGAGGCACTCTGAAAACCACCACATTTTTCAAACACTTTCAGTATGCATGGGTATATGCTAGTTTCCTTGAGACCTGTTAGTGCAATTTCATACTGCTTACTGTAAAATTAATGGATTATTTTATTTTGGTATATTCTGGATGCCAAATACAAAAAGACAAAACAAAAAACAACAAAAATAACCTGTCCCTCGATTTCAAATCATTTAACTAGTGTATATAATTCTAGAAGTTCAAAAGTTTCCTATATGAAAAACTCGACTTAAAGAATTCATAAAATAAAACACTACGTATAGGATTCCTGGCTTTACAAATCTGTCATAGCCCAACTGGCATAGCTCAGTGGTTGAGTGTGGACCTATGAACCTGGAGGTCACAGTTCCATTCTTGGTCAGGGCACATGCCTAGGTTGCTAGTGTAGGGCATGCAGGAGGCAGCTGATCAATAATTCTCTCTCATCATTGATGTTTCTGTTTCTCTCTCCCTCTCCCTTCCTCTCTGAAACCAATAAAACTATATTTTTTAAAAAAGAATCTGTCATAAACTATTGATAGAATTGTAAACTTGGTATTAAGCTTGTATAGTTATAATATTGTGATTTGCAATAAGAAATATATATATTTGGTCTTTATACCAGTTTCTGGCACAGAGCTAGGAGTTTAGGAAAACCTTTGGAATGTCACAAATGACAAGAGTAATAAAGGTGTATTTTGTTATTAATAACAAACTCCATTCAGCCACACCAGAATTTATATTAATGAGGTTACTTTGGGAAATCCCCTTAGGATGAGGGCTGATTGATAGGGGAACCAATAATAGAGGGTAGGACCCTTCAGTTCAAGCCCCTTACTCCAAGGAGGGCACAGGGGTTGGTACTGACTTGATCACCAATGACCAACTCCTTTAAAAAAATAAAAGAGAAAGAGGTCTGGGAGCTTCCACGTTGGTGAACACTTGGAGAGGCAGAGCAACATGCCTAAAGGGCACATACCTTTGCCTTTGCATCTCTTCTGTCTGTTCCAGATGGGATTGTCTTTTGTAATACACCAGAAATCTAATAAGTAAACTAGATTTAGTGCAATTTCATACTATTTAGTGTAAAATTAATGGATTATTTTATTTTGGTACATTTTGGATGCCAAATATAAAAAGACATAGTTCCTGAGTTCTGTGAACAAGTCTAGCAAAATAATTGAATTTGAGGAGGTGGTTGTGGGAACCTCTAATTTATATCTAGTTGGCCAGAAGCACAAGTAATAATCTGGACTTAAAGTTTGCATTTAAAGTGGTGGGTAAGGGAATTTTGGGGGACTGAGCCCTTAACTTGTGTGATCTGATGCTAACTTCAGTTGGTATTTTAATTGAGTTGAGTTGTAGGACAACCACTGGTGTAGCAGAATTGCTTGGTGTGGGAAAACTCTCCACATATCTGGTTCCAGAAATATTAGAAGTGAAAAACTGAAAGTAGAGAAGACATGCAGGAGGATTACAGAAATTGTAGCCCTGACATAGAATTTGTATGGTTTACATTTTCTACTTAAATATCCTACTACTGCTAGGTACATATGGTTGCTATGAATTATGTGGTATTTTTTTAAATCACTCACACAAAACTAATATGTCCTGACATATTTGAAGTTTTAAAAATTCATGATTGCTATACATATGGTAAGACAGATACAACCAAAAGTTTTGTTTAACCCAATAAATTAAGTTATATGAAGTTTTAAGAAGAAATTATGTAACATTTCAAACAAAAATAAGTAGAAACACTGAAAAATATTTATATAAATGAAAAAAAAACATGTAAATATTTTGCAGTACATATGTATAAAACTCCAAAGTGTCCATCTTGTTAGGTTCAGTTTAAATGTAAAAGTGATCTATTAGCCTGCTGATTTAGTAGCTGTTCCAATTGATTAATTCATTTATTCCTTTGTACAACATACTGTATACTGAGTAAATCTTATTAGAGAATAGGGATGCAGGGTAACATTTTCTCGGTATCATTTACTATGTAGCATCTTTACATTCTTCAGAATGTCTTTTTGCTCTATTTCTGAAAGTCCTCAGGAGAAGGTTCACAAACAACTCCTTGTGGCAAACAAGAGCCATGTTTTTCCATTCCTGAATCATCCCCTTTTAAAATACACTCTAGGGACTTCTAGGTTTTTTTGTTTGGTTATTTTTTGTTGTTGTTGTTTTTCAATCAATGATGGAAAGAGATGTTCTTACCTTTAAAATATATCCAGAATCCATTCACTTCCCATCTTTTCGATGGCTGCAACTATAGCGAGGGTCATCATCATCCTTTGCCCCAGAATCACCGCAAAAGTTCTCTAACTGCCTCCTGCTTTGACCTCCTCTCTTTTTCATTTTCAACATTCCTCCAGACAGTTTATCATTCCTCCGCTCAATACCCTGCAAGAAACTTACATTTAGAGAAAAAGCCAAAATCTATAGTGGCCTAACATCTATCTCTCCATGACTTCGTTGACTTCCTCTCCACTGACTTCATCCTTGCTCACTATTCCAGCTGTTATCAGTGTTGGGGATTTTTGGGTTCCTAGAGATTGAAATTGAGTGGAAACCCCAGAGAAATTTACAGGCAGACTTTATTAAGTTTATTCTTGAGCACAAAGGAGGCAGCACAGAGGAAAGGAAGGCCTTCTGAACTGGCTCAAGGGCTGGCTCTGCTTGGCTGCTTTTATAAGCTGTGGAGAAAGCAAGCTTGTGCAAAAAAACTGGGCTTTTTAAATATACATGCTTGTGCATTTTTAAAATTTACCTTTATTTTGAAAGTAATACAGCTGTACCCTTTTGCTCCATTGACCCCTTCTAACCCCTGACCCTCACCCCCACCCCAGACCTTAACCACACTATTGTCGGTGTCCATGGGTTATGCATATACACATATTAAGTTCTTTGGTTTTATTTCATTATCAGATGACTTCCTTTTGCAGCTGGGTTGCTTGGTAACTACATCAGTGCCTGAACGTGAGGGTAAGATGGCCAACTGCTCATTACCACCAACCTAGGAAAGTCGTGTGGTGGTCAAACCTTGATCAATTGTGCATGGGGGTCAGTTGTTTAAGCAGGCAGTTAGAATGGAGTTTTGAGTAGGGAGTGGAGGGGTGCTGACATATTTGTGGTCAACTTATTCAGAGTTCCTTCTGAACACCTGGTCTTAACTTGGCCTCCTGACCACCCAGTATTTTCTGTTCCCAGGCCCAAGTCCCTGTGCTGTCTCAGACCAACACTGTTCTCCTCATAGTTCTTCCAAAATCCCATGTATTCCTTAGTGTCCAGGAATCTGCACTGCTGTTCCATCTTCCAGGAATCCTCTTTATTCAAATAACTTCTCAGATAATTCTTGTTCTTCCACCAGGTCTCTGCTCATATAACCTCTTCTTTATGAACAAAATTTTCTAAAATAACAATCTTGCTTACTCTTTTCTTTCAAAGCATATATATCACTCTTTAATAAATGTATTAATTGTATTCATTTATTTTGTCAATGATTAAGTGCTTATCTCCTCCACTACAATTGAGTAAGTTGTCTTTATCCCATGGTCTCATTTCACTTTGAAGTGTCTTTGATATATTAATTATTATGTAATACTAGAGGCCCGGTGCACGAAATTCGTGCATGGCTAGGGTCCCTAGTGGCTGCAGGCTGCCAGCTGGGGCCTTCCTTCATTCCACATCAGCCCCTGGTGGTCAGTGCATGTCATAGCAAGCAATCTAACTCCAGATCAGTCGAACTCCTGAGGGGACACTTTGCATATTAGGCTTTTATATATGTAGATTATAGCTGTTTGATAGGATTTAACCTGCCCAATAAACTAATCACTGCAAAGGCAAGATCTTGAGTTTTTGTAATGCCATGCAAATAATCAGGATCTATTAAATTTTTAGTAGTTATATCTTAATATAAATGCATTCTTGGGTTGCTAAGAGAATTCAGTTAGATAAATGTTGAATGTTATGTTAGACTTAGCATGATATATTAAAAATCAAGGCTTAAAGATGAAAAGTAACTTTCATTATGTGTACACATAGAAATTAAGATTTTCAATAAATGTACACCTGGAATGAATATTTACTTATTCATTTACTTGTGGATTTTTTTTTTATTTTACCTCCTAATACCAAAGACAACTTCCAATTCTCTTAATCTAACTTCCAATTCAGTTAAGTTCTAACAATAATTACCCAGAGTTAGCAGAACTCCACCAGTTTAGAGTTTACTCCTACAAGACTGGCCTCTCTTCTGATGCCAATAGCGAGTACCCAGTCACTTATACTTCTGACTGACTAGCTATAAACCAAGGTTTTCACAATCCCCTTAGAAAACTTGTTAATATGATTCACAGAACTCAGGAAGACACTTTATCTGCATTTACCAGTTTATCATAAAATTTATCAAAGAACAGCCAGATGAAGATTTACATATGGCAAGGCTCAGAAGGATCCCCAGAGAAAAAAGCTTATTTTGGTAGAGTTCAGGTAAGCCATCCTCCTGGCACATGGATGTGGAAGCCCATCTAGGAGCTCCCCAACCCCATCATTTAGAGATTTTTTATAGCAGTTTCATTATATAGGCATAGTTGCTTCACTGGCCAGTGGTGACTGGCTAATCTCTAGTCTCTCTTCCCTCCTATGAGATTGGTGGGTGAAACTGAAAATTCTAAGCTGCTAATCAAGGCTTGGTCTTTCTGGTGAGCATCCTTCATCTTGAAGATAACTAGGGATCTGCCAAGAGTCACCTTCTTAGAACAAACTAACACCCTATCTCTCTTATAACTCAGAAAATTAGAAGGGTTTTGAGAAATATATGCCACTAACTGAGGACATTATGTGTGTGTGTGTGTGTGTGTGTGTATGTATGTATGTATGTATATATATATATATATATATATATATATATATATATATTTACATATATACGTATATGTATGTATTATAACACAATAAGTTGCTTTCATTACAGCACGCATCCACATTTTCAGCATTTAGTAAATCTTATCAGAAAAGTAGAAAAATGCTGTAATTTGAAAGGAAGTCAGCCTTCCAGTTAGGAGGATCAGCCTTGAACACAGTTCTTCTTTAATCCTGACTGAAAATCAGAAAAATAGTAGCATCTACTGGATTCAAGGGTCCTTTTATTCCAGTTTTCAGGTTCCAAACTAGACTCAAATGGATTTCAAGGATGACCTGTGGTTTAAAACTTCTTAGCTTAAGAAGACCTTAAAACTTAGAAACTTACCTTGGCTGTTGTGGCTCAGTTGGTTGGGTGCCATCCCTTGGACCAAAAGGTTGCCATGTGATTCCAGGTCAGGACACATGGTAGGGTTGCGAGCTCCATCCCTGGTGTTGGGGGTGCAGCAGGCAGCCAATGGATGTTTCTCTCTCCCCCCTCCTTCTCCCTTTCTCTCTCTCTCAGAGTCAATAAAAAACATTAAAAAAAAAAAACACACCTTAAAACGGCTTCAATTTTTTTAAAGTGAAAGCAATTACAAGAAAGGAAATTCCTTTAGAGAGATTGTTTGTGCTGATAAGTTTGTTCATGTGGCCTTTCACCAATTGTAACCACCAAGGACTTTGAGAACTGGTACATCTGAGTAACCCTGGTGACTAATCTTTTCACCATATCAAAACCTGAGCTAAAAAAAAAAAAAAAAAAAAAAAAAAGGTGTCTCAGCTAATAGTGACAGCAGGGCATGGCAGGGCTAATGACCTGATACTCACTTTGCAGGCTGACGGAGAGTAATTAAATGTGGTTCCAAAACTAAATGAGGGAAGTCAGAGACTTTCCAACCTTACCTGCTTGCCTCTGGTTAAAATGAGGAAATATCACAAAATGTGTTGGTTAGTGACAGTGCAAAAACGAACCTGAGGAGGAGAAAGAAAAACGCTGCACTCCTCCTTAAAGGCTGGGGAGAGGAGATATGGGAAAAGCCCTGAATTCTTCATCAAGGGCCAGTTTCAGAGGGAAGCCTGGGGTTTACAGTCTCACTTCAGTCAAGGGTGGTATTGAGGAGAATGGACAAAGGACAATAGCTTGGCGGGTAATCATAGTGTAAGACTTAAATAAAAAAGAACCCAAAGGAACCGAAAAGCACACCCACACACCCAGTAGTAGTCACAAGGGTTGTGATCTAAAACCTTCACATCTAAGAGCCACCCCAAGCTGGAGGGCTATTTCAGGGAAGGAGGTGGACAGGGAGGCAAAGGAAGGTAATGGGAGAGAAGGCAGAGACTCCAGGCCATATAATTAGCAGTAAGGTGAATATGTGATGTGTTTTTTTTCACATTTGAGTTAGATATCCTCACTGGTTATGATTTAAAAACCAATTTAAATATATTTTATTGATCTGAGAGGTTCAACTAACTGGACAGTAGTTACACTCAACAGAGTTGTTATACTCCAACTTATATATTTCAAATGTACAAAATATTAGCATCATTTATAGAATTTATGATAAATTGCTTCAAATGGTAGTTTCTTTCCCAGTACTTTAATGTCTATAAAATGCATTTAGATTTACTACTTTACATTGATGACAACTTCAATCAAATAGAGATTGAAGGGAGAGCCCATTTTTTTTCTTTGTTTTTGTTTTGATTTTGTTTATTAATTGCTGTAACACCATCCTTCAGGTGGCCAAGAGGGTTTCATATTTTCTTTCCACACTATTAGGTGCTAAAGACCTTGTAGGACAAATCTGATGCTATATGAATTTTGCTTTTTGATAGCACTGATATGGCTCTTAATTTCACCCATCCATTAAAACTATTAACTATTAATTCATATTAATTTTGTTATAAATTTTTTAAGGGAGGGATGCTTCTGAGTATTAGGCCCACATTTCATTTAAAGCTATATATTCAGTTTTCACTAATTTTTCTTGGAGGAACAATTGGCATCCCTATACATCTTGTGTCATGTCTGTCATCTTCTAGACCCCAACTAAGCTTGCCCATCTCCTATTCTTTTTCTGGCCTTCTTTAAATTCTTCCAACATGAGGAATTTTACTCCCAAGCCCATAGTGGCTGCCATCTTGAGTCCCTGTCTTCTAAGGCCAGCCTATTTATTTGTTTTTAATGTGTTAACTGAATAATGAGTTTGTGGCCACCAAAAACACTTGGTTAACCCATTCCTCAAGTTGGATGGTACTAAGATTAACCATGTTACAGATTACATGTCCCTGGTCACAAAAGGAACATAACTGATGTGTACTATTAGCAGTCAATAATAGGTGTTTTTTATTTACTTATTTATTTTAATTTTACTAAAGGAAAATGGCATGAGAGTCATGTAGTGAATTAACATTGGCTCAGGAATCAGACAAACTTTACCTTGCTTGTAATTCAAAAATGTGACATATGACCTTTAGTTTGCTTACCTACAAGTTAAAATCTAAGTTACATAAGCTGTACAGATTTTTTTTTAATTTAACTTTACAATAATATTGAATGGGGTTAGAGTCATGACAGTCAATGAAGCTGGAAAGTTAAATTAATGGCAAAGTTTGAGCAGGGAACTTAGGTGAGAACAAATGCTTTTTATTTCCTGATACATAATCTTATAAACACAGATGGGCTCTCGTTGATCACAGTGGCTGATTGCTAGTAGCCCCTAATGGACGCTTTCAAGGCATCCGAGGCATATGATAAACAAGAGGCATCTGTGGGAAAATGAGAAGTTCTTAGATAAATATTTAGAATCTCCATTTATTCTTGACCCTATACACAGATCTCAGAACTACACTTTAACAAATATGACCAGGTTCTGTGATTTCGTTCACCATAGAACTTGCTGCGTGTGGCAAAATGCTTTCAGGATGAAAGCTCTTATAGATGAGATAAAGGGAATCTTTCTCATTTTAATAACCACTATTCTCCTCTATTGCCCATAATAATTCATTATTTTGCTGTTTGATAGACTCTAAAAGTCAAGCTCACATCAGAACCCATCTCTGTTAAGGCTGCACATCCTTCCTCCAGCCTCCAGCTGTTTGGCACAAAGTGTGAAGTTCAATATAAAACAATTTAGAAAAAAATCTATGTACCTTTTGCCAAGTTTCCACATTATACCTCAATAACTTACTGTCAAGAAAATGGCAAATAATAAATAGACATCTTCAGAATTGAAAATTTTCAAGGGTCTTTTTATCCCCCCTCTCTAATAAAATAGGCCTTGCATAGATTTCTGTCTCTGTACATTAGAAAAGATTTTGTACTTTCTCCAGGATATTTCAGAGAATTATTACTTTCCCATAAAATTAGTCATTAAAAGGCACAGAGCCATGCTTAATTACATAAGTGTCAGCTTTAGACTGAGTACGATGAGGCATTTTATCAAGTTTTTATGAAGATTATTTGTCGCCATAAGAAAAGAACATTAGCACTGCTAAGTATGCGGTGAAAATGAAGAAAACTTAGTTTTTGCTAGTAAAACAGGGAACGTTCTTTTAATTAAATTTATTGCACTTAAAATTTCCTGACATAATCACATTTGGAATCCCCACTGAGAATTTTGTATGGTCAATATTAAATGTTCACACAGTCAAATGAATACTAACAGTATTTTGTCTCATTACAATTAAATTCTTTTTCCAAAAGAAATGATATAAACTCATGTTCTTCAGTAAAAATTAGTGTAGTGGGAATGTGACTGTGGTAAGTAATATCCTGGGTACCTTAAATTGCCTGTGATGCCACATTTTCCAGATTCCCTGGAAATGAAAATAAGTACATTTTCCTATATATGCATTGATTTTTGGCCCAAGATAACAATCATTTAGATCATTTATATTTCTGTTACATACTGTGACCTTGATTTCAGCATGAATCTTTCACTCACAGCTTTGTACCCCGTGTAGCCATGTGTAAACTTAAAGCATAAATTCTTAGGGTACCATGAAGAATAGTAGTTAAAAAATAGTTCCCACTTGGAAAGAGAAAAATAAAAGCAGGGACTCTGCATCAGATCTTTCTTTCTTTCTTTTTAATTGAAGTGCAAACATTCTAAGGTAAAGCCCTATCATCACAAAATGAACAAACTCGGAAAACTACCAGCAAGATAAAGAAACAAAATATAACCTGTGCTTAAGAATATCACTTAGGACACTTCCTATCTACTGTCCCACTTCCCTTCACAAAAGGTAATCAATATCATATCACATGCTACAAAATAGTTTGGTTGTTTTTTGTTTTTTGTTTTTTGTTTTTTGTTTTGGTGTTTTTAAATTTATATTCATTGTTGCAAGTATTACAGATGTCCATCTTTTCCCCCCATTGACTCCCTCCACCCAGCTCCCAGTTCCTCCCCAGGCCTTCAACACACTATCGTCTGTGTCCATGGGTTATGCATAATTACATATAAATTCTTTGATTAATCTCTTCCTGCCTGTCCCTGAATTTTATATAAATGGAACTGCATGATGTGTATTTAAAGACTTACTTTTTTTAGAGTAATTTTAGATTCATAACAAAATTAAGAGGAAGATACAGAGATTTCCAATGTGTTTTCTGAACCTAGACATGCATATCCTCCCCCTCAACATCCTTCACCAAAGTGGAACATTTGTTACAGTCAATGAAACAATATTGACACACCATTATGACCTAGAGGCCATAGTTTACATTCTAATATTAGTAATTTGTAACTTCTCTCTTTTATGTTAGGCTGAATTCAACTGATTTTTTTTTTTTTCAAATAACCACCTTTTAGTTTCATTGTGCTTTTTTTTTTAACTATTGATTTTTTTTCTTTAATTTTATTGGTTCTGCTCTATTTTTTTTAATTTTTAAATTCTGTTTATTTGGGATTTAATATGCTCTTCTTTCTAGTTTCATGAGGTGAAAACATAGGTTATTGATTTTAGATCTTTCTTATTTTCATTCTTATATATACACTAGAGGCCCAGTGCATAGAATTCGTGCACGGGGTTGTGTGTCCCTCAGTCCAGCCTGCACACTCTCCAATCTGGGACCCCTCGAGGATCGGGCTTAAACGAGCAGTCGGACATCCCTCTCACAATCCAGGACTGCTGGGTCCCAACTGCTCACTTGCCTGCCTTCCTGATTGCTCCTAACCGCTTCTGCCTGCCAGCCTGATCATCCCCTAACCACTCCCCTGCCAGCCTGATTGATGCCTAACTGCTCCCCTACCAGCCTGATTGTCCCTAACTGCCATCCCTGCAGGCCTGGTCCCCCCCAACTGCTCTCACCTGAAGGCTTGGGTCCCCCCCAACTGCCCTTCCCTGCAGGCGGGGTCACCCCCAACTTCCCTCCTCTGCCAGCTTGGTCACCACTAACTGCCCTCCCCTGCAGGCTTGATCGCCCCCAACTGTCCTCCCCTGCTGGCCTGATCCCTTCCAACTGCCCTCGTCTTCTGGCCATCTTGTGGCGGTCATCTTGTGTCCATATGGGGGCAGCCATCTTGTGTGTTGGAGTGATAGTCAATTTGCATATTACTCTTTTATTAGATAGGATTCAATGCTATAAATTTTCCTTCAAGTACTGCTTTTGCTACATCCCACAATTTTGATAAATTCCATATAATTTAGTTTAGAAAGCTTTTTAATTTCTCTGCACATAGCAAGTAATATTTATAAAATATAAAAATTTAATTCTGTAATTGCATTCTTTTAAACTCTTCAATAACTCATTGCTCCAATGATAAAGTCCAAAATTCTTAACATGATGTACAAGACATAGGATCTGATCTCTTTAAAACACTATATAGTGAAGTTTTATGCAACATATACTTATGGTAACTATAGTACACAATATAAAACCCAACTACACATCCTCATTCAACCTGATTTGTTTATCCACATAACTAACACTGTATACCACATATATTCTAGGTAGATTTTATTTTCTCATTTAATTGTCACCAAAAACTATTGGAGATATGTTTTATTCTTTTATTTTCACATATAGGAAAACTGAGAATCAGGAAGACTAAGAAACTCATTCAAAGTCAAATGACTGAAATAACGGAGGCAAAAATAAAATTTGTAAATTGTCCTACAAAACCCATTCTACTTTTCCCCAAAGATCTCTGTAGATATAGTGTAATTACTAATAATGATACAAGCAGATTGAAGAGAATTAGAAATTATCACAATTCTTGATTTTCCCTTAAGATTACTTCCCCCAGGATAAATGACACCTTCCTTACACATTCCAAGCAGAGATTACACAACTAGCAAATCTACATTTGTGATGAAAATCTATATTTGCTATTAAATTTTGTCATGTTATATACAAATATTTAACAATGATTTATTCTCATGGGCATTCTGCATTCTTACCTAATATTGTTATCACTGTGCGACTATGCACATAGGTTCCTGCTCTTCAATAATCAATCAGAACCAGGTTTCTCTAAATCTGGTAAGCCTCATTATTTCCACTATTTCAAGATAAAAGAATTAACAGGCCATATAACTATCCACTTGGGAATATATTTTCCAGCTTTCCTTGTAGCTTGTGCTACATTCACTAAATTCTCACTCATGGTATGTGAGCATGATAATATGGGAAACTTCCATGTAACATGCTTAAAAGTAAATTAATTTCTCTGGACTTATTTTTCTTTCTTCCCACAAATATGGATATTGTAGCAATCAAGATTTAACCATATAGACAAAATCAAACACTAGGGGATCATACATAAATATTGAATTAGCTTTGGTTACTTTAATAGTATTTGCTACCCCAAGCCTGGATAGACCAGAGAGTACTTATAAAGGACTTATGTCTCATTTACTTTGTTAAATTAGCTTAGCCTTTATATTTACACATTTCTCAAAAGTCAAATTCAGGGCCATATCATATCTCAAGGAGTCTGTATCATATATAATGCATTTGTTCACAAATTGTTTTGGGTAATCTTACTTCCCTAACCATATATTTTTTAGTAGGTTCTTCACATAGTGGTACTCAATATATACTTGCTGATTGATTTCTTTTCATATTTATAGAAGTAATGTGGAAAGGAGTTCATCACCTAGTTAAATTATCTAAGACTCAGAGTTTGAATATACTATTGAACATTAAACTGTTAGTTAGCAATGTCTAGTGCATTGATGACATTTTGATACTTCTCTCGCAGTTTCCCAAAACATAGACAGGTTGTCTTACTTTTTTTTTCTATTGTTTTATTTATTTATGGTGATTAATGCATCATTAAAAAATGCATTCCTAAGTAGCCAAATTCAGTGACAGATTTTGGATCTGCAATTCCAGTAAAATTCTTAGTATGTAAGACTTTTCTTGTCTTAGAGAGTCTTAATAGTTTCAATTCCCTTAGCTTGTTACCATTAATAGAATGATGCTGACTTTCCAAATCATTTCTTAATAAATTGAATATTTGATGTACATATCAAAACATATATCAGCACTAGTCCAATAGAAATATAAGAAGAGACTCCCATGTGATTTTATTTTTTCTGGTAATTATATTAAAAAAGAAAAAAATAATTGTAATAATATATTTCATTTAACCAATACATACAAAATCTTATAAATAAAGAGGCGATATGAAAATTAAGCCTCATGCCCTCACAAGATGGCTGCCTACAACCAGGCCGGCAGAGGGTTAGTGAAGAACTACCAAATGACTGAACAAGCACGCTGCGTGGGGTGACCAGGCTGGCAGGGGTTTAGTGAGGGATGACCAAACGACTGAATAGCGGCTGCGTGGAGCAACCAGGCTGGCAGGGAGTTAGTGAGGGTCGATCAAATGACTGAACAGCAGCTGCATGGGGCAACCAGGCCCACAGGGGAACAGTTGGGAGTGATTAGGCTGGTTGGGGGAGGCAATGAGAGGGAAACAGGCTGGCAGAAGGGGGCAGTTGGGGGTGACCAGGGCAATTAGGGGCGATCAGGCTGGCACACAGAGGCAGTGAGGGGCGATCAGGCTGGCAGAGGGGGCAGTTAGGGGTGACCAGGCAGGTAGGCAGGTGAGTGATTAGGAGCCAGTGGTCCAGAATTATGAGAGGGATGTCCTACTGCCAATTTAAACCAGCAGTCGGACATCCCCTGAGGGGTCCTGAATTGGAGAGGGTGCAGGCTGGGCTGAGGGGACCCCACCCCCATGCACGAATTTCATGCACCGGGCCTCTAATGTTATATAAGAGTGTAATCAATATAAAAATTATTAAGAAAGTATTTAGGTCATTCTTTTCTTTTAAAAAATTTATCTTTATTGTTGAAAGTATTACATATGTTCCAATTTTTTCCCATTGACCACCTCAACTCCATACCCACCCCTCCCAGGCCTTCACCACACTATTGTCTGTGTCCATGGGCTATGCATACATGCATATAAGTTCCCTGGTTTATTACTCCCCACCCACCTCCCATCCCAGCCTTCCCTCTAAAATTTTTCAGTCTGTTTCCTGCTTCTGTATTTCTAGATCTATTTTGTTCATCAGCTTATTTTGTTCACTAGATTCCACATATGAGTGAGATCATGTGATACTTATCTTTCTCTGACTGGCTTACTTCATTTAGCATAATACACTCCATGTCCATCCATGCTGTTGCAAATGGAAAGAGTTCCTTCTTTTTCACAGCCGTGTAGTTTTCCGTTATGTAAATGTACTACAGCTTTTTATCCACTCACCTGCTGATGAGCACTTCAGCTGTTTCCAAATCTTAGCTATTGTAAATTGTGCTGCTATGAACATAATGGTGCATATATTATTTCTGATTGGTGTTTTTGGTTTCTTAGGATATATTCCTAGAAGTTGGGTCACTGGGTAAAATGGGAATTCTATTTTTAATTTTTTGAGGAAACTCCATATTGTTTTCCATAAAGATTGCACCAGTTTCCATTCCTACCAGCAGTGTACTAAGGTTCCCTTTTGGCCACATCCTCTCCAACACTTTAAATGATTATTTTAAACTTGGGGCTGGGTGCACGAAATTGGTGCACTGGGGAGGGGTCCCTCAGCCCAGCCTGCCCTCTTTCACATACTGGGAGCCCTCAGTTGGGAGTGGACCTAAGCCGCAGTATGGCATCCCTTTGCGGGAGGCAACCAGGCTGATCAGGGGAAGGCGCCAGCCCCATCACCCCACTGCTGCAGCCACTGCCAGCCACCACAGCTGCCAAGGTATTTTCAACAACATGGACTCCAGTCCCTTCACCATGAAAAAAAAATGACAACTTTCTTTAAGCATTTTCAAGATGTGTCTTTCATAGGATATGACATTTCTTTACTTTCCTTTTTATCCTCACCTGAGGATATGTTTCCATTGATTTTATCCCCTTCCCTCTGATCCCAGGCTCGGCCCCTGCCCAAGCCTAAAACCTCTGCCCCAGGCTTTAGGCTTGGGAAGGTGTCCCCCCCGCTCCGCCCCAGCACCTCCGATCACAGGCTCGGCCCCTGCCCAAGCCTAAAGCCGCCCAATGGCTGGCTGGGAGTGACCTGGGTGCTGAGGAGGTTCCCAGGACCCAGGTATGTATGCAAATTAACCGCCATCTTTGTTGGGTTAATTTGCATACTCACTCTGATTGGCTTGGGCGTAGTGGAGGTATGGTCAATTTATATGTTTCTCTATTATTAGGTAAGATAATAAAAATGCTTTAGATGAATGCACAAGCTCTTACTTTATGACTACCTGATAATTAATTGGTTGATGTTCGTGGCAGTTAGGCCAGAAATTTGGGGGTCATTTTCAGTTGTTGTGAAGCCAGGTCATTACCAAATATCACTTATAACATTATACTATAAATTATACTATAATCCTAAAATAACCATTAAAATATCACAACAAAGAGATATAGTTTATAAGCCAACATAGAAGATAAAAGAATCAGAAAAAAATACTCCAAAAGAGGGCATAACAGGAAAAGAGGAACAGATAAATGAGATAATTAGAATACAAAGAGCAGTATGGTAGATTTAAACTCAATCATATCAACAATTATACTAAAGGTTTAAACTCTCCCAATTTAAAAAAAAACACAAAAAAAAAACACACACACATGGATTTAAAGATTGGATAAAATAGCAAGACTTTTTAAATTCCATTTTAAATAAAATGAATTATACATTGCAGAAAATCACTTCAGTTTCCCTTTATGAAAAATAATATTTAAATAGCATTTGTCCTAAGCCAAACACAATAGAGGTATTATGTTTGTTTTTTTTTTTTTCCAGATGAGGAGACTGAGGAATAGAGATAAATGAGTCTGAACTGGAAGCCACAGAATCACTAAGCTCTTAATGATTGAGCTATCCATATCTGGTCCAGTGTGATCAGCTGGTGGGGCAATTTTAAGGAGAGAGGTGATGCAGGGTGATGTAAAGGTTGTTTATAAAAGAAGTGTGGCATGGTAGATGGAAGATGTTATATTAGCTGCTGTTCTAGGTTGTAATATTTAAAGAGAAGGACAAAAGTTTGAATAGAAACTTTAGGAAACTTTCTAATTGGAGTTCTAAGCAATTTCCCACCCCACTCCCCACAGTAAGTTGTAAGCATAAAGAAACTAAAAGGAAGAAACAAAAACGGACTCTTTTCTGCAGAGAATTTGAGAAGCACTGGCCTGAAACCTTCCTTGGATGACTAGATTTCCCATTTTATGGTTTTCTTGGGTGTAAATGCAAGAGAACTGTGAGCATTTTTGTTGTCAAATATTTAAATGTTTTTCTATACAGACATAACAGTTAAATGTGCAGCCTCTTCCCCCATTAGTGGTTAACAACAAGGGCTTTGGAATCATGTAATTCTGAAGGTAAATCTCATTTCCATCACCTAGAAGACATGTGAACTTAAACATGTCATTGAGTTACAATATGCCTTCATTCAGATTATATCTATCGCAATGCTGTAACAGTTATTGTTAAATAACCTTCAGTTAAAATATATGGCCATTTAAAAATATATGTAAAATGGTACTGAAAATTCTTAAAAGTTAAGATATTTAAACTGTATTGTTATACAAATGTAATGTGTGTGGTAACGTTGTTGTAATACATGTCTTCAGTGCTCCCTAAGTCATCTTTGTCATCTTCTCTGAGGAGATTTTTACTGTGTTGATACAACCTCTAGATGATATTTTTAAACATACTTTTATTGATTTCAGATAGGAAGGAAGAGGGAGAGAGAGATAGAAGCATCAATGACGAGAGAGAATTAACGATCAGCTGCCTCCTGCAAGCCCACTACTGGAGATCAAGCCCTCAACCGAGGCATGTGCCCTGACCTGGAATCAAACCTGACCTCCTGGTTCAGAGGTTGAATGCTCAACCACTGAGCCACACCGGCTGGGCTCTAGATGATACTTTTAAAAAAAATCACTCCTTCAGGGTTTAGCTTTTTCTAGAGGGATTCCATGATGGAAGAGTTGTGATTCATAGCTACAGTCTTCTTTTAGTTTAATCAAACAGGTTTGTTTGTTTGTTTGTTTGTTTGTTTTTCTTTTTCCATGACATATGGATATTTGAGGTAGGAGAAGCAAAAGGTGTGAGAAAATAGACACTGCAGGTTCAGATAAAGTTTTCTATTATACTTACAAGGACTTTTTGCTTTCTTCAGAAAACCTTGCTTCTGAATTTTGACATCACTGCTATATTCTATTTTTATTTATGAGGACATTTATAGGCTGGAGGACAGTAAGTTAAGGCTTAAGGGATCAGTTGAGATTTTAATGAGCAATGTTTATTACTTTCCTATTGATGATGTAACAAATTAACACAAGCCTAGTGGCTTAAAACAGTACAATGGAGGTCAGAGTCCAAAATACCTCTTATGGGTTAAAATCAAGGTGTCAGCAGAGTTGAATTCCTTCTGCAGGCTTTAGAAGAGAATCTGCTTCCAGATTCCAGGGGTCACCTGCAATACTTGGTTTGTGATGCCTAACCCCGTCTTTAAAGTTTATCATCCCAACCTCTGCTTCTATTGTCACTCTCCCCACTCTCTAACCTTCCTGACTTCCTCTTATAAAGACATTGGGCTGACTAGGAAAGCAATTTTCCATCTAAAGATCCTTAACCTAACATATTTGCAAAATTTGCCATGAAGATAATATATTTACAGTTTCTGAGAAATAGCGTGTGTATTTCTTTCGGGTGGGGGCACTATTTTGTCTACCACACTATGGTTTCCTAACTGCCATCAAAGCTTTCATATGTAAAATCAGAGCTACATTTTGGCTGAAAATTGGGGAAAAAATAAGAATTTGCCTAGCCAGAGTGTATAAAGTTGCTGTGTCTTGTGGGAGCAAAAAGCTGGGGACATTCCTGAAACTAAATACATCCAGCAAGACTGAAGTGTGTGTGGTAACTTGAATCAAAATTACTACTTACTTCAGACATTGAATAAGTTACTTATCTTCTCTAAGTAAGGTTCTTTTACCTTACACCTGGGATATTACTATTTCATAGAGTTTTTAGATTAAAAATATAGTGAAAGTCTAGCAGTAATTACGGAATAAGCACTTGTGATTAAAAGGTCAGTTGAGAATGGTCTTAGTTGCATCTTCAGGGTCTTTTTGCATTTCTTAGTGATTGCATGTGCAGGAATCTGAGGCATTCAGCTAGCAAGGCTAAATCACTGCCATTTCACTCAACTCCATATACTTCATCTTCCCTTCCTCTTGTTCCAACACCTTTGCCAATCAAGGAATCAAAATCTCCTACTTAGATTTTTTTAAGGTAGAATAATCAACACAGCCTGTGTGCTTTAAATAGACTTCAAATTTTATGTGCCTACTTATACTGGTTGTTACAATGAAGCATGAATCATATATTTAAATAAAAGAATGAATTATTTTATCTGAGCACATTTTATCTCCATTTATCAATTAAGTGGCAAAATTAAAGCAACAACTTTTATTACTTCCTCAAAAGCATGAGATACAGGATATGTATATGAGCATGTGTGACACCAAATTATATCCATATATCTCCAAAATCTACCATCATTTATTTTCCACTGGCAATTTTTTTAAAAGTCTTAGCTGACAGCTTTGCCAACACACTAACTAGATCTCAGTTGCAGCATTTTCAGTAAGATTCCACTTACACCCTTTGTTTTTTATTGTCAGGTAGCCTGACAAGGATATGTCATTTTCAAACACTGCACAGGTTAGTAAACAATGAGCAATTTTAAAAAATTGTTTTTAATTTCACATCAATTTTTGTTTTTAAATTTTTAGGGTTTTGATGTTATTTGTTTTTCTGTTATTTGTTTCACTAGAAATTAGATTGCACTTTTTGTCTCCCATTTTCTACCTGGGGAAATAATGAATATTGCCTGCACTGACTTCTGCTGAGTGATCTAGTGATTATTAGGAGCTTAGTGTTGGTTTTAAGAATGAGTATATATATATATATATATATATATATATATATATATATATGGAAAATATAATTTCATTCCTTTTATAAAAATTATTTCCCATTGTTTTTAGTGTCCACAAAATGCTCCAAATTACAATTAGTAATTTTACACATCTTCCTTTTGTCAGTAAGCTGAAAAAGAGAATGTGTGGTTATTACAGTATAATGAAAAAAGGTATGAGGACTGTTAACAAAACCACCAGTGCTTTTTCATATTCTGAGTACATGACAAGATAGCACTTCTCTGTCTCTTGATTTCAGATGCGTTCATGTAATTTGCTTTTACCAATGAAATATGAAGAAAACCGAGAAGTCAGTTATAGACAGTCTCAGGAGACAATTGGTACTTCTTAAAAATCGCATTTTCCCTTTTTGATTCCATATAAATTTTTGTAATGTTTGTTCTAGATCTGTGAAATACTCTATTTGGTATTTTAATAGGTACTGCATTGAATGTATAGATTGCTTTGGGTAGTATGGATGTTTTCATTATGTTGATTCTACCAATGCATATCTACAGGTGTTTTACATCCTTGGTTAAGTATATTCCTAAGTATCATTGGAGCAATGGGATATCACTGAAGAGTTTAAAAGAATGCAATTATAGGATTAAATTTTTATATTTTATAAAGATTAGTGTAGAGAAATTAAAAAGCTTTTTGAACTAAATTATATGAAAATGACATCTGTTACCATTAGGGTAAATTGCATAAGGCTACATGACATATCTCTACATTATTCTTAATAATTTATTTTAAAATAATTTTAAAATATTAACCTAAAAATATCTTAAATAAGATATAAGACACTTGAATTTCTAATGAACAATGATGTAAATGTACTTAAACTAGATTTGCTATTCCGATAGCATATTCAACCTAATTGTGTCTGTCTACCATATCTTTAATTATTATTAGGTTAAAAGTATTAAAGTATCATTACTGTTGTGGATTAAATTGTGTAGTATCCCCCCCTAAAAAATATACTGAAGTCTTAACCCTTATTATCTGTGAATGTGACTTTATCTGGACATAGGTTCTTTGCAAATGTAATCAAGTTAAGATGAAATCATACTGGATTAGTATGGGCCCTAATCTAGTGATTGGAGTCCTTACAAGAAGAAAAATTTTCCACAATGGAACAGCCAGACACACAGGGAAATAATGTTGTGTAACCATGGAGGTAGAGATGGGAAGATGTGTCTATGAACCAAGGAATGCCAAGGATTACTGGCCACCACCAGAAGGTAAGAAGAGGCGAATAAAAATCCTCCCCAAGAGCCTTCAGAGAAAGTGTGGCTTTGCAAATAATTTGATTTTTTACTTCTAGCCTCCAGAACTACAAAATAATAAAGTTTTGTTGTTTTAAGCCACCACATTTATGATACTTAGTTATTGCAGCCCTAGGAAAATAATACAATCATATTTTCTTGAATGCATTATGCCCCAAATATTTTTTAACAATGTAAGAAAACAAATTAAACCACAATGAGTAAATTTTTAATTTCTCAGTTATTTTCTATTTATATTAAAGCCTTGTTTTCTCAAGTATAACCCAGGAAACTATTCTTAGCAATGTCAAACATTATTTCACGAAGACGGTGAAAAAATGTTTTTTGTTCTTTTTTCCTTTCAATCACTTCATTTATTTCTGTTTTTGTTATCTTTATGTCTATATATCATTGGACCCTATATTTATAAAAATGATCATCTGAGTCACTTGCAGATCATGTTCTCATCCAGATTTATAGATGTAGATATAAATGTATAGATATTTGTTGAATCTAAAGTTTAAAAATATTTTATTTACACTTTTTCTGAAAGCATGAATAGTGTGAACTATAAATTCAAGAAAACTGTGCTATGGAAATACTTTATTTTATGCTGAATTCACCATAGGAAGCTACTGATTCCATTATATCAAAACATTTATAAAATGGTCCCTTACCAAAACTAGAATATTTAAATATTATTAAAAACCAGCTCCATGTATGAAAAGAAAATATATCTGAAAGGTCATTAACATAAAGGAAAAAACCCACATAGATTAACATAAGAAATGTAAATTCATATATAATGTTTCCCATATTTTCCGTCTGCCATTTTTGTTTATTCCACTACCATCAATAAATCACTATGAGAAGTATTCCTTACAGAACTTACTAAACGGAAGTGTTCCAACTTTCAATGCCCTATCTGCATTTACATTAGAATAATTATACCTTGGACCAAAGGCCCCACAAATGTTTCATTATTATAATGATTACTAGAGGCCCAGTGCATGAAATTCATGCACGGGGGTGTGTGTCCCTCAGCCCAGCCTGCACCCTCTCCAATCTGCGACCCCTCAAGGGATGTCCGACTGCCCATTTAGGCTCAATCCCAGTAGGATCAGGCCTAAATGGGCAGTCGGACATCCCTCTCACAATCCAGGACTGCTGGATCCCAACTGCTCGCCTGGCTGCCTTCCTGATTGCCCTTAACCGCTTCTGCCTGCCAGCCTGATCACCCCCTAACCACTCCCCTGCCAACCTGATTGATGCCTAACTGCTCCCCTGCCAGTCTGATGGATGCCTAACTGCTCCCCTGCCAGCCTGTTTGCCCTTAACTGCCTAACTGCTCCCCTACCAGAATGTTTGCCCCTAACTGCCCTCCCCTGCAGGCCTGGGTCCCCCCCAACTGCCCTTCCCTGCAGGCCTGGTCCCTCCCAACTGCCCTCCCTTGCAGGCCTGGTCCCTCCCAACTGCCCTCCCCTGCTGGCCATCTTGTGGTGGCCATCTTGTGTCCACATGGGGGCAGGATCTTAGACCACATGGGGGCAGCCATCTTTTGTGTTGGAGTGATGGTCAATTTGCATATTACTCTTTTATTAGATAGGATAGAGGCCTGGTGCACAGGTGGGGGCCAGCTGGTTTGCCCTGAAGGGTGTCCCGGATCAGGGCTGGAGTTCCCTTGGTGTGTGGGATGGCCTGGGAGAGATTTGCAGGCTGGCCACGGCCCTGGGTGACCCAAGGGGAAGCCCTGGTATCTGGGATTTATTTATCTTCTATAATTGAAACTTTGTAGCCTTGAGTGGAGGCCTGGGCCGGCCAGGGTGTGCTGAAAGCTTGGCTTCCTCCATTACTGGGGAAACCCAAGCCTCCTGCTCCCTCTGTGGTTGCAGCCATCTTGGTTGTGTTAATTTGCATACTCGCTCCTGATTGGCTGGTGGGCGTGGCTTGTGGGTATAGTGGAGTGATGGTTAATTTGTATATTACTTTTTTATTTCTTTATTGATTAAGGTATCACATATTCGTTTTCATCCCCCCATTCCCATCCCAAACCCCTCCCCACGCATGCCCCCACCCCCCTGTTGTCCGTGACCACTGGTTAGGCTTATATGCATGCATACACTTTCTTTGGTTGATCTCTCCCCCTTACCCCCACCCTTCCCTACCTTCCCTCTGAGGTTTGACAGTCTGATCGATGCTTCCCTGTCTCCGGGTCTGTTTTTGTTTATCAGTTTAAGTTGTTCATTATTTCCCCTAGATGATTAGATAGGATAGAGGCATTGAAAAATGTGCTCTAAAGTGCTGAATAGATACTCAGTTTCATACACTCAATACATCTTAGTACAATAATGTAAGCACAACTCTTATCCAGGATTAGTATTATAATCTTTCTTTTCCAATTTTAAGCAAGGTTTCCCAATCTCTCTCTCTCTCTCTCTCTCTCTCTCTCTCTCTCTCTCTCTCTCTCTCTCTTTCTCTCATACTTAGTGTCGTGTCATATTGCCAAAGGTTCAAGTTTTGCCTCCGATACTTATTAACTATGCAAGTTTTAGCAATTTATTTAATATCTATACATCTATCCCCTCATTTCAAAATTATATAATAACAGAATCCAATTCATAGTATTCTTGTTACAATCAAATAAGTAAACACAGGCAGACCATTTATTACACTGCCCGAAAAGCAAACCTACCAACCAACGAACAATCCGTATTCAATAATGACAGGACATTTGGGAATCCCCCACACCCCAGGCTTCTGTGAACTCATTATTCTTCAACCACAATTCACACATAATCAATTGCTTTCTGCAAACACATCCCCAAAATAATATTTACATAGAATTAAATTTTGAACTTTTAAATTGAATTTATAAATTCACAACAGAGATAATAGCCTTCATATATAGGGTTTTTTATAATAAGAACCAGACTTCTTGGTAATAGAGAAAGATGTTTTCCTCATAAAACTAACAGCAGTGGTACAGAGGGGGGCTATAAAACTCTTCCCATGCTGTATGGACTCGAAGAAAGAGGGAGAGCTTTGAAGGAGAGCTAACCTAAGACTGTTAAGCTAGTTGCTGCTCTTATCTGTCTCTCAGAATGAGACCCAAAAGTGGTAGAAACTTCATATAAGTTTAGGAGATTATTTCAATAAAGGCTATTGTTTCACATCTGGATTGTGAACCCCATAGAGACACTTTATGTCCTGAATGATGTTACAAAAATAAGAAATTAATGGAGAAAGATTGGCAAATTCTTTCTGTAAAGATCCAGATAGTAAATGCATTAGGCCTTATGAGTCATATAATCTCTATGACAACTTTTCAACTGTGCCCTTGTAGTAAGAAAAAAACCCATGGGCAATAAATAAAGGGATGAAAAAATATTTATGGAAACTTAAATTTGACTTTCACATCATTTGTACATGTCATTAAATAGCATGTTTCTCTTGATGCTTTTCAACCATTTATAAATACAGAGTGCTCTAGCTCATAGGCCATACAAAATGTAGCATGAGTCAGATGTGTCTCCCACACATGCCCCATAGCAGGGCCTGGATGAACCTGCAACACATAGGTATGTGCCCTTGGCTGGAAATCAAAACCTGTTTGTGGTTCCCTGATTTAGACACAGAGAGGATATAACACTCTTCTGTTGGGTTTCCAAGAGCAGTATAGGAGAGCATAAAAGCATTCTCTTTCCTAGGGAGAAGGAAGTAAGTAGAGGAGAGTGAATGAGAATAGACCTTTGGTTGAAAAAGTGAGGAGATAGACTGTGTGGACTGGCAAAAACTGGCTGAGTTGGAGCCCATATTCATCGGTAATATAAACTGTGCTGAGAAACCAATGCACAAAATAAGGAAGGTCAAATTATGTGTCTACCTGAGGCTAAAAGGGACTGAAGATGACCAAGTAACAGACCTAAATATCATTCCCACCCTTGATCCCTGAAGCCATATTGCTGCCTAAGATTCTCTTGAAAACAGATCCTAACCAAGAGGAAAGATTTAGGCATTAGATACAGTAGAGAGAACAGGATGAGATTAAGGAGCCAGAAGGAAGGGAAAGCAGTGCCAAGAAGTTTCATGGAACCTGAGTCACTAACCAGGTTGTCTATTTCTTTACATCTAGTAAGTATCACCAATTCTTAGAAGTCCACCTACTACCAAGTAACCTATCTATGTGTAATAATGCTTATCTATACCCAGAGATTTGATCTAGTAGCATGATCTAACACTTCCCCACAGGAACAATCCAAGTAAGGAGCCAATCCCATCATATAAAGGTAGAGAGTTGGCACATTACTGTATAGTATCAAAGACATTCTCATTTATTTCCATAATAGAACTAGAAAAAAATTTACATTCTCTTACTAAGTCACAACAGGGTTGGAATATGCTCCTCTGTCATAATATTTATTAAACAATGCTCTAGAGACCTTACCTGGTGATCAAGCTTTCCATGTCTTTGGCCAAGAAGTTTCAGTCAAGAAGATTTAGTTTGAAAAGTCATCACAAAAAAAAAAAACAATGTAAAAGTTTTACCACTTCTCTTTACTATTACATCTGATCTTTCCATGATGATTTGGGATTCATCACAGATTCCTAAATTTCACCCACCTCCTCCATTTAATGTGGCCACTGAATCTTATTAATTCTACTCCTTCAATATCTCCCAATTCTATTCCTCTCATTTTATTCCACCTCTACAACCATTTTAGGCCTTTATTTTTCTCTACTTTTTGCAATGTGCTTGTTCCTGGTTTCTCTAACTTCAGTTTTATTAGTCCTATTTTTTATTCCCTCAATTGTACTTTAAATACATATCTCAAAAACATTTCTAAAATATAAATCTGATTATATCAGATGCCTGTTAAAAATCCTCTAACCACTCCTCACAAGCTTATAGCCTCTAGATCCTATCTAATAAAAGAGTAATATGCAGATTGACCATCACTCCAACACACAAGATGGCTGCCCCCATGTGGTCAAAGATCCTGCTCCCATGTGGACACAAGATGGCCACCACAAGATGGCCTGCAGGGGAGGGCAGTTAGGGGTGACCAAGCCGGCAGAGGAGGGAAGTTGGGGGTGACCAGGCCTGCAGGGAAAGGCAGCTGGGAGGGACCCAGGCCTGCAGGGGAGAGCAGTTGAGGGGGACCAGGCCTGCAGGGGAGGGCAGTTAGGGGTGAGCAGGTCTGCAGGGGAGGGCAGTTATGGGCAAACAGGCTGGCAGGGGAGCAGTTAGGCATCAATCAGGCTGGCAGGGGAGTGGTTAGGGGGTGATCAGGCTAGCAGGCAGAAGCGGTTAGGGGTAATCAGGAAGGCAGGCAGGCAAGCAGTTGGGAGCCAGCAGTCCTGGATTGTGAGAGGGATCTCTGACTGCCCGTTTAGCCTCGATCCCACTGGGATCGAGGCTAAACGGGCAGTAGGACATCCCTCGAGGGGTCCCAGATTGGAGAGGGTGCAGGGTGGGCTGAGGGACACCCCCCTCCCCCGTGCACAAATTTCGTGCACCGGGCCTCTAGTAATATATAAATCCCTTAGCAATGATCTTCAGGGACCTTTATTCTACTAACTTTGTAAGGATATTCTCCCACAGTGCTTGATTAATCATTCTATAATTCAGCTATCCTGACATAGTTTGTCAATAATGGCGATTGTTTTCTTCAATTTATAACTATATATTTTACAAATTATGTTTCGAACCAATAATCTCTAGGTAAGTATTAATTATTTTTAAATAAAGTTTTACAAGATCAAATAATATAAAAATGATAATCAATTAAATTTATATTACTGTAATATTTCTCAGGACCTAAACTTACTGCATATTGTTATTCTCTAAGAGAAATAAAATATTTAATATACTTTTTGATCACAGAACCCATGTGTACACAGGGTATGTATTGATATTATCCTACTTCATCCATTTCACCTATTTCCTTTCATTTATTTATTTATTTGCTAATCCTCTCTTGAAGCTATTTTTCCATTGATTTTTAGAGAAAATGAGAGGGAGGGAGTGAATGGTAGAGAGAGATAAAGTGTGAGGGAAAGAGAGAGAGAGAGAAACATCAATATGAGAGAGACACATCAATTGGTTGCCTCCCACATACTCCCTTAACCAGAGCCTGGATGAACCTGCAACCCAGGTATGTGCCCTTGACCTGGGATCAAACCCAGAACCTTTCATTCCTCAGATCAATGTCCTAACCACTGAGAAACACTGGCCAGGGCAATGCCACCTATTTTCTTATTCCAAATCCCTAACAACCCCTTTTCTATTTTTCTCATGATACAATGATCAAATATTTTCATTCAATACTTATGTCATATACTCCTGACTTGGCTATCTGTACACAGGAAAAAACCTATCTCTAAGAATAGAGCAAAATTATCTTGAGTTAAGCTCAAAACAGTCTTTCTGGGTTGACAGGGTTCATTTATATTGCCATTTCCAAGTGCTTCATTAATATAACTTCAATAGAATCAAAATGATTCAATTTTTATTTCAATCTTTTTTATCCGTTTTCTGTACATTAAATTCTACTGGGGGTAATCATCAAATACACTTTGAGATAAAGTGTTCACTTAAGATCATGATAGAATTGATTCATTTTATTTTTCTCTTTTCTGAAAAAAAAATCCAAGTTATAAAGAGAAATACCTAGTTATAGAGAACTGAAATTGTTTGATATCCCTCTGAATTATGTCGTAGAAGATCTAAGTAATTTAGGGGGATAATTAGCTGAATAGAAAAATTTGAAGACTTTTCCACTTCAATTATTATGTTAATTTTGAATTCATGGGAAAATTTCAAACAATCTTTGCTAAATATTGAATACAAATAAGTTGAAAAAGCAGGTGGGTCATCAGATTAAAATTATTTCCCCCTCACCCATGTGTCTTATTTTAGTTTGCAACCATCCATATTTTTATTTTTTTTAAATATATTTTATTGATATTTTACAGAGAGGAAGGGAGAGGGATAGAGAGTTAGAAACATCGATGAGAGAGAAACATCGATCAGCTGCCTCCTGCACATCTCCCACTGGGGATGTGCCCGCAACCAAGGTACGTGCCCTTGACCAGAATCGAACCTGGGACCTTTCAGTCCGCAGGCCGACGCTCTATCCACTGAGCCAAACCGGTTTCGGCATATTTTTAAATGCTTTGGGCAAAGCTTTGTTGAATTGACTAGAAGAATTTATGGATTTTTTTTTTCATTTGATTTGCTGCATTGTTAATATTAGCTTGTTATTGACTTGAAATTACCCTTTTGTTTCCTTTAAAAATGTTCAGCAATGAAAATGTAATGAATAGTTTTATTTAGGAGTATCTCGTGCTTATTTAGGAGTATCTCGTGCTTTTATTTAGGAGTATCTCGTACTTTTTTAGCTGTTTTATTTTCCAAGATACATATTATGTTGCCAAGCTACAACTCTAGATTAATGAGAAAATGATTGTCCTGACTTTTGTTTATTTAAATACTCAATCATGACATTTGTTGTTATTTTTAAATAGAGTGTCCTTGCTTTTCACATGAAAAATTAGAGAAAGGGAATGATGTGATTGTTCAAACTTTTGAACTGATGCATATTCCTTAGAATGGATGATATAGAACTCAAATGCACTGGCTACATTTATTTAAATATTCTCATATGACTTTCATGAGTAATCATTAAAGCAAATGCAGTAATGTGCTTTTAAGTGAAGACTTTTTTGCATATACATTCATCTCAGAGTCTTAAGTTACCTGTCACCTATAACAGTTGTTAAGATAGCATCTAAGTCCAAGCCTTGAAAAATTCAAGACTATCACAGGGAGTTTTTTTAAAAACCTATGATCTTGAGTTTCCTTTATATATATATATATAAACACATTCCAAAAGAACTAATTCATGGATGCATAATTGCTTTCAGAATAGTTCATCATGTACTAATAATGATGTGTAAAACAATCATTGTAAACTGCAGAAATAGCAAAAGGACAGAAATTTCAATTAATAAAGGGAAATCTTAAATTCTATTGTGTAACAATGGTGCCAATTTATAATTAATGGAAAGTGCCTTTTGACCTAGAATGTATGTGGGTAGTTTAAAATCTACCAAATTGCAGAGAAACCTACTCAATAAGTTAGTCCTCTAACAAGTACTTGCTACATGAAATATAAAATCTGAATTACCAAAAGTACACTGAATTGATAGCATAAAATATTTTGGTTAATTATCTCAGCAGTGCTGTATAGGTATGCTCCATCTTGAACCTACAATAAATTATCAAAAGTGGGATAAAAATAGTTATGCTTAAGCATCTCTTCTTCTGTGACTAGACATCTTCACTGACAAATCTATAATTAATGCTTGTATTTTAGAAAGAAAGGAGGAAATTATTTGTTATTATAATATTCTAATATAGAACATTTGTATTCTGAGTATAATAAACATATTTTATTCAGAAATTTGTAAGAGGGAACATCTGAATGTTAAATCATCATAGTTATGAATCAAGTCCTTTTGTCTTATAGACTTATCCTGGGGTAAAACAAAATAATAATATTAGAAGCCCCCAAATCTTATTCAGAGATAAATTGAAGTATAAAGGATGAAATGAAAGCAATGGAAATTTGTTTGTTTGGTTTGTTGTAAATAAAACTATGAGTGTAGGGTTTCAGGAAAAGTTAATCTTAAATTTTGGCTTTAACAGTGATATTTGGAAGTACATCAGAATATTTTAGACTTGCTACATAAAGCCACTTTAAAAGTTATATCAGGAATGATTTAGACTTGCTATTTTAGCCAACATCTTAATTCTTATCTGATTTCATGGCAAATACACCAATATTTCTCTTGTTGTTTTTTTTAGCATATTTTTAACAAATCTGGTGCAAAAATCAGTACCAGTGGCTATCCTATCATAATAAATAAATGAAGATATAAAATGAGTAATATATTCATTAAAATAATTTCAACTATACAAACAAAACAAAAATAGATAATTATTCTTTGCCTTTAAATTTCATTTGAATCTCGAGTCAATAAAATATATTTTCTAATTTCAGTGTGCAAAAGTAATATCAGATTAACAGAAGAATCTCAGAAAAAGGTAATAATATGCAATTATATATTAATCTTGGAGAATAATATCTGACTATTTTTTAATTTAATAAAAGGGTTATTTTTAAAAGCTTATATTCACTATGCTTATTCCACGAAATGAATTATTTATACAGAAAGCATTCTAAAATAGTCTTTAAAGCTTATTGCTAAGAATGGTATCAAATGCATTATGAAGAAGATAAATAGAGTATGAAAAACTTGTGGCAATGCTTAGAAATTTAAGTTAGAAAAAAAGTTATATAAAACTCTATAGTACATATACATTATTGTTTATTATTTTATATATACATGTAGTGGTCATTTATAAATATAAATATATGATATACATAAAAATAAGTACAATGGATATTAGAGTAAAAGGCCTATTATACGTGTCTCTTAGGAAATAAGTGAACACAGAGATGTTAATTTCTAGTAAGAGAAATGCATGCTGATACACCTTAGATTTATGTTTTTCTTCTATTATTTGTTTTATATATTTACTTTCAATTTAACATCAGACTATTTCTTCTAAGATGAAACTCTTAAACTCTAGTGGCGTTTGGATAATATACAGGATAAAAATACAGCCATTGTAAATAACCCTGCACCAACCTTTTACACTGTAGCTTATCTACTCCACTGTCTCTTTGAAACCAACATGGTTTAGGCTAAAGCTGGCAATAGAAAGAAATCTGCTTTTCATTACAATTTCTTTTTTTTCCTGTTCAAAATTTAGTTCTGAATAGCATGAATACCAAAAATAAATAAAAAGTACTGTTTGTTTTTGAAATTCCTTTTTTCACTGAAGCCCGCCATAGTCTGTGTCACATCAGTTTCAAAGAGTCGGTTACAGCAGCAGAGCAGCTCTGGTTTAATGGGCTGCTATGCAGCTGCCTATAGTGTAGGCTTTTCTTGTCCATTTTATAAATACTGATAGAAACTGTTGGAAGAGATGGAAAAGAGTACTTCATGGTTCAATTCTACTGTCATGTACAAGTTTTACTTGTACAAATAAAATATCTTTTTCAAAATATGTTACATGCATTTTTGGTTTGACTTTATATACAAACATATTTCAACTTTTCTGCAGAATTATTTTATCCTTAAAAATTATTTACAATGCACTATTAGATACAGTCAACTGATTCTTTAATTTATTGGCAATTATAAAATAGTACATATGAGTTCTATTCATATTATGTTTAAGAAGAATAGACATATACTAGTATAAATGTATAAAATATATTTTTCTATGGATTTGTATGAAGGACTGCTAACACAATAAATCAACTTATTCCAGAGTATAAATAATAGCTGCAAAAAAGTGTTTTCTGTGTCATATTTAATTGAAAAATATATGAGAAATAAAAATTAAGAGATGCCTTTATGTTAGATGCCATTAGAAATGATAGAGCATTTATTTGTTTAGCACTAAAACACACTTCTAAAATTAATATACACATAAAATATAATAATTTTATATGTTTCCACCAATGGATATACAATAATCATTTCTGCTAACTAAATAAACTAAATTAAAAACTAAATAAAATTAAATAAGAAGATCTTAACATAAGAATGACTATCTCAAAAGCTTTTGAGTAAAAAAAAGCATGTAAATTATTTTTACAATGTTACTTTTGTTGCAAAATATTTATATGGGATTGTTTTAAAGTAAATGATCACTTACATATAGAGAAACAATTTTTAAAATGTAAATTCTTTGAAAAATATTTTCTTTTTAAAAAATAGTCTTTTATTGATTTCAGAGAGGAAGAGAGAGAGAGAGAGAGAGAGAGAGAGAGAGAGAGAGAGAGGTGATAAGAGAGAATCATTGATTGGCTACCTCTTTCATGCCCCCAACTGGGGATTGAGCCCACAACCCGGGCATGTGCCCTGACTGGGAATCAAACCATGATCCCCTGTTTCATAGGTCGATGCTCAACCACTAAGCCTCACTGTCCAGGCAAAAAATAATTTCAATGAAAGTAAAGAAAAGGACATGATTGTGTTAAAAATAAAGATCATAGATTTAATCTCAGAATTAACAGTATCATTCATATAGATTTTAATGGCTTGATTCTCTTAATAGAAATATTACAAAAACACAGTCTATATTTATGAGAAAAGGGGAAATGGGAAGGAGAATTTGCATTCGCTGCTTTCATTTAGAGAACCAGCATTACCTATATATTCATCACTTTAAAAATAGCTGCATTATTTTTCTCTGCTTTTCTGTGACAGAATTGTACCTTTTCCCCAGCGTGTGGAAGGCAGCACTTGAATGTGAAATCCAAGAGGACAACAGTGCTTCTCGGGAGCACTTCTCTATTAAAGCTCGTCATGAGAACAAAATGCTGTGCATGTTGGAATATCTGCTGCCCACTTTCACAGCCAAATTCCTTTTTATTTGAGATCTGAATGCAGAAATATCCATAGTCTTCCTCAAAAGGATTTGTTTAATCCAAGTCCTGACATCATTAGTACTGACAGGATTTTTAACACTCAGGGAGATAAAGCAGTTGCCATATATTTCTTCAAAGAAAGTGTTGTCAGTGAACTTGTCCAAAAGCATCAGAACATATAAACACTCCTTAAGTGGGTTTACTTATCAAGTATAAGGTGACTGGGCAAGGAGAATACTAAGGTTTTGACAGTGTGTGGCTTGAAATGAAGCATGACCCTTTGTACCTTAAACAGAATGTGTCTATTTTTTTATCTATCTTGATTCAAAAGAGAAGCTGTCACTGCTAAGTATGGAAAAATAAGAGCAATTATGAATATGATTTATAAAATCAATTTAAAATAAAGATTCCAGCCCTGTAAACCCCTTGAAGTAAGGCATGGATAGACGGGCTTTCTCTCGTGATTGTAAAGCACCGCCACAGAAAAGAACGGAAAAGGAATCAAGTGACAGAAAGTTTGAAACAGCTTGTTCATTTACTCTGAGTCACATTCCCGCTCTAAGTAAATATCTATTTCATTATTTCTACAAACATGCTAATCATAAACTACCTACTTTTCTTTATCAGGAGTGTCAATGGTTTTAGGTTTTGGAAATATATTGTTACAGTATTTTAAAACATTATTCTATGAGGAAGAATAATCTTTTATAACATATTAAATCACAACTAAATCTATTCATGATGAATTGTTACACAGGATTGAATGTAAATTTTTTTTGTGATAAAAGCCCACAAAATATAAAATGAGATGTGTATCTAAGAAAACGAATGCTTTTCCAACTCAAATCTTTCTCTCTTTCTGAATCAATGCAGTACATTTGATTAGGGGACAAACTAAGGTAATTACTACAAATAAGTAACTTGTACAATAATAAATATTATTTGGAAAAAAAAAGACTGCATGGAAGCAGGAATTACTGAACTACAATCCTCACAAAATTAAGCAAATATCACAAGTGATTATTGAAGTTCCCAAAAAGTCTCTCCAAGTATGCAAACAACAATCTATCCGATCATTTTATTCTTTTGTGATTTTGTTCAAATTCTATAGACTGAATTTCTAAAAGAAATAGGCAACCTAAACACAAAGCATCTCTTCAAATAAGACTGAATGAATAAATGTAGTTCAACAGGAGAACAAAATACTAATCCTTATCCTACTGCTTATAAGCTTATAATTATGGGATCATGGAAAGGGAACAGAACCTTTCTCGGTTTTTCATCCATTAAATTTGGTAAGACAAGTTTCACCTGCAGGTCCATAGGTCAGAGTCCAGACTTATAAATCAGGGGAACACATATTTACTATTATGCACATGCACATTTATCTCACAAATGAAAAATCAAACATACATCTTTTAAGCTATTTTATAGCTTAACTTATTAATGCTGATTATATATTTGTATCTCAATCAATATGTTTAATTGTCCTTGAAAAAAACATCTTTTCACCGATCTGTTTCCCTTTGCCACTCTAATTAGTGACCTTTATGCTCCATCTTACTTGGGAAAAAATACTCTTGCTCCATTCATTGAAAAAAAGAAAAAAGAAAGAAAAAAAGAGAGAAGGAAGACATATAGCCAAATCTTCCAATTGCTGCTATTGCAATTTGTAAGTTACCCTAAACATTCCATTGCCTAACAAACATTGAAAACCAGTTATCTCTCTCATGTACAATGTAAAGACAAAAACACAAATACATATATACAAGCAATTGTACATAAACATGAACTGACTCTAAATACTAAATGGGAATCAATATTTGAGTTTTATTTCTAATAATAACTTTGACTTTATAAAATGTTATTTTTTCATGATAATAAACTATATTACATAATTCAGAGGGTCAACTTTAAGGGACTTCCTGGAAAACTATTGAGGTACCTGAGCCACCTTTTCAGGATGTGTTTCTGTTTTTTAAGGATGTATTCATTTAGTACATTGTCAAAGCAGAAAATTGAAAGAGAAAAGTTCAATATTTTTATAATATTTCTGAATTTATAAAATAAAGAAAAAAGGTGTATCATTTGGATAGTATGGATTTTATAATGATCCTATTATTTCCATTCATAAGTTCCAATCATGCCTATGATCACTTATGGAAGAAAATGACCATTGAAATACTGGTAATATATACATACATTAGAAATGGTACCTAAAATCCCCCCATGTAAAGTAAATTTAATTATGCAAAACCTATTTTGTGACCTTCAAGAAATACATATGAACTCACAGAATATATGTTAAACCAGAGCACAATGTAGATGACTTCCCTTGTTCCTTTCAAAGATAATTTCAAAGAAAACCTACTAATCTTTTCTAACTTTATTATATATCATCAAGGTAGAGGTCAAGAATTTAAATTCATTTTAAAAGAAATGAAATTGTGATGAGGAGTAGAAGAGAAAAGGCCATTTTTCCTAAGGCAAGGTAACAAAAGTTTAAGGGCCATAAAATTATTTGGAGGGAGTGGGGGTTTCTTTAAGAATTTGACAGCCAGGCCTCTTGACATTTCTGTCTTTCCCTGTCTACTGGCCTTGCCCACGTAGGAGGAAACCAAGATGAAAAGGCTCATAAGAAATGTAAGTGATCTTTATTGACCTGTGACTTTTGTAAAACCATAGCTTCTGGCATGTGACTGCAGTATGCATTTCTTGTCAAAACACGTAAGGGAACTGAGCACTGGCCTGAAGGAACCAGTATGTGCGTGTGTGTGTGCATGTGTGTGTGCGTGTGTGAGTGTGTGTATGTGTGTGTGTGTATGTGTGAGTGTGTGTGCTCAGAACTGACAGATAAAGGATTTGAGGAAAAAGTGGAAGAGAATTGGGGAAAGTCAGGGAAGGAAAAGGTAATTATTATAAATTTTCTTCTTTTGTGAAAAGCCAAAATACTCTTGCTCTTTTTTTAATCATCTCATTCTCAATCTTTGCTCACTCTTCCTAATTTTCCATCAAAATATATTTTTTTCAAAGAAATATGTCATAAATGTGGGAATAAATTGAAAAATAGCTTGCAGCCTCTAGCACACTTTCTCAGATAGGATAGGATGTGTTGGGTAGGAAGAGTCAGTTCTTCCATCTGTTATGAAAATGAATGAAATTGTATCTCAGATTTTGTAAAGACACCCCACAGGAGCATATGATCCATTAGAAAAAAGGAAGTAGAATCATTTCCCTTTACCTGAACCTTATCTTTTTGAAAAAAAAAATAGCTCACTTAAAATACAGTCATTAATGCTTGTTATAAATTGCACCTTTCCTCAGAAAAGGAAACGGCATAGAGAAAGATATATTTTAATGACAGACTTGTTTCCCTGAAGAAAATGATTTAAACATCGTAATAAAAAGAGGAGAATTATTTCACCTATATTTTCTTTAACCTTTCAGGGCATCTGCTCTGGTGTGCTCAATAGTCATTTTTAAAAATACATAAACAGATACTGTCAAATTTAAAATAAAGATGAAAGGGAAAATCAACACTACCATCATCAATACTCCCTGCTGAAAAATCCTACTCAATCTATGTTTCTTCCCCCCTGAGATCACAGAAATGTTTCAAATAAAAATATGAAAATGACAACCTCTCCCTGTGCTTCCACCTGATGGTTGCTTTTTCACATCAATCTCACCTGTGTGTTTCATCCTGGGAGCTGCAGGACCAGACCCCAGAGCCCAATGTCAGCAGCAGCTGCCTCTCAGCCAGAACCCCCTAAGGGGAAACGGTAGGGTGTTTGTGAGCCTACTGGCGGGCTAGTTTGCTCTGGTTCAAAAATCAAACTCGGTACAGAGCTGACATCAGCTCTCTATAAAATGTCCTACCTGGCTGCCATCTTGACGGAGAAAAAAGGGTTTCTAGGGAACCTGCTTTCTGAGAAAATGAGAACCGAATTGAACCTGTGAAAAAGATGATAACATGCTGAAGGTGGTTCACATTCTGTATTTGCTCTTCAGGCTTCACTTATATTATATATATATATATATATATATATATATATATATATATATATTGCATGGTCTTTGGAATTTAGTGTAGGCAGGCTATTAAGTAACATGAGGATCAGTAAAGGTCACTGATTCTAAAGGATATCACTTGGGAGGATGCGTATAACTTATACAATAACAAACAATCCACATTTTTGCCAAAAGCAACTCTATCCATGTACTGAGGCCAGGAAAGTTTGTACCAGATGACAAGTTCTGAATGGTGATTTTAATATTTGTCATCCTCTGGAGACAATACTAGGTAGGCAAAAATATAAGGAGAAAACACTCTGATAAATGTCACACTTGTTGCAAGGTCAATATGTCTTTTTTTTTTTAATATATTTTATTGATATTTTACAGAGAGGAAGGGAGAGGGATAGAGAGCTAGAAACATCGATGAGAGAGAAACATCGATCAGCTGCCTCCTGCACACCCCCTACCGGGGATGTGCCCGCAACCAAGGTACATGCCCTTGACCGGAATCGAACCCTGGAACCCTTCAGTCCGCAGGCCGACGCTCTATCCACTGAGCCAAACCGGTTTTGGCTGGTCAATATGGTTTTCATGTCTTCTTAGTTGTCAGGAAGAATGGGGCAAGAGGAGATGAGGAGGCACATATTTTATTTTATTTTTAAATTAAGTCCCAAAGTCACTTTTCTCAGGCTGTTGCCTTGACATGAAGTATATAGTGACTGTCTATCAAGCCCCCTTTATTTTTATAAAGATCAACTCATCATCCTATGAACCAAATTATCCTATATAATAAAGAGCTAATATGCTAATTAGATCACACAACCAAATGCCCTTCTGGACATCCTTCCAGATGACCTTCCATATGAAGCCAGGGCTATGAGGGCTGGCCGAAGCTGCGAGGGGCTGCGAGGGCTGATGGAGGCAGCCGGGCTGTGAGGGCTGAGCCCCATGCACAAATGTCATGCATCGGGCCTCTAGTTTTACATATGATGAGTGTTCAATAATTTTTAATACATTTTTAAATAACATTTTGTGTAGAATCTAAACCCCAAACCAAAGACTAAATATAGTCATGAATCCACAGACTGACAAATAAATCTGACTGCCAATGTGGCTCAGTTCTTGATCATCAACAAATGAACCAGGAAGTCACGGTTTGATTCTCAGTCAGGGCACATGCTAAGGTCGTGGAATCCATTCCCAGCGGATCAATGATTCTCTTTCATTTTTGGTGTTTCTATCTCTCTCTCCCTCTCCCTTTCTTTCTGAAATCAATAATGAATATATATATATATATATATATATATATATATATATATATATATATTGTGATTGTGATCACAATCTGTGATTCTGTTTTTGGAATTATGTTTGCTTGAAGAAACCAAATAAACAATATTTTTCTGCTTAAAAAATGGGGGGGGGGGCGCATTGGCTTAAATGAGATAGGAATGCATTTCTCTCCTTTAAAAAGTCCATAGCTTGGTAATCTAAACTACTATAGTGGCTCTATTCTAACATGCCCTTAGGAATTTAGGATTCCTTTCAACTCGCCTCCATCTACTGCAGGGTTTGTCCTTCCTCATGGTCCAAACTGATATCCATACAGGCTGCACATGGAAAGAAGAAGAAAAAGAGGGAAATGTGTATTGACTCTTAGGAAGCTTTTTGGAAGCTGCCCCAGAGCACTGACTTAAAACATCCCCACTTAAAATCTTAGTCACTTGAAAATATATAGCTGCAAACTTCCAAAGGTTAAAAAAACAAAAACAAATAAACAACAGCAACAAAACAACTATTATGATGGGAGAACGAGGGAACAGATATTGGAGGGCAAGAAGTATTGGGGGATCACCAAATTGGTTCTATCAAAATTATAAAGTAAAATGCATTCTTTCACTTGAAAAAAATCTTTCTCACTACAAAGTACTCTTCATTTATTTTCTCAACTCTGAGAACACACTGTTAAAAAGCAATACAGTGGGCATGCTGAGAGCTCATAAGTAGAAATATAAAAGGGGAGGAGCTACTTATTCCTCACTCCCTTAAATTCTCTGAAAACAAGGTGGAGCCGGGAGCTGGGGAAGTGAAGAAAAAATGATGAAAGGACAGTAAATGGGCATTGCAGCCAGTCTCTGTCCTAATGTTCACTGTGTCCACTCTGTCCTCATGTCCACTATGTTCACTGAGGTGCATGTGAGAAGTCCCTGTCCATAGACTAAAATCTTTTTCTTTTTAAAACAACATCTTGACTTTGAAAATGTTTGGATTTCTTTTAGAAATATTTCTAATTCTCACAAAAAATTTATAACCTTTTAAACACTCTGTCCACTTACAGTTCCATAATTAATATTGAATTAATCATTACAATCTATTACTTTTGTTAGAAAAATGTATCTGCGGAAAATTGTGAAGGAGATGTTGAAAGAATCTAGTCTGTTCTTTATCAACACTCCTCCCTGAAAGTCTTTTTGACTCTATTTGAAGTTTACAGTTTATTCCAATAATCCCAATTTGTTCCAGTTTTAAGCCTTATTTTTTTCATTTTAGTTTAGTAAAAATAGAGGAAGCCTATACTTCAATACATTAACTAGCATTTTCAGCAACATGTCACCACACATGCACTACAAAGTATATGGCTATCATCATCAGAGAAAGAATTCAAAATCTGGCCTCGCATTCCACAAAAGCTGTAAACTAGATCACTTTGATCTTCATTGTCTTCACTTTGATTTTCACAGAATATTTACATCCTCTTATGTTTATATGACCTCATGAACTCATGAGAGTTTCAATAGACAGTTAAAACATGCAGCATGTTCTTAAAAAGCAAAAATACTTCAATAAGTCTGCTAAAAGCTGAGAGCATTTCCCAGAATATACCAAGCATTAATTATTCTCCCACTTTCTTGAGTCAAAGATCATAAGGAAAGAAAAGGGCATAACCTTAGTCCATCTCTATAGCAAAGATCGCAACAACAATAAAAATATCAAAATGTGTTTTGTTTAAATGTTGGTGGTAACATTTGAAGACTTCCCCAAATGCCTCAGTTGGCTACACATTTGTTTATAATGATCATAAACAAATTCAATGCAGATACTGGTATTGGACAGGCCTAGTATATATTTAAAAGAATAACTTTTGAGATAGAAGTGGACACAAAGCAAACACAGAAAAGTTCTTTCATGTGAATGTTTAGTTGCAAAATCATCAATTGTTTAAGATTTTGTGGTGTGTGAAAGTGTTTCAGTTCATTGACTTGCTATTGTCTTGGCAACTACTGATCAAAACAAAGGAAAAACTTAAGTACACTTTGAATTGATGGTTAAATTTTGTTACAAATTCCAAGAGTAATGAATTGAATTTAAAAGGCATCCTAAGGTGATATTTAAATCTCAATTATAATTTGTTAAAGATTTAACATTTTTGTCTTTTTCCTAGAGTGAACTACAACTGTTCTTGTTTAAGTCTCTTTGCCTGTATTATTTAAAAACAAGGTGAAAATAGAAACAACCATCTTCTACATAATCACTAGCTGCTATATAATAATCAGAGGTCTTTTAAAAATGATCCTGCATTCTTTTATTTTCTAGGAAGTGATTTTCCTTTCCTTTTATAATTACTCTTACAGATATCTTTCCAATCTGGGTCTTAGCTTTGTATTGTAAATCAAACTACCTTAACTTCTTCTTGGCCATCCACCTGTTAATCAATCAAACAACATACCCAGTGGCTTTTAGTAATGATAATAATGACAACAACAATAATAAATACTATCATCTATTGAGCACATACTAACACTGTGCAAACATTGTACATGCACTAACACATCTAATCCTCACAACAAGGCTGAGACTGCTTCCTTTACTAGTATCCTCACTGAAAGTGTGAGGAAACAGAGCCACAGGAGATGAACTCCTAGAGCATAGCTGAGTTTGTTTTTCCTCTCATTCTATCCCTAATATTTTCTATAAACAGTTGATGGATAAGTGGAAGGAATAAAAAAGTGAAGAAGAAAACAATCCATTACACCTGGGTTAACTGGACCAAGTTATAATATAGAAACAACCAGGTTTAGATTCTCTAGAAAACAGAGCCTGAGTCAAATACTACGGTGTGATTAGGAAAGGCAATCCCAAAAACATGAAGAGCCAGGGGGAGAAGGAAGTGAGCAGAGAAGGGAAGAAAATAAAAACAAAATGCTAAATACTGAGCTGGCTACAGTATCACAAGAAACCCTAGCCTCAGCTCTGCAGATAGGCCTCTCACAAGTGCTGCATCTGGGATCAATTCTTTTTCAGTCAGAGAGAAAAGAGAGGTTATTCACTCTCCTCTGGGTTCTCATTGGTCAGTTTGTTTTGACTCCCTGGGCCTTGCCCATTGTGTCCTCTAGGTGGCACCAACCATACCTTCTCCCACCTTCACATTCCAAGTTGAAAACTGGTGAGGGATAGGGCAGAGCTTCTGAGGGTCAACTCAGACTTACATTGCCAGTACAGGTGCAGAGGAGGCCAGTCCCCCAACCGCCTCCCCCAAAAAAGGCTGAGGTGTTAGGTGATTTGACAACACCATGTACTGGGGCTCTTCTCCTAGCTAGACAGATTCTAGCGAGGTGTGTAAACTGAATAGGTATGACCCTCAGTAAGCAAAATATTTTTCTTACTGACTTTTGGGAGCCCATGGATAACCAGCTGAGTTGTTTGTTTCAGCTACTCATACAAATTGAATGAATTGATAAACTGTGAGTGTAGAAACTGATTCTATTCCACTTATCACTGAATCCTCAGCCAAGTCCAGTGTCAATACAGACTAAATATTCAATAAGTACCCATTGAACTAATAAATAAATACAATTATGATGATCAGTTTTAGAGTCCTTATGGTAAATTTATGTCATTTATGATTATACTAGAGGCCCGGTGCACGAAATTCATGCACGGGGGAGGGGGTGTCCCTCAGCCCAGCCTGCACCCTCTCAAATCTGGGACCCCTTGAGGGATGTCCTGGTGGGATCGGGCCTAAACAGGCAGTCGGACATCCCTCTCACAATCCAGGACTGCTGGCTCCCAACTGCTCGCCTTCCTGCCTTCCTGATTGCCCCTAACTGCTTCTGTCTGCCAGCCTGATCACCCCCTAACCACTCCCCTGCCAGCCTGCTTGCCCCTAACTGCCCTCCCCTGCAGGCCTGGTCACCCCTAACTGCCCTCCCCTGCAGGCCTGGTCACCCCTAACTGCCCTCCACTGCCGGCCTGGTCCCCCCCAACTGCTCTCCACTGCAGGCCTGGGTCCCTCCCAACTTCCTTTCCCTGCAGGCCTGGTTGCCCCCAACTTCCCTCCTCTGCCGGCTTGGTCACCCCTAACTGCCCTCCCCTGCAAGCTTGATCACCCCAACTGCCCTCCCTTGCAGGCCTGGTCCCTCCCAACTGCCCTCCCTTGCTGGCCATCTTGTGGTGGCCATCTTGTGTCCACATGGGGGCAGCCATCTTATGTGTTGGAGTGATGGTCAATCTGCATATTACTCTTTTATTAGGTAGGATAGAGGCCGGGTACATGGGAGGGGGCCAGCTGGTTTGCCCTGAGTGTGTCCTGGATCAGGGTGGGGGTTCCCTTGGGGCATGGGGTAGCCTGGGCGAGGGGCCTGTGGTGGTTTGCAGGCCAGCCACGCCCCCTGGCGACCCAAGCAGAGGCCCTGGTATCTGAGGTTTATTTATCTTCTTCAATTGAAACTTTGTACCCTAGAGTGGAGCCAAGCCTTCTGCTTGCTCCGTGAGGGCAGCCATTTCTATTGGGATTTATGTATCTTTTATAACTGAAACTTTGCAGCCTTAAGCTGAGGCCTGGGTTGGCCAGGGTGTGCGGAAAGCTTGGCTTCCTCCATCACCGGGGGCAACCCTAGCCTCCTGCTCTTTCCAGCTCTGTGGCTGCTGCCATTTCTGTTTGGATTTATGTATCTTCTATCATTGAAACTTTGTAGCCTTGAGTGGAGGCCTAGGCCAACAAAGGCAGGCAGAAAGCTTGGCTTCCTCCATTGCCCCGGAAACCCAAGCCTCCCTCCTGCTCTCTGTGGCTGCATCCATCTTGGTTGGGTTTATTTGCATATTCGCTCCTGATTGGCTTGTGGGCGTGGCTTGTGGGTGTAGCTGAGTGATGGTTAATTTGCATATTACTCTTTTATTAGATAGGATGCATAGTTGCTTCTGTTTTATTTTCCATATTGTTCTTCATTATGAACACTGAACTAACAAATAATCATTGCCCCTAGAGGAAATGCGGGGTTACGTTCCTGTGAGTCTCAGTTCACACACATTTTTGTCAACCGATCAATACATGTCTTTCTTTTATGTATGTTTTCGTATAAAGCACCTTACAGTTGATTCATTAACATTGAACTCAAGGGCAACAGATCTATAACTCATGCCTGAACGATGCTTGGTTAACACACATTTTCTATGTAAGGCACATCACAGCCTTACTGTACTTGGAGATACTGAACAACACTTCAGTACTACACTTGGGGGCTGTTTTAAACAGCAAAATCCCAACAACAAAAACACAAAAAGGCAAAAAAAGAATTATTCATAGTACTCTATGAGAACTGAAGAAGAAGGCAGAATGTCAGCTTGTTTGATCTAAAGTGGGATTCTGTCTAAGTTGGGAATGAGTGCATCAGACAACTTAAATTTTTGCTACCCTACTGTGCATGTCTCAGAATGATTGCAAAAGTATCATGAACTTTGACTTTGTGATTCCAAGTAAGTTTTAGCAAGTAGGTAAATTTTCAAATACATAATCTCACCGCCTGGAATGAGAATCAACTGTGTGTGCGTGTGCATGCGCACACACGTGTGCACACTTATATTTGCTTGTGCACACATATTTTCCAATACAAATATTTTCACTTGAAATTTGTTTTATTTTTATGCATAATCTATATTTGAGAAACTTGGGACATAATATTCAAATTATTATGTCTCAATTTTACTTTTTCTTTTTAATGTTAAGCTTTATTTTTCTTGACTCAACTTTTTTGAATAACTGTTTTTATTTATGATAAAAATCAATGAGTTTTAATCTTACCTTTGTGAGAAACTATGGTTTAGACTACTTGTCAACTAAATTACAATCTCTTAGAATGGGTCTAGGCATCAGCATTTGTAAATTCTTTTGATTAAGAAGTTCTCTAGATGATTTTCATGAGTAATCAGTGTTAGAAACTAGGTTTAAGTACTAGCACAGAATCTGTTTTATTATGCATATTCCACAACATCTTTTGGAGTCCAAATTTTTATTAATAAAATAAACATTATATCCCCTGCCTCAGAGATTTTCAACCGCTGTGCCACAATAATTTTTAAAAACATTGCAATACCTGACTATTTAATCAGGGCCAGTGACCTATTTCCCTTAGATTGTCCAAAAAAAAAAAAAAAAAAAAAAAAAAAAAAAAAAACACACAAAAAACAAAAAAACAAAAAACAAAAAACAAAACAAAACAAAAAAAAAACAATGACAAGAGCTAACACAACAATAGCCAACTGGTATAATAAAAATTATACCTTTTTTTGTCAGATAGGCAAAAAATATATGGTTTTAGGTGTGCCACAGAATTTTAGTGAGTTTATGTGTACCATGAGATGAAAAAGAATGAAAAATCGTCACCTTGCCTCATAAAATGTGTGAATTAAATGAGATAACATATTAAATTCTGGGTTCAGAGAAAAGCATTCATAAAAAATGTTTGTTGGTTTTTTATGTAGAAAGAAAACCTGACATACTTATTTCTTCTTCTGAAGATCCATTTAATTCCAGTAACACTTCTTAATGTGAAAATAATACAAATCTTACCCCCTTATCTTTACAGAATAACATGTATGTTACCTAATAGTGAAGATTCACAAGTATCTTTTGTAAGATACCCTCCCACTATATTCCTTTGCATACCCTACCTGTGATTTACAGTGAACTTACCATAGTTTTACACAGATACGCCACATATTCCCATCTCCAAGTATTTGGTCAAGGTATTTTCACTGCCTGGAACGACCACCATCTTATAGTTACACATCTATAATCCCACCTAGTTTAAGCACATTCAGAACCACCGCATCCCAAAGCTTATTTCCTTCATCCATTTCCTCACCGTTATACAGTCCCCAAGCACAACTTGGTCTCTTCTACACATCAGTGGTGTTCTGTATGTTTCCCTATCAAGGCACTACCAATTCCTTTTTTATACCAACTAGAGGCCCAGTGCATGAAATTCATGCATGGGTATGGTCCATAATCCTGGCCTGCAAATCAGGTCCATCTTCCCCAGCTGCCTGCAGCCGTCCCCAGCCCGCACCGTCACCTACCTCTGGTTCCCTATTCACCATCAGGTGATCAGTGCCTGATGGCCAGGGGAAGGGACCAAGAGGTGGTCAATGTGCCTCATAGTGACTGGTCCAGTGTTTGTTCCGGTCATTCTGCCATTAGGGTCAATTTGCACATTACCCTTTTATTATATAAGATAGAGGCCTGGTGCACAAGTGGGGGCTGCTGGCCTTCCCTGAAGGGGGCCCCGGATTGGGGTGGGGGTCCCCACTGAGGGGCAGGGCCAGCAGGGGTGAGGGGCGCAGGCAGTTTGCAGGCTAGCCATGCCCCATATTGGGGTGGGGGTCCCTGCTGGGGGGCGGGGCCGGCCTGGGTGTGGGACCACGGGTGTTTTGTAGGCCGGCCACACCCCCAGCTTTGTCAGAAAGGACATCCAGAATGATGTCCAGAAGACATCCACTCTATCCAGTCTAATTAGCATGTTACCTTTTTATTAGTATAGATTGCTTGTGTGTGTAATGGCTTTAAAACTAGAATATTTGCTTATTTAAGGCAGAAACTTTATGTTTAACTTTTGCATTCATCCTGTGTCTATAAATGTGTATAAAGAGGAGAGGTGGTTATTTTTATTTTGTTCTTTCTGTTCTTGACTAGATGTTAAGGGAAAATACGTTGCCCTCTTCTACAGTAGAAGTCAATATGAGAGGATACCCCACATAAGGAATGGCTCAGTGTTAAATTAATTTTTACCCCCTTCCAAGCCAAATGGTGTCTTTCTGAAACAATTCTCCACTCTAATTTTGGAGAAATGTCTTTTTAATAAGAAAGATTGTTCCCTTACATATGTATTCAATCAGTGTGCAAACTATGCCCCTTTAGGTTTACTGTGATAAACATTAAAAAATACTTAAGGTGATCACTCCTTAATATTCACATTACCAAAACCTGTATTTCTCTGTCTAGTGATAAGCAAACTCAGTTATGCAAGACATTAATCAAAGTCGATATGACTTCTGTCTATTCTTTCTCTTTAATTTGCTCAATATAATGAGCCTTTTACTCTATAGAAGATTAATATAGTTAGGTAGGCCTTAAAACATGAGAAAAGTAGTCTCAATGGTATGTTAATGAAAGTCATATATGGAATTATTTAACACTAGAGGCCTGGTGCATGAAATTCGTGCACTTGGGAGGGGGTTCCCTCAGCCCAGCCTGCACCCTCTCGCAGTCTGGGAACCCTTGGGGGATTTTGGACTGCTGCAGAGGCAGGAGAGGCTCCCGCCACTGCTGCTGCACTTGCCAGCCATGAGCCAGGCTTCTGGCTGAACAACACTCCCTCTGTGGGAGCACACTGACCACCAGGGGATAAATCCTGTATTGAGCATCTGCCCCCTGGTGGTCAGTGCACGTCATAGTGACCGGTCATTCCACTATTGGGCTAAAACCGGCTCTCTGGCATCCCCCAAGGGGTCCCAGATTGTGAAAGGGCGCAGGCCAGATCAAGGAACCCCACTGGTACACGATCGGGGCTGGGGAGGGACACAGGAGGTTGGTCAGCCAGGGAGTGACCACAGGATGGCTACAGGGTGTGTCCAGCCCGTCTTGCTCAGTCCCAATTGGCTGGATCCCAGCAGCAAGCTAACCTACCAGTCGGAGCATCTGCTCCCTGGTGGTCAGTGCATGTCATAGCGAGTGGTTGGGCGGCCTTAGCATATCATTAACATATTACACTTTGATTGGTTGAAAGGCCGACTGGATGACCAGACATTTAGCATATTAGGCTTTTATTATATGGGATATTAAGTGAATATACATTTTTATAAAAATGACTCAAAAGTGCTTAAATTTTTATAATTCAGACTGTGCTGACATGATTAATATGAGAGTGTTATTTAAAGGCAAAATTAGCCCAGCCAGTGCAGCTCAGTGGTTGAGCATCCACCTTTGAACCAGAAGGTTATGGTTTGATTCTCAGTCATGACACATGCCCGGGTTGTGGGCTCGATCCCCAGTGGGGGTGTGCAGGAGGCAGCTGATCAATGATTCAATCTGATCATTGATGTTTCTAACTCTTTCTCCCTCTCCCGTCCTCACTGAAATCAATAATAATATTTAGGAAAAAAAAAAGGCAAAATGATTTTCTTCTCATAGCAAGCAAGGATGTTAGTCCCTCTTGCTGTTTAACAGTTACCTTTCACCAAAAGAAAACATTTTTAATACATTTTAATAAATTGTTCATAATTGCATGAATTTAATAGATTTACTTTAAATGTCATTTACTAAATATTTTCATCGTATTGAAATCTATTTTTTTAAAGTTTAGAAAAATGTGAGTACATAATCTGTTTATTTTATTGATCTTGCATCCTTTAGTTATTGGACCTTTTCCCTTCAACCTGTCAAATTTTTCTCACCCTTGAACTTGAGACAATTCTGAACAAAATTTGAGGAAATTTCCAGAATTTTAAGTATTTTATAAACTGGACCATCATCGAGAGATATCCTGTAAACCCTGCCTAGTAAGGACATGCTCCTATTGTCCCAGGGCCGATTGGTAATATTAGCAGGTCTGAATACCTGATGGCCTATTTCTGTAGTTGAGTTTTTGCCTTTCCCTCCAATTCATTCATTTCATTGTTCAAGTACTAGTGATTATGCATCTATTGGGTCAAACCATATGAAATAGCTATTTTATAGGTTAAAAGACAATTGGATATTTGCCCTATTAAATGGGCATGACTGTAATGACAGTCACAGGTCTACAAAGAATAAATAATAGTTCTTGACCTGCAGGAGTGGTAATTCTGGTAAGGGAAACAAATAATTATAACACACTTAGTAATAGAAATAGTCAAAGTAGGAGAAAACCAAGTATCATCCAATACAACCTATGGTCATCTACAAAGGTTTTCTGCCGTGCTTCATGAGTTGATCTGAAAGTACTTTTCTGCTTTGCTGTACCAGAACTTCTCTCATTCATCCTAACTCCCAGACAGGACTTCTCTAACCTCACCTCCCATCACACCCCATTTCTACTTTAGGACAAAGAAGGTGGAAAAAAACAACTGCAGATATATTTACCACTAAAGTCTTCTAAGGTATCTGTAACATATTACTTAACTACTAGTCACTCTTGGGTTAACGTATGGCATTTAATCAGATTTTTACTAACTGTGTAAACTTGAGCCATCATTTTCTCACCTGATAAAGGTGATTTTTTTAGTCAGTGTTCAATCAGAAAAGCAGAACAACTGATATAGGCAGACTGACAGATAGATGATAGATGATGATAGATAGATGATAGATTAGATAGATAGATAGATAGAAGATAGATAAATAGATTGAACAATGGATACTAGGCAGAATAGTTATAGGAATTTCCTCTCACTCAGTTTTGAGAGATAGTTAAAAAAATCTCTGCAAGGTTATTGTTTTCACATCTAATTCTGTAGCTTCTAATCTGCCGAACAGGCAGTCAGGAAGGGAAGAGAGATATAAAATGGGGAGCAAGCTGAAGCTTGACTCCACAGCACAAGCTGGCAGTTTTTGCTTCCTCTTATCCTGATAATATTTGTGCTCACAGAAGAATCTGGCACCCTTCATTTGGAGCTGAACACATGTTTGATTCAGTAATAAAGAAACTACAGGGGAGGTGGAACAGTTGCAGACCCTCTCCTGCCCCATACCACAGAGAGAAGCCATCAGATAAGCGATCTGAGTTACTAACTGATGGCTGTTTAATTTCCATTCTCAAAACCTTACAAGAAAAACCTCTATTTGGGTCTTCCACTGTCAGGATACATTCCTGAAAGGGAATGTTGAGATTCAGCCTAGCCAACACATTACAAAAGGTACATTAAGCTGTTTCCTTCATAAATGCTTTGAGAATTAAAGGAGAAAATCCATGCCTGACACTAAGACTGGTACCCAATTATTATATACTAAAGGCCTGGTGCATGAATTTGTGCATGGGTGGGGTCCCTCAGGATGGCCTGCAGAGATTGGGGCCCAGCTCGCTCCCCCAGCCTCCCAGCCCTGCAGCCCCGCCTGGCACCCTGCCTTGGCCTGGCGCCATCCCCCATCTGCTCCACCATCCCGCCCGCTGGGCAATCAGTCACCACCAGGGCCCCTGCTCAGTTCCCTCAATGCCTGGGAGCCAGGAAGCAGTCCCACCCCATGCCACTGTGGGTGGTCACCATCTGCAGGACGATTGGGAGGGCTATTGGGCCCCCGCTTGCACCCACCTTGGCCTGGCGCTGACCGCTCACCTGTTCCAACATCCACTGCAGTCCTGCTCTCATTGGGGCCCATCGGGGCTGGCAGTACCTCTACTACTTCCCACTGCCAGCGCTGCATCACCAATGCCCACCGTGTTCTGTGCTGCACCCTGGTGGTAAGCACATGTCATAGCGAGTGGTCAAACTCCTGGTTGACCCAAGGGGAAAATTTGCATATTAGGCTTTTATTATATAGGATTATTAAATATTATTAGATAATATATATTTAACCACAATAGACAATATTTTTTCTCTTAAAAACATTTAATGGGCCAAAAAATCAAACATTGGGTCCCTGGTTAGTTTCACTTCCAGCTAATTCTCTCTGTGATTTCATTTTACCATGTTTCCTGTAAGCAGAAATTCTCATAACAGAGACAGAATTTCAGAGAAGGAATCAGGTGAAATGCTTCCATCCGTATACACACAGTGCATTTATTTGTTATTTTACATTCCTCCCCAATACTCTAAATTGCAATGATCAATTACTCTGTGTGTGTGTGTGTGTGTGTGTGTGTGTGTGTGTGTGTGTGTGTGTTGACTGCTGGTAAGCTAATCAGTCTTCATGCTGCTTACATTTAATGAGGAAGATATTTTCAGAATATAAGAGAAAAACAATGAAATGACAACTGGGAATTTGTATTGCTGGTAGTGGCCTGGTCTAGGAAAGTTCCCTTTAACAGGGCATATATGAGCTATGTAATTAAAAAGAAGCAAATCATGAATTTATCTAGCTGAAAAAAATTTAAATAGGTACAATGGCAACTACCAATATCCTAAGGCTGAAATAAATTGATTTGTTTAACCCAATATCCTTTTTAAAATTTTTCTATGATATTTCATTATTTTCCATTTATAATGTTTTTGTCTTTCTTCAACGTTCTGTCTTCTTTCATTTGACAACTTTTCTAATGTTTTATTTTCATTTTCTTTATGGGTTCTCATAGTATTTACACTTGACTCAGTTTTATACTTCTTCGATCTTTTAAAATTTAAAAAAAGTGAATGTATGCTTAAAATGCCTGAAAATATTGAATTAGTAAATAAATATGCAGATGAGGTTATTAATTCTTATTATATAAACTCTACTAAGTTCAAAATAGGTAACACAAATTTAATATTACATATGTTAGTTTAACTTCAGAAAGATAAGAAAACAAATTCTCAGAAATACATATAATTCTTTTTTTAATTATTTATTGTTTGAAGTATTACATATGTCTCTTTTTGTCCCCATTGACCTTTCCCCAGCCACCCACAACCCACCCTAGCACATGCCCTCACCCCCCTAGTGTCTGTGTCCATTGGTTATGTTTATATGAACGCATATAAGTCCTTTGGTTGAACTCTTACACCCTCCCTCCTCTGCCTTCCCTCTGAAGTTTGATAGTCTGTTTGATGCTTCTGTCTCTAGATCTATTTTTGTTCATCAGCTTATGTTGTTCATCATACTGCACAAATGAGTGAGATCATGTGATATTTATCTTTCTCCACCTGGCTTATTTCACTTAGCATGATGCTCTCCAGGTCCATCCATCCTGTTGTGAATGGTAAGAGTTCTTTCTTTTTTACTGCAGCGTAGTATTCCATTGTGTAGATGTACCACATTTTTAATCCACTCATCTGCTGATGGGTACTTAGGCTGTTTCTAAATCTTAGCTATGGTGAATTGTGCTGCTATGAACATAGGGGTGCATATACCCTTTCTGATTGGTGTTTCTGGTTTCTTGGGATATATTTCTAGAAGTTGGATCACTGGGTCAAATGGGAGTTCCATTTTTAGTTTTTTTGAGGAAACACTATACTATTCTCCACAGTGGCTGCACCAGTCTGCATTCCCACCAGCAGTGCACGAGGGTTTCTTTTTCTCCACATCCTCACCAGCACTTGTCATTTGTTAATTTGTTGATGATAGTCATTCCAACAGGTGTAAGATGGTGTCTCATTGTCCATTTTGATTTGCATCTCTGGGATGATTAGTGACTTTGAGCATGTTTTTATAAGTCTCTTGGCCTTCTGTATGACCTCTTTCAAAAAGCGTCTATTTAAGTCATTTGCCCACTTTTTTATTGGATTGTGTATCTTCCTTTTGTTAAGATATATGAGTTCCCTATAAATTTTGGAGATTAGGCCCTTATTGGATACTAGAAGCCATGTGCACAAAACTTCGTGCACTCGGGGGGGTCCCCTCAGCCCAGCCCGCATTCTCTCACAATCCGGGACCCCTCAGGTAGGGTCTCTAGGCCTGGCTTGAGATCAGGGCCTATCAGGGCTTTCCTTCCCCCGGATGCAGGCAGCTGGCCCCACCCCCATGGCTGCCACTGCTTGCCATCTGTGCAGCACTGCCTCCCCTCCAATGCTGCCAGTGGCCTCCCTCTGCAGGTGACAGGTGTGGGGTGCGATGGCTTGGCTGGCCTGGGCCTCCCTCTGCCAGGCGATCGCTGGCAGGCCACACACCTGCCACAGAGTCACCACCGGTAGCCTGGGCCTCCCTCTTTCTTTGCTAGAGGGCAGAGCAAGCCCAGCGAGGGGCCATCTGCCTACCTGTTTGCTCCTAACTACTCGCCTGCCTACTTGATCACCCCTAACCACTTGCCTGCCTACCTGATCAACCCTAACTGCTGGTCTGCCTATCTGATCACCCCTAACTGCTTGCTGGGGGGCTGGGCCAGCACAGCGAGGGGCTGTCTGCCTACCTGATCACTCCTCACCACTGGCCTGCCTACCTGATTGTCCCTAACCACTTGCCTGCCTGCCTGATCACCCCTAACCACTCTGCCTGCCTGCCTGATCACCCCTAACTTCTTGCTAGAGGGGCAGGGCCAGCCTGGCGAGGGGCTTTCTACCTACCCTAACTGCTGGTCTGCCAACCTGATCACCCCTAACCTCTTGCCTGCCTACTTGATCACTCCTAACCGCTGGTCTGCCTACCTGATCACTCCTAACCACTCTGCCTGCCTCCCTGATCACCCCTAACTGCTTGCTTGGGGGCCGGGCCAGCCCAGCAAGGGACTGTGGTGGTTCTAGTCTCTGGTCATTCTGGTCATTACGCTTATGGTGGCTGGCCTTTTATTATATACAATAACATTGGCAAATATGTTCTCCCATGCAGTGGCCTTTCTTGTTGTTTTATTGATGGTTTCTTTTGCTGTGCAGAAGCTTTTTATTTTTATGTAGTCTCATCTGTTTATTTTGTCCATCTGTTTCCATTGTCCTAGGAGCTGTATCAGTAAAGATATTGCTACAACATATGTCTAATATTTTGCTGCCTATGGATTCTTCTAAGATTTTTATGGTTTCCCATCTTACGTTTAAGTTATTTATCCATCTTGAGTTTATTTTTGTGTATGGTGTAAATTGGTGGTCTAGTTTCATTTTGTTTTTTTTTTTGCATGTATCTGTCCAACTTTGCTAACATCGTTTATTGAAGAGACTGTCTTCACTCCATTGTATGCTCTGGCCTCCTTTGTCAAATATTAATTGAGCATAATGGCTTGGGTGAATAGTCGGGTTCTCTGTTCTGTTCCATTGATCTATATATCTGTTCTTGTGCCAGTAACAGGCAGTTTTGAGAACATTAGCTTTGAAATATAGCTTGATATCTGGTATAGTTACCCTTTCTACTTTGTTCTTCCTACTCAAGATTGCTGTGGCTATCCGGGGTCTTTTTTTATTCCATAGAAATTTTTGGAGAGTTTGTTCTAGGTTTGTGAAATATTCCATTGGTTCTGTTTTAATGGGGATTGCATTAAATCTATAGATTGCTCTGAGTAGTATGGACATTTTAATGAGGTTGATTCTACCAATCCATGAATATGGTATATTCTTCCATTTGTTTATATCTCCCTCTATCTCTTTTTTCAATGTCCTGTAGTTTTCTGCATACAGATCTTTTACCTCCTTAGTTCAGTTTATTCTTAGTTAGGATTGTTTTTTTGTTTGTTTCTCTTTCTGTGAGTTCATTATTGGTGTATGAAAAAAACACAGATTTCTGGGTGTTAATGTTGTATCCTGCTACATTGCCAAATTCATTGATTAAGTCTAATAGTTTTGTGATGGAGTCTTTATGGTTTTCGTTGTACAATATCATGTCATCTGTGACTAATGAGAGTTTTACTTCTTCTTTTCCAACTTGGATGTTTTTATTTCTTCTTCTTGTCTAATCACTAAGGCTAGCACTTCTAGTACTGTGTCAAACAGGAGTGGTGAGAGTGGGCATCATTGCCTTATTCCTGTTCTTAAGGGAAATGGTTTTAGTTTTTGCCCATTGAGTATGATGTTGGCTGTAGGTTTGTCAACAAGGCTTTTATTATGTTGAGGTTATATTTCCACTTTGCTGAGAGTTTTTATCAAGAAAGCATGTTGGATTTTGCCAAATGCTTTTTCTGCATCAATTGATATGATTATGTGATTTTTATCTCTTAATTTGTTTATGTAATATATCACATTTATTGATTTGTGGATAATGTACCATCCTTGCATCCCTGGGATAAATCCCACTTGGTCATGGTATATGATCTTTCTAATGTAATGCTGGATCCGATTTGTTGAGTATTTTAGCATCTATGTTCATCAGAGATATTGGTCTGTAATTCTCTTTCTTTGTACTGTCTTTATCTGGTTCTGGGATTAGGGTAATGCTGGCTTCATAGGAAGAGCTTGGAAGTGTGCCTTCCTCTTGAATTTTTTTGAATAGTCTGAGGAGGATAGTTTTCAGTTCTTCTTTGAATGTTTGGTAAAACTCCCCTGTGAAGCTGTCTGGCCCAGGGCTTTTGTTTGCTGGAAGCTTTTTTAATTACTGCCTCAATTTCCTCCATAGTTGTCAGCCTTTTCAGATTCGTTGATTCTTCCTGATTGAGTTTTGGAAGGTCGTATTTTTCTAGGAATGTGTCCATTTCTTCTAGGTTGACCAGTTTGTTGGAATAGAGTTGGTCATCACATTTTTTTTTTTTACAATCCTTTGTATTCCTGTGGGGTCTGTTGTTATTTCACCTCTTTCATTTCTGATCTTGTTTATTTGGTTCCTCTCTCTTTGCTTCTTGGTGAGCCTGATTAGAGGTTCATCTATCTTGTTTATCCTTTCAAAGAACCAGATCCTGGTTTTATTGATATTTTGTATTGATTTTTTGGTCTCTATGTCATTTATTTCTGATCTGATCTTTATTATATCCTTCCTTCTGCTCACTCTGGGCTTTTCTTGTTGCTCTCTTTCTAATTATTTAAGTTTTAGAGTTAGATAATTTATTAGCAGTTTTTCTTGTTTTTTGAGGTAGGCCTGTAATGCTATGAACTTCCCTCTCAAGACTGCTTTCACTGTATCCCAATGATTTTAGATTGTTGTGTTTTCATTGTCATTTGTTTCCAGGATGTTTTTTTTATTTCTTCTTTGATCTCTTTGGTAACCCAATCATTATTTAATAACATGCTATTTAGTCTTCAAGTGTTTGAATATTTTATTGTAGTTGATTTTTAATATTATGCCATTGTTATCTGAGAAGATGCTTGATATGATTTCAATCTTCTTGAATTTGAAGAAACATTGCCTGTGTTCCAATATGTGGTCTATCTCTGAAAATGTCCCATATGCACTTGAAAATAATGTATATTCTGTAGCTTTGGTGTGAAATGTTCTGAGGATGTTGACTAAGTCCATCTGATCTAGTGAGTCATTTAGGATCGCTGCTTCTTTGCTGATTTTTTGTCCACAGGATTTAACCAATTATGTCAATGGAGTATTAAAATCCCCTACTATGATTGTATTGCTGTCTATCTCTCCCTTGATATCTTTCAGAAATTTTTTATGTATTTGGAAGCTCCTGAATTGGGTGCATAAATGTTTAGCTGAGTTATATTCTGAAGTGGCCTTCCTTTTCACTTGTTATGGCCTTCACTTTGAGGTCTACTTTGTCAGATGTAAGTATAGTTACCCCAGCTTTTTTTTTTTTTTTCATTTCCATTTGCCTGAAAAAATATTTTCCATCCCTTCACTTTAGGTCTGTGTGAGTCCCTTGTTCTGAGGTGGGTGTCTTGTAGACAGCATATGTCTGCATAATGTTTTCTTATCCATTCAGCCATTCGATGTCTTTTGATTAGAGAATTTAGTCCATTTACATTTCAGATTATTATTGATAGCTACTTGTTTGTAGCCATTTTTATTCTTTATGCCTGTGTTCTTTCTTCTCTATCTATTACTTCTTTTTACAACAGTCCCTTTAGCATTTCTTGCATTTCTGTCTTGGTAGTGATAAACTCCCTTAGCCTTTTATTTTTTTTTAATATATTTTATTGATTTTTTACAGAGAGGAAGGGAGAGGGATAGAGAGTTAGAAACATCGATGAGAAACATCGATCAGCTGCCTCCTGCACACTCCCTACTGGGTATGTGCCCGCAACCAAGGTACATGCCCTTGATCGGAATCAAACCTGGGACCCTTGAGTCCGCAGGCCGACGCTCTATCCACTGAGCCAAACCGGTCAGGGCTCCCTTAGCCTTTTTTTGTCTGCAAAGCTCCTGATTCCTCCTTCAATTTTGAATGATAGTCTTGTTAGATACAGTATTCTAGGATTCAGTCCCTTTCTTTGCATCACTTTGTATACTTCATTCCATTCCCTTCTGGCCTGATGTGTTTCTCTTGAGAAATCATTTGATAATCTATTGGGAGATCCTTTGTAGGTAATTCTATCTCATAGCCTTTAAGATTCTTTATCATTAACATTTGCCAATGTAATTATATGTCTTGGTGTGGGTATCTTTGGGTTCATCTTTTTTTGGACTCTCTGTGCTTGTGTGACGTTTGTCTTCCCCAAATCAGGGAAGTTTTCTGTCATTATTTCTTCAAATAGGTTCTCTAATCCTGTTCCTCTTCTTGTTCTTGCATCCCTATTTTATATATGTTACTTTGTTTCTTGTTGTCCCAAAGCTCCCTTAGGGTCTCTTCATGCTTTCTATTTTCTTTTTCTCTAATTGTTGTTCAGATTGGGTGTGTTTTTATGCATTATCTTCTAACTCACTAATTCAGTCCTCCACTTTCTCTAATCTACTGTTGTAACTTTTATTGTGGCTATATCATTTTTTATTTCTTCTTGATTCTTACATAAGTTGTTGATTTTCTCATCCATCCAGTTTATGGACTGCATGACCCTTACTCTGAATTCTTTTTCTGACATATTGCATGCCTCCATTTCGTTTAATTCCTTTTCTAGCAATTCCTCCTTTTCTTTCCTTGAGGGGTTGTTTCTTTGTCTCCCCATCTTTTAATGTCTCTTTCTGGCCCTGGGCACCCTGCTTGAGGTTTGAGAGTTTGAAGACCCTATCAGGACAATGGTCCAGAAATCATTAGTCCAGAGGCTGAGTCTGCCTTGAGTCTCACATTTTTATTGTCTCTACTCTGAGTTGTATCCCCTTCTCCCACAGATCTTGTCCCTCAGTTGTCTTCAGATGCTCATGGTGGTGGGAGGACTTGCACATTTTCTCTGATGTGCCACTCCCTGTGAGGACCCAGAGCCTCTGGCGTATAATTTACTGTGTGGCCCTGGCATCCGTGGCAGGGTGGCATCTTTGGTCCCTCTGGCAGTGCACTTTCAGTGCGGTCCTGTGGCCCCTGGCTGGGCACACTGGCTTGCTCCGGATTGCCCCAGTAGTGCTCTCCTGTGTCCTAGAGTGAGGCATGTGTTAGGTTGTTCCAGGTATCCCCTGCAGGACTGTTCAGGTGCTGGGAGAGAAGGGTGCAGGTTGTCTGGGTCACACAACCAAAGCTCCCCTATGGCCTGAGTGAAGCACATGCTGGGTTACTCCACATTTCCCCAGCAGCAAGACCCTGGGCTTGGGGTAGACTGAGTGTGGGTTGCTCTGGGTTGCACAGTCCTCTCTTTCTTGTGGTCTGGAGTGAGATGTGGGTTGCGTTGCTCCAGATGGCCCCAGAAAGACTGTCCAAGGGTCCAGGGTGGAGCAGGTTGAGGTTGCTCTGGGTCGCACAGAGTTCTCCTGTGGCCAAAGTGGGGGAGGGCTCTGGGTTGCTCCAGGTTGCCCTGGCAGCAGGTCCTGGGGATTGGGGTGGAGTGGGTCCCAGGTGGCTCTGTATCAGGCTAGAAGCATGGTTCTTGGGTTTAGGCAGGGGTGGGGAACAGGGTTCCCCTTGGCTTGCACTCACTGTGGGGTCTTGGAGCCAGATCCTAGGATGTTGGGTCCCAGCAGGGTGATGAGGAGGCCTGGTGAGGGAGATTAAAAACTCAGCCAGGAAACAATAACAGAGAATATTTCAACTCAGATTTACCTGACTCTAGACTCTTGACATATAGTACTCACATTACTAAAAAAAATTTGTATCTGTTTTCAATCAGAAAATAACTAAGTACTCTATGAAATAACTAACTTCTACAAATATCTTGGCCATACCTATATACATGTTTTATGTTCCTGTATAGTTTAAAGTCATGTTCATTATAGTTAAGAGAGGCAATACAATTGGACCACATTGATTTGATGAATAAATACAAAGAGAGGAAGATAGAAAAGAGGAGAAAAAAAGGAAGAAAAGTTGTTGCCTGTAGATTAAAAAAAATGGGGTATCTACCTATGACATTGAGTTACCCAACAGTGTTTTATAAGAGAGTGTTCTGAAATATATAGTTCTTTATTTAAAACTCAGATTATAGAGTTTCACTTTGGTAATTGAATCAGAATATTTGGGGACATAGGAATAGCAATATACTTTTTAAAAAAGCAACCAAGATGACTTTTTACATGCTGATTTTAGGTTTCCCTCAATTCTCAAAAATATATATTACTTATGAAAAGAATACTCACCCACTTGAATAATTAGTAGGCCCTGAAAATATTGGCAACCACCAACATTTTAATTTATGTCTTACTTAGTAATTTTTAAATTTTACTTTGATATAAAAATCACTTTAGGTTAGGCAATATAGTAGAAAGAATCCAGGTTTTAAATAAAAAATCTTGTGTTTAGACACACAGCTCTGCTTCCTATTAGCTACAATGACACTAAATAAGTGAATGTGTATCCCCAAAATTCAATTTTCTTAATTGTAAAGTGACAGTAAAATATTAGTATTATAAGTTATTATGATAATTACAGGAAGCAATGTATTTCAATATGTTTTGATAATATTAAAGTACTGTTTAAATATCAGTTAATATTAAAAGGCTTGGTTTTTGGAAGATAATTGTGCCTTGATTATTAAATGATTTTGTTTTTATGGTATTGATAGTTTGGCAACATAGGAAAGTTTAATGTCTTTAATTGGTTATACAGTAAGACCAAAGTTTCATTTTCATTTGCACCCAAATGATTTCCTTTTAAAATAAAACTTCTCTTACTTCAGATGAATGGCATATATCCAAAGGACAAAAGAGGAAAAAGAAACCTGGCATATTAAAAATAAACACACCAACAATTCAATTGTTATTTCTAAGCAATTTAATTTATAACATTTCTACTGATAATGTTTTTATCATTGACAGTATTACAGATGTTCCCTATAACCCCCCCTTTGCCCCTCTCCTCCAAGTCTCTGCCCTATCCCAGACCTTCCCCACACTATTGCTTACAAATATCAATTGAATTGGTGGTTACTATTATCATAAAATAGAATTGCTAATGTTACAAATTATCAGCATTACTGCAAATTCTTGTTATTGATGTAAATTATGAGTAGCAATGTCATGAATTAAATAATAGTTCCTAATAGAAATTGAATAATTATAACTAGAATCATCAAAGATTATAACTATTATTACAATTATCAATATTAAAAATTATGCTCTAATATAAATAAGTTTCTGTTTTAAATTATATTTAATAATATAAATTGTATTATTATTAATAATATAATCAGGGAGAAACCAAGATGGCGGCATAGGTAAACACCCAAACTGCTGCCTCGCACAACAATTTCAAAACTACAACTAAAAGACAAAACAGACATCATCCAGAACCACAGGAAGGCTGGCGGAGTGGAAATTCTACAACTAGAAGGAAAGAGAAAAGCACACTGAGACTCAGAGGAGCTGCAGGAGGCAGAGGTACTGAGACGCAGAGAGGACTGGCAACTGAATGCGCGGCTGGCTTTCTCAAGCAGGAGGGAGACAAAAGCTCCAGACTGCACTGAACTCCAGTTCCAGGCGAGACTCTGGGGACCCAGATTCATACAGGGTGAAACTAAACTGTCAGGAAAGAGAAAAGCACACTAAGACTCAGAGGAACTGCGGAAGGCAGAGGTACCGAGGCATGCGCGCAGAGAGGGCGGGCAACTGTGTACGCGGCTGGCTTTCTCAAGCAGAAGGGAGAAAAAAGCTCCTGACTGCACTGAACTCCAGTTCTGGGTGAGACTCTGGGGACCCAGACTCATTCAGGGAGAAACTGGACTGTCTGGCAGCAGGCGGAACTCGAGGGCGGCTTTCTCTCAGAGGTGCTTGCAGCGATTACCATGGGACACTGAGACACAGGGGCCTATTAAGGCAGGGCTGATGGGAAACCAATGCTGTCTGCTCCACCCTGAGACTCCGCCCCATCCAAGCAGAGCACAGAGGCTTTTGCAAATCTTGTCTCATGAGGGTGTCCCCAGCACAGAAATTCTCCCAGTGTAGACACAGCTGATCCTCACAGCCAATTGGCCTGGAAGTCAATTCCTCCCAGTGATACCAACAACAATCAAGGCTTAACTACAACAAGATTGTGCACACAGCCCACAAAGGGGTGCACCAAGAGTGTCCACCTGAGGTAACTGGGGAGGCTGAGCCACTGGGCCCTATAGGACACCTAGCACACAAAGCCACTCTATCAACTCAGGGAAGCAACCAAAATGCAGAGACAAAGAAATAGATCACAAATGAAAGAAATGGAGGAAAGCAAACTACTGGATATAGAGTTCAAAATCATGGTTATAAGGTTTATCAAGAATTTTCTAGAAAAGGCCGATAAATTTAGTGAGACCCTCGAGGATATGAAAAAGGACCAACTAGAAATTAAGCATACACTGACTGAAATAAAAAAATATTATACAGTGCTGAAACCAGTTTGGCTCAGTGGATAGAACATCGGCCTGCGGACTGAAGGGTCCCGGGTTCGATTCTAGTCAAGGGCATGTACCTTGGTTGCAGGCACATCCCCAGGGGGAGGTGTGCAGGAGGCAGCTGATCGATGTTTCTCTCTCATCGATGTTTCTAGCTCTCTATCCCTCTCCCTTCCTCTCTGTAAAATATCAATAAAATGCATAAAAAATAAAAATGAAAAAATATATTATACAGAGATCTAACAGCAGACTAGAGGATTGCAAGAATCAAGTCAAAGATTTGAAATACAAAGAAGCAAAAAACACCCAACCAGAAAAGCAAAAAGAAAAAAGAATCCAAAAATATGAAGATAGTGTAAGGAGGTTCTGAGACAACTTCAAGCGTACCAACATCTGAATTATGGGGGTGCCAGAAGAAGAGAGAGAGCAAGATACTGAAAACCTATTTGAAGAAATAATGACTGAAAACTTCCCCCACCTGGTGAAAGAAATAGACTTACAAGTCCAGGAAGCGCACAGAACCCCAAACAAAAGGAATCCAAAGAGGACTATAGTAAGGCACATCATAATTAAAATGCCAAGAGCAAAAGACAAAGAGAGAATATTATAAGCAGCAAGAGAAAAACAGTTAGTTACCTACAAGGGAGCGCACATACGACTGTCAGCTGATTTCTCAACAGAAAATATGCAGACCAGATGGGAGTGGCAAGAAATATTCAAAGTGATGAATAGCAAGAACCTACAACCAAGATTACTCTATCCAGCAAAGCTATCATTCAGAATTGAAGGGCAGATAAAGAGCTTCACAGATAAGAAAAAGCCAAAGGAGTTCATCACCACCAAACCAGTATTATATGAAATGCTAAAAGGTATTCTTTAAGAAGAGGAAGAAGAAGAAAACGGTAAAGATAAAAATTATGAATAACAAATACATATCTATCAACAAGTGAATCTAAAAATCAAGTGAATAAAAAAATCTGATGAACAGAATAAACTGGTGAATATAATAGAATCAGGGGCATAGAAAGGGAGTTGACTGACAATACTCTGGTGGAAAGGGGTGTGGGGGGTGGGGGAAGAGACTGGACAAAAATCGTACACCTATGGATGAGGACAGTGGGGGGTGGTGGTAAGGGCAGAGGGTGGGGTGGGAACCGGGTGGAGGGGAGCTATGGGGAGAAAAAGATGAACAATTGTAATAATCTGAACAATAAAGATTTATTAAATTAAAAAAATAATAATATAATCAAATATTATAACTAACATAATTCATTACTAATTTTACAAATAAGATTATTAATATAAGTGATTAGTACTTATGTTGTAAATTTAGTTCTAATTACTAAAATAAACTAGTAGAAAGATATTATAAAATGATAAATGAATAAATACACCAATATTTGACTTGAAAGTGAGTTATAGAGAGAAGGTAACGTGACCTCTAGTTTTATGCCACATGATAAAAAAATAAGAGGAGGCAGAAAGGGAATGCCATAACTCCCAAGAGAAGATCTTACAATGTCCACAATTTTTAATGTCCTCTGAAATCATTAGAATTTTTGCATAAAGTGTCCTGAGAGAGGGAGCTAAATGTAAGTATCTGATTTTCTGTCTCTGCTGATTTCCCAATTTTGTATAAAGTATAATGAAAGTCCATTACAAGTGGGGACAAGAAACATGATTTACATCCAAAGTATAATTGCCTACATTGTCATTAAAAATATGCAGCTCTTCAGCTATATCTGTTGCAATGACTGACAAAAATTTTTCTTTACTATAATTCTTTTGATACTCATTAGAAACAATAATAGATGGTCACAATCACTTTTCATTGTTTCATAATTTTGATAAGGATGTCTGAGTCCTTTTATATTTTTTTATAACATGCTCATGCTTTTCCTTCTTCTGATCCATCTTTGTCCCTTTTTTCAAAAGGCACAGGTATAAATTCTTCATTTTGCTGAATATGATTTCAATTATCATGTCAATAGTAATATATGAATTTCTTCATCCTTAAAAGAAATGCTTGTTTCAGCAACACATTTTTCCACAGAAGTTTAATATTCATGAGTGAACTTGAGATTTCTTCCACAGAGAGCTGACAGTTTGTGTCACAGATGACTATGTCAAATTTTCAAGAAATACAGCTCTGGAAGACAGCAGCACATAGCTCAGGGCGATAATAAGTCATAAATGTGCAGTTACAACGTTGGTCTAAAGAGTAGACCAGTGTTGTGCTTTGGAAAAGCATGACCTTAAGTTTTTGTGCATTTTGATACCGTCTCTGAAATGCAGGAGGCAAATGTTGAATAGTGATTGAGTAGGAGTAAATAATCCCTGCTCTTTTCACACATGCTGGAAGCAAATCTATGAAATGATGACAAACAATTATCTATAGCATAATTACCTCCATAGTTTACATGGTCTTATTTATTTTGCATGCATGAAAATCAGTTGCTGTGTGTGTGTGTATATATATATGTATATATATATTTAAATATACATACATGTATATGTATATGTATATGTATATGTATATGTATATGTATATGTATATGTATATGTGTAAGTATATCACCATAGAGTGGTTCAGCAACAAATTACAGGTCTTAGCCATTCAGACACAAAGAAGTAATTTTTTATTGTTAATTTTCAACCAGTCTATTTTTCCACATTAAAATTCATTAGCATGTTTTAAAACATTTGATTAATGAAGACAATCTCATTCTCACTTTTTGGCACATTTCTGAATATTTAACCAATAGTATGAAAAATGTTTTAAATCTTGCAGTTTATTATATTCTGAGTTTTAATTTTATTATCAAAATTGACTTTGTCATGAAATCTGTTTTGTGTTTTTTACTAAATTCCATGAATCATGTATTCATTATGCTGCTGAAAGATATGTAAACATATTTTAGACAAGACTGCTCTAAATAGAGCTTTCCCAACTCTTCTTTCATCATCTATCTATATCGACAATGATCTAACTTCCATAATCTACTCCAAATTTCAAATACTCTGATGTTGATTCATTATCATTCTCTCTGTGAATATGATTTTGCTAAGCTATTCCTTGCATTTATTTTAAGACCACTTATTTGAGACTTTTCGTGTTATTTGTCTAAACTCTAAACCATACCCCTCAGAAGCAGGACTGCTGCCAGGGGGATTATCTGGCATTCGGAGACATCACAAGACTTTCAGGGTTCCCAGGCCTGAAGGTTGTAGCTTTACTACTCTGCTGACCATAAACCTGCCCTGTTTTAACAGAGCTTTGGTTTTCCATTATTTGTTGGAAGATGTTGCAATGGCTTTTCACTACATAATAGGTTAATTTTCTGTGAACTTTTGAAGTACTTACTATATGTGAGAAGCTATTACCTGGATAACAAGACTACAGTAAGCTTGGGTCATGGAAACTGTACACCAAAATAAGACTGGGCTTCATTTAATACTAACTACTAATCATGAGTTAATCTTGTTTCAGAAAGAATGTTACATATTTAGCATAAAAGATAGAATTATCTTTAAAATTGGAGAGATTTTCTGCCACAGCTTCAGAATGCAGGGTATTCTGACCTATATAAACAAACTGGTTTTGATATTAAATTGGAAAGTTAAATAGAGATATAGAGATGTCTAACATCTATCTATCTATCATCTATCTATCATCTATCTATCATCTATCTATCTATCTATCATCTATCTATCATCTATCTATCTATCTATCTATCTATCTATCTATCTATCTATCTATCTATCTATCTACCTATCTCTTTTTTTTTGTAGTGAGCTTAACCAAAAAGAGTATTCACACTAATTCATTAAATTAAGGCCAATTATGATAAGGTTTAGTTTTAATTGGCCAGGACACAAAATTCACTCATATAAATGATATTTTTTGGAAAGTATAAACTGCATCAAAATAGGACTTACTGCATGTTTTTATCATGCAAGGGAATATTAGTAACTAATGGAATTTAAAAAATCAATTTTATATTCAAAATCAATCCTTATATTATTGAATTCTCTCTACAGGAGTGAAAGGGTATAAAAGTTATTTACTAAGTGAATTACACACTCGTAGTTTTGTTTTCATAAGTATTATTACTAGAACTATAAACTCTGATTTCCCAAGTGTGTGCATATCTTTTTCATCATTTTTCACCTAAATTTCTTTAGGGATATTGACATGCCCAAATACAAAAAACAGATAGGTCCGCAAAAAACTTTTACTCAATAATTAGACCTACCAGGAAATTACCAGGGAATTTTTTTTCTTTCAGAATAGCTACAAAAATGGGTGATCTATCTGTGTTCTTAGTATCCTCATCATTCAATAGTAAACTCTTCATACTTGGTCATAAACTAATGTTTACTCTAAAAATTTGGGATTATCAATACCTGATATCAAAATCTAATTTGTATACAAACAATACTTATGCATAAAGGAGATACAGGGATACAGGGAGTAGCTGAAATGCTCACTATATCATAAGGATAATGAAATCTAGAACAAATAAACATATTTCCTCTTTTGTAATATTAAACTACAAATATGTATAAAATATCCCAGGTATCTAAAATTTGACAAAATAATATAAAGTACAGATTTGAGCTCTCAGAATAGGGAGAATAAGGACAAAGGCACATTATTATTATTATTATTATTATTATTATTATTATTATTTTACAGAAGCTGACTGCTAGACTTCTCAGTGTTGAACACTATAAACAGATAACATAGGGGGGAAAGTGATTTTTCTACCCTTTTTAAATATGGAAAATACTTTTTATTTATATTTATTTTGATGTTATTTCATTTTGCATTTGATATGCTGTGTTCTATTTTATTATTAAACATACCACTGCATAAAAAGCACATTGTTTGGAGCTCATAGTAAGCTCAGCACTTTCTGGATTAGATCAATGCTGAATCCAAATATAGCAAAATCAACTAAACCATTGATTTGACAGCAACCTTGGCTTTTGATATGTTTTTCCTGTAATTTGTCTGCTTCTAAAAATTCTATTCTTTAATCACCATAAGGGAACGTGGGTTGAAAAGACTCTTTCAGATTTAAAGAACTTTGGCTTTTAGCTGTCATATTGGCACACTGAGTACCAAGATTGCCTCTTAATGATTATGTCTATATGTGAATACTATCACTAGTTTTTCTCCCTTGAAAAATAATATAATTCCAATTGAAGAATTGAAGATTTTCTAATAGATTCTTTTATTTCAAAGCTCAAATGAGATGAGGATAAATAAAATAGATGATTATTAAAATAAAACTTTGATAAAAATATAGGGAAATATATATTTTCTTATTGAAAAAATACTTCAGTATTGAGTCCACTGTGACTTGACATTTATCTCTTACATTTATTTAGTGAACGACATTTTAGTAATGAGTGCTAATACCTAAGAAGTTCATAATAACTCAAAGCTCTTTCTAAACAATAACTAATTAATTTACTTGTCACTATACGCATGATATTTTTTTAAAAAAATTCCCACTAGATCAAAAATAAACTAAAGCATTAAGAGATGAAAAAATTAAGAGTAGCAGAGTGATAAGAATTCAAATAATTTTATTCATTTTACCACAAGTAAAACAATAGTCACCTTACTTTAAGAAATTGAGTGAATTAAAACAAAATTAGACAAGAGAAGAAATGTTTTCATCTTCAGTTGGTAATGTCTGAGTAATATTTATCTTTGACCAGTAGAAACTTGATGATATGCTTCTGACCATAGCTTATTATCATCTCCTTTAAGATGACAAACACAATATTAAATTATTATTTCAAATAATTTTATTCATGAAATAAATGTTTATTTTACTCATGCACTTACATAATATATTGCTTTATATATTGAGATTTAAACACAAACTTATCCACTGCTTTAAACCTTTTTAAGAGCAAAAATGGATAACATTTTATAGAAAGATAAATATTTTAATGACTTCTACATTTCTTAAAATTTAAAAAGGCTAAGAGATTAACCAAAGAACTTGTATGCATATATGTATAAACTGGACATAGACAATAGTGCGAAAGCCTGAGGCAGAGGACCAGGGCAGACTGGAAGGAGACAATGGGGATGAAAGGGATATCTGTAATACTTTCAACAATAAAGATTTTTAAAAAGGCTAAAGTAGAAGAGTTTTCAGATGCCTAGAATCTGAATATTTTATTATATAAATCTTATTCTTTGATAAAGCTAACATCCAATTTATAACTCTACAATCTGTTCAAGAAATTTTCAGCAAATGCGTATTCTTTATAGACTCTTTTTTGATAAACAAAGGTACATTAGTGATACAAATATATGATCCCTCTGTCAACAAGCCAGCTTCATTATAACCAGTGCAATGGTGTTGACCAACAGGAAAAAATAGAGGACATTTCCATTTTCCATGTTCTTTGTCCTTAGGGTTCCTGTTAATTTTTTGCGTTTTAGAGATAACTACAGATTTTGTGAGTGTATGGTATAGATTAATGGATGGCAATACTATTCATATTTTCTCTTTCTTCCTTAGTCAGTATTAGAAGACTGAAATGAAGTTATCCATTTCTTCTAGGTTGTCCAATTTGTTGGCATATTCCCATATCATCCTTTGTATTTCTGTCATGTCAGTTACAATTTCTACTCTTTCATTTCTGGTTTTATTTATTTAGTCCTTTTTATTTTTTTTTCTTAATGTGTTTATCAATTTTGTTTACCTTTTAAAGGACCAGATTTTTTTTTAAAATATATTTTATTGATTTTTTACAGAGAGGAAGGGAGAGGGATAGAGAGTTAGAAACATCAATGAGAGAGAAACATCAATCAGCTGCATCCTACACACTCCCCACTGGGGATGTGCCCGCAACCAAGGTACATGCCCTTGACCGGAATCGAACCTGGGACCCTTCACTCCGCAGGCCGTTGCTCTATGTACTGAGCCAAACCGGTTAGGGCCAGATTTTTGTTTTATTGATCTTTTTTATTGTTGTGTGGTCTCTATTTTATTTTTATCTGCTCTGATCTTTATTATTCCCTTCCGTCTATTAACTTGGGTTTTGATTATCTTTCTTTTTCTAGTTCCATTAAGAGTAAGGTTACATTGTTTCTTTTGATATTTTTTCTAGTTTGTTTATGGTAGGCTTGTATTGTTATAACCTTCTCTCTTAAAAATGCTTTTGCTCTGTCCCATAGATTTTGGAACTTTTCCATTTTCATTTGTCTCAAGGTATTTTTTTATTCCCTTTATTGATTTCTTTATTATCGCATTGGTTCTTTAGTAGCATGTTACTTAGCCTCCATATGCTTATGTTTTTTTCTAGCTTTCTTCTTATAATTGATTTCTAATTTCATATAGTTTTGGTCAAAAAAGTTGCTTGATATGATTAGAATCTCCTTAAATTTATTGAGCCTTGTTTTTTGGCCTAATGTAATCTAGCTTGGGGAATGTTCCACTTGCACTTGAATAGAATGTGCCTTCTGTTGTTTTGGATGGAAAGCTCTATCAATATCTTTTAACTTCATTTGTGTGCAAGGCTGGCCCCCTGTGTGGGAGCGACTTTGGAGGGGTTCTGGTGTTAGCCTATGCCACCCATCACAGGTGCCAGATCTGGAGCCACTTGGGAGGCACTCTACCCAATACTGAGTGGTAGTGTGGAGTGAAACCTCAAGAGAATGCTGAAGCAGGGTGAATGATATTAGGCTAATGGACAGTGTCAGAATTGATGCCCACCTGCACCAAGCCAGTTTGGTGAAAGGATAAAATAAAAGAAATAAAGGGTAACCACCTGTGCTACAGTCCCTGGAGAAATTTCCCACTGAACCTGGCCCCTCTAGCACTCAACATCAAGTTTGTCAATGTAATGACTTCATGGATGACCCAGGAGTTTTTCAAACCACTGCTTCTGTGTTAGAACTCAGAGTGAGTGAATTTTGGCACAAATCTTTCAAGTGTGGAGTGTCAGTTTCTTACAGCCCTTCAAATCTCTTAGATGTGAGCCCTGCTGGTTTTCAAAGCCGGATTTAATGGGGCTTCTTTTTTCAGTACACGGCTCCTGGGCTGGGGTGCCCAGTGTGGCTCTTGGATCATCACTTTTCAGGAGGCATCACCACAGTGTAATATCCCTCCTGCTTGTGGATCACCTCACTGAAGGTATGGGTCCTGACTGAACCATGTCTCTATGCCTCCAATCTGTTTCAATGTGGTGTTTTCTTTATATCCTTAGTTGTAGCAAGTCTGTTCAGCCAGTCTTCAGGTTATTCTCAGTGATGAGTACTCTTTGCTTAGATTAGTTTTGGTGTATTTCTGAGAAGAGCTGAGATCAGTGTCTTCCTACTGTCCCATCTTTCACCAAAGTGGTATTTCCTTAACAGCATTATTTGTTTGGAACATAAGCTAAAGCTACTTAAATGAACAATATAGAGTTGTAGTTTCAAGTAAAAATGGCAGCATTTGGTGTGGGGGTACCGATTTACAATTAATATTTTTAAGCATTCTCCAAAGCACTCAGTGCTACTCTGTGAATGTTGTAAATTTGAATAATTAAATAGCAACACCAAAAGTTAATAAAACCTCAGGTAAAACACCAACTGATTGTAGAACATATTGCTGACAGCACAGTATCAGGTGTGACGTGCTCTTGTAGATTTAAGTGGTTTTTACTAAAGCATTAGTCAACATTCTAAGAATAAAATTAAAAAAATAGTAACCAAGTCCTAAATCTGTTTTTTTTTTTATTTAAAGAGTAACATTAATTGTGTTGTCAATGAAATTTTATTAGGTAAATCATATTCTCTGCTGCATAAGATTATTTCTTGGTATTAATTCTAACATTACTTAAATATTAGAGTAACACTAGTCGAAATATGCTAATCTGATGCTCAGGGGACTGCTAACTTTATACAAATTTTTCATCTTCCTACACTGTTGGATAAATGTAAACAGGGTTCCCCTACATCACCACCACCCCGATCTCTTTTCTGTGTAAGATACTGAAGTTGTTGAGGCTTATTTTATATTAAGTATGTTAAGTACATAAGCATAGAGTTGAAATGGCTCACATTTATGACTCTCTGGGAATGTAAAGGATTAATTCACAATGCAGGTATTAATGTGTTTGTATGATGCCTAGATCTGAAGCTCTCTGATACATTTGCTAACAGTAATTTTATGAGTACCCATATTAATAAGCAACAACACTGTCCCAAGACCAGTACTCTCCTCATTACATCACTCTTAAAGGACTGAGACATATTGTAAAATCAGAGGAAATTTGTGAATATGTCTTCTGTTATTTGAAAAGAATGCTTTAGATGCCTGGACTGTCGATCTTCCACTTCTCACAATCATTGCATTAACTTAATAAAAAAAGAATAATTTTATTACTGTTCTTTTTCATCATTTCCAGATATTATTTTGAATATTGATGCCACAGCAGTCAAAATAACTGTGAGATATTTCCCTTGATACCTAGCATATCATTGAAAGTAATTTAACCCTGCCTTTTCAGACAGACATGAGTGATAATAACTTTCATTTTTGGCCATGCCTTAAATAGTTTTGACTCCATACCTATAAAAATAATCTTCAGAAGCAGAGAATTCTTAAGATGCTGTAATTGACTTAGAAGGTTAAGTGACCTCTGAGAACAATGTGAACTTGTAAACTGGGGAGTTCTTATAGCCCATGGAACAGTATATTCACAGCAAGAAGTAACTGCTAGTGAGCTCTCTAGCTAGCAAAGCTATATGTAGAGTATGTAAAACTTAGAATGTCTACTACTTCATAGTACAACAATAACAACAACAACAATAAATGTATGTGTTGAGCTCATTAAGAAGATCTTAGTGGTTCAGAAACAGAAAAAGAAAAGCTTGTGGGCAACAAAATAGCTCAATATTTTCTTAAAGCAATATGCCATTTAAGTTTTCACATAAAACATGGGAAATTTAAACCTAAAAGGGAAGTAATTTCTTTCCCACCAAGTTTTCACTTGAAACTTTGGGTGTTCAAATCCCAATACAAAACAGTATTAGAATACAAGTTGGGTTTTAAGGACGGAATTTGATTTGACATACTGAACACAGATTTAGCACCTACCTTGTGCTAAATTCTGTGCTATGTACTACAGACCCAACAATAAAGAAATCATAGTGGGTTTTTGTTTGTTTTATTATCAAAGAGCTTCCTGTCAAGTGGAGGACTCAACAAATTAGTAATTTCAATGCTAAGAAGTAAATATTATAAAGTTGTTATTTGAAGAAAATTAGGGGGACAGGTCCCCCTTCCCCCCTAAACAGATTGAATCACCATGGAGTGACTTTGCTCTTGCTTTATTTTGTTTTAATTTGAATCTTCAAACTATGAGTTATTGTCTAGTGAGGGACTGAATTAGAAGTCTCACAGTTTATGTAAAAAACATGCACTTGGCCGTGGATTGAAATTCATTTTTGCCGTAAATTCCTAATAATATAATTTATAAAGGCAAAAATAAAAAATGCTGGAAAATCAAAGAGGGGGTAATGGTGAGCTGAGTCCAGCATTTAGCAAGAGCAACCACCATGAATAGCATACTGAATAAAAACATTAAATAGTCATTTTCTAAGGCAACAATAAAAACATGTTTCATGCTCAATATGTATTAACAAAAATACCACCAGATAGGTACCATTATTCTCCCTACCTTATTATTGAGGAATAAGAAAGATGATGTAACTTTCTGAATGTAAAAAAGCTAGAAAAGTTAGAAAGCTAGAAAGAGCAGGGGTGGGTTTGATCTCTGGCAATTCACTTCTGCAACCATGCTATTTATCACCAACCATTGTGGACTAGCAACCAAAGAAGAAGGAATCCAGAGTATTATTGTTATAGGACAAAATTATGGTAGTGCGATTGAGTCAAATTCTATGAGGACCAATATGGGTATTCAAATCCTGAATCAAGTGAAATAATAGGAAAAAGATGTTCTTTAAAAAAAATTGTTCTTCATTTCACTTCAGGAGGGACATCCAAGAGTATCATACTGATTGGCATCCTGCACTCGGTGTTTGATCTACTAAGGCAGAGGCACCAGGTAGCGGATAATCTGAAGCATTACTACAACTCCTGTCTTGATTTCTGACCTGAAATCTCTTTAATATACTCTAGTTGAGAGCTAAAGTATAGTATTGTAGCATCACTTGGCAACATGTTAGAAATGCAAATTCTCAATTCCCACTCCAGGTGGAATCGGAATCTATGGCATATGGGTCCTAGAATTTGTTTTAACAAGATCTTCAGGTGATTCTCATGCTTAAATTTGAGAATCATGGCTCTCAAAGGGTAGAATGTCTTACAAATTTTTTGTGCTATTTAGGAAAGTACTTGCTTTCCACAACTAATCATCCATTCCTCTATTTCCTGAATTCTTTAAACTTTTTCTTGGATAAATTATTCCAACTCTATTTTTCATCTGGCTACATCATCATGTATATAAATCTATGTATTTATAGTTTTTTCATATGTGCAATAGAATACCAATACTTCCTAGGAGTCTAATGACTTTATACAATAATATTATCAGCTGAGTTAGGTTAGATTTGGGTAAGAGTAACACTAAAGTTCCCAAAACCATTCCTCGTAACTCCTGTTTCCTTCTCAGCAAACACATGTACAGGTTAATGCACCAGCATGAGAAAAAAGACTACCAAGGGGTGCAATTACTTAAATTCCTTTGTGAAACCAGCGCAGGATATAATGTTATGCACATATATAAACACACAAACCTAGAGGAACATGAATATTAGTAAGAAGATGGAGTGTCAGTAATTTTTCAAACTTCTTTTTTAGCTTTAAAAAATGTTTTTTAATCCTCACATGAGGATTTTTTTTATTGATTTAGAGAAAGAGGAAGGAAGAGGGAGAGAGAAACATCAATCAATTGCCTCCTGTATGTGCCCCAAAAGGTTATCAAAGCCACAAATATGTGCCCACCCAGGAATCAAACCTGAGACCCTTTGGTGCAGGGGACAACACTCCAACCAATTGAGCCACATTCACCTAGACATTGCTCAAACTTCTGTATGCTTCCTTTAGGAATACTGAACACAGAATGCCTAAGTCACACTAAGCAAGAAAACAGAAGCCATATGACAATCTCATTCATTGAGATTGTACCCATACTCATTCATTTATTCAAAAAGGTTCAGTCAATCTCTTCCCATGTACCAAACACTATACCAATTTAGAGAGAAAGCAGTGAAGTCTATGGAAACACATTTATCCTTCTAGATCTTAGAGTCTAGACATTGAAGCATATGTTTCACAAAAATAAAATAAAACCAACACCCTCCCAGTCCTTAAAAAAGTCACACAAGCACAAGGGAGGCAATATGATGTCAGATATGGACTATGAAAATAGGGGAACCTGGGTTAGAAGCCTTGATGTATCAATTACTACTTTTTGACATTCAACAAATAACTTCTCTAAGCTTTGGTGTCTGTAATTTAAAAAGGCAAAATAATAATAATAATAATAATTATTATTATTATTATTATTATTATTATAATTAGACCCCAGAATAAGGGTTGTTGTGAAGATTAAAAGAAATAAATCATGTTAAATTGTTGACTTAAAGCTTAGCACACATTAAGCACTCAATGACTCTTAGTTACTTTATTATCATTATGTAAATAGTATACTAAATTAATTGAAAAAATGCAAGGTATTAAGAGAGTATATAGTGAAGTATAATTAAAATTAGATTTTGCCCTGGCTGATGTGGCTCAATTGGTTGGGCATACTCTTGTGTACTGAAAGGTCACTGGTTCATTTCCAGTCAGGGAGCATACACCGGTTGAGGGTTCAATCCCTGGTCACAAAGTTTCTCACATCAATGTTTCTCTCTTGCTATCTCTTCTTCTCCCCTCCTCTCTCTAAAAGTCAATAAAAATATATATTTTTAAAATTTTTATTTAAATACTTTTAAATAAATAATGCAACCTGGTATTAAAGTATATATATATATATATATATATATATATATATATATATATATATATAGTATATTTATTCTTTCTGTAAAGAGTAAGGAGTTGAGGCTTCAAGGGAGTCTATATGAGACTGCCCGCATTAGTTTTTCTAATCTGACACTAATTATGCAACATTGATCAGGTCACTTCAGTTTTGATGCAGAATAGTAAGGTAAGGAGACTGCCTGACTTACATTTCCAGTATATCCCCTGGTTTTGCTGGCCAGACATGTAATTTCGTACAACCAATTTTACCTTTCATTGAGTAGCATTGAAACTCCAGATTCCTTGCTGTTTGGCAAATGTTCTAATTGGTTTTGTTTTGCTACCCTGGGCATACTATTAGACAAAACTGAAACAAAGGGCATCAATAAAAAGCAGAAAGCTTCAGATTGTTAAAATCACGAATGTTATAAATACTATTAAGATGCTAATTGCTGTTTAGTGGAGATTCAGTTGCAATTCTAAGGGAGGAAATGCTTAGGTGGCAGGATATGAGCCACGGATTGTTTGTTTCCTAAAGGGGAGAAAATTCACTTTTGTTTAAATTATATGAACAAGAAGGCATTGCAAGGAGGTGCACTGAAGAGCCTGCAGACCTCCTAAGGTCGGAGCCACCTTCAGCTTCACCCCCACCCTAGGTGGTCCTTAATTGCCACTGCACACTGCCTGGCGGTAACTTATTGTTTGCACGTGTGTGACCTTGGATGCAAACTAGAGCACTATGAATTAATCCCTGTAATATTTTGTGTTTAACATCTGTGTTGTCACCAGCCCCAGCCATTATTCAGAGGACAAAAAGAAACAGTCATATCTGTCTTCTACTTCTTTATTTTTTTTTTAAAGTTTATTTTATTGTTTCTCACAGACTCCCTAAATGTATCGCTCTATAAAAGAATAAAACTATTCAATTCCATTATTTTTCTGGAACAAAGATCTAGAGATTTAGGGGAGATCCTATATAATAAAAGGGTAATATGCAAATTGACCCTAACGGTGGAACAACCAGAATGACCACTCGACCAGTCACTATGAGGCGCACTGACCACCTCTCGGTCCCTTTCCCCCACCGGCAGGCTCCCATCGCCTGATGGTGAGTGGGGAACCAGGGGTGGGTGGCAGGGGATGCAGGCTTTGCCAGGCCAAGGTCCCCACCCTGCCAGTTGCTCCACACACCGAGGGCAACCTATGGTAGGGGTGGGGCTGGTGAGAGGGCAGGAACAGCCAATCTCTCAGTCCCTCCCCAGGTGGCCAGCAGGTTCCTATTGCCTGATGGCGAATGGAGAACCGGGCTGGCTGCGGGCAGCTGGGGAAGCCGGCCAGGCCTAGGGACCATACCCATGCATGAATTTCATGATCTGGGCCTCTAGTATTTTAATAAAATGTTGACTTTTTTTTAAACAATAGGAACCCCCAAATATTTTGATTTTCTCTACCTATGTTATCTTTCTTTTCTTTTCCATTAAAATAAGGAAGAATTCCAAAGCACATTTATTAAAATAAAATGATTTAATTTATTCATTAATGCTTTATTCATTGATAAAATGTCACCACAGGGGAAAATGGCAACAGCTTAACATCTAGAAAAAAAGAAAAGGGCAGAATAGTGTACTTACTGCATCAAATGGAGAATACCTACAAGAGGAAGTAAGTTCATAAAAATTCAATTACTCAAATAGGAAATTTTCCAAGACCCTAGGGTTAAAACCTAGATTAAACTCTCTCTCTCTCTCTCTCTCTCTCTCTCTCATCTCTCTCATCTCTCTCTCTCCGTACACATACCATGCACACACACACTGAGTTTTATTAATGGTCACAGTGTTTCAAATGTTCCATTTACATGAAGGCAAGTGAATAGTTGTCATATCATCAAGCTGGGAACTACTTTCACATAGTCACAGGGAACTAACAATAATAACAACAATTACAAATATTATTTCAAAATGACAAAATGTTTTAGACACTGTATAGAATACTCAAAGGCAGATCCCAACACTGACATTAAAATTAATAAACAGTCACTGAAGAGGGCAGAATGACTCACATAAGAGTCAGATAATCTCTTCAAGGTTATGGAAGGCATATTGTGAACCTATGTTGGAGATTTGGATATAAAAGGAAATAGAATCACAGATGTGTATTAAGAGACCTTTTTATTCTACTTCAAAACTTTGAAATGCACAATTATTTGAAAAAAGGCAAAAATAAATAAATAGAAGCTTATGATACGTGAGGTCCAGAATTTGAAATATTTCTATAGTTTTAAAGAGCACTGAACTTTCAGAATGATATCATACTCATTTGGGAAGTTACATGGGCTGGGATTTCTTAGATATTCAGTAATTGATTATGGGCAGTAAAAGATGAGCAGTTAAGCCTGGCGAAAAGAAATGTTAAGAATTTAGCTGGAAGAGGAAAGCATCAAAAGTTTTGGCGCCAGAAAATTCATAGGCAAATTCTGCTGGAAAGGGAGTTAACCGTTTAATGAATAAGTTAGCTAAACACTAGGCGCTTAAAGGTTAACAGAAATGACTTTAACAATATTATGTAAGTGTACATATACTTGATATATAATATCTAGCTTTTTGCTAGTTTTTTTGTTTGTTTGTATTTGTTTGTTTTAAGGTAACTTTTACATAGATTATAGACCAACTTATTTACTTTTGAATATTGAAATTATCTCCCAGATGACTTTGAAGTTTACTCATATAATATTCTCCATTCTCATGATGAGGGGTATAGGAGAAGGAATGAAGAGAGAAAAAAATTCTCCAAAATAAATGTGGTGTTTATTGATGGTACTGGTCAAGGTAGATCTTTCTCTTAAACTGGGTTATATAACTTTTCAATTCCTACTATGCTTATGTCTAAGACATTTATTCTTTGAATTTTGAATTTTCTGAGTTGATTCATCTTATTTTTGTCTGTCATTTCTTCAGGACTTTCTTTTGTGAAGTGATGGGAATGGAGGGTGAAGAGAGAAGACCTATTTTAACACTAATGTCATATGAGAATCCTAATAATGTTGATGTATATGGAAAAAGGATAAAACACTATAGTGATAGTCCTGATACCAAATTAAAAATTTCATTCCCTCATTTTTAAAATCTATTTACATTTGCTTTCTGTTTTTGTCAAATGCACCTTAAATAAGTTAGCCCATGCTTTTGTTTATCTAGTTAAGTTTTTATTTTAGTTTTATTAATCAATTTCCATTTCTTTAATATATCATTGGTTTTGAAGAGTGAATTTAGTAAAGTATTCTTATAATAGTCTATAAAACATTTAATTAAAGGAATATAGTTTTCTTGTTATTTTTCTGGGGTCTTCTATATACCATTCTCTCTTCCCAGAACATTTTCTTGGATATGAGGTTCCTTCACAGCACCTTCATTTTCCTATTATAATTCATTATGCTCCTGCCACTTTTTCAAATCACACTTTCTTAGACATAATTACATTAAGAAACTGTCAGTAACTGAACCTTCTACCTCTTCTTGAAAGCTTCCTTCGCTTTACAAATGCCAGACCAAATCTCTAAAATTACTGCTTGAAAAGACTTAATTCTTAAAGCAATGTTATCCACACTTGACTCTCTTGGGGATTTACTTTATCCACTTCAACTTAATTTCATTATGTCCCATGTCAGACTTACCCAAAGAGAGTAAGACAGTGTCTATGCTGTACACTGTTGTTTTCCCAACATTTAGCACAGATTCTCAAACAATGCAGGTAAACAATAAATAACTGTTAAATTCATTCTGACTGTATATAATATAAAAGGGATAATTGATCTCCAGTATGGTAGATGTCCTCGGTTGTAGAATAACTAATGTCCCGGCGCATAATTTTAGTTATTGTCCCGGCGCATAGTTATTGGAGAGGGTGCAGGCCGGCCTGAAGCGGGGGGGGGGGGGGGGCGGGGGGGCGTCCCTCAGGCCGGCCTGCACCCTCTCCAATCTGGGACCCCTCGGGGGATGTCTGACTGCCGGTTTAGGCCCGATCCCACAGGGATCGGGCCTAAATCGGCAGTTGGACATTCCTCTCTCAATCTGGGACCGCAGGTTCCTAACCACTCACCTGCCTGCCTGCTTGATTGCCCCTAATCACTCTGCCTGCTAGCCTGATTGTCCCCTAACTGCCCTCCCCACCAGCCTGCTAGGCATCAACTGCCCCCGCCACCGGCCTGATCACCCCCAACTGCCCCCCCTGCCGGCCTGCTCACCCCCAACTGGTCCACCCTGCTAGTATGATCATCCCCAACTGCCCCCCTGCCAGCCTGATCACCCCCAAATGCCATCCCCTCCTGGCCTGATCACCCCTAACTGCCTCTGCCTTGGCCCCGCCACCATGGCTATGTCCGAAAGGATGTCTGGAAGGTCTCCTGGAAGGTCTCCTGGTCTAATTAGCATATTACCCTTTTATTAGTATAGATAGGATATGACATACCGTCATAACTATAACATATCTACCAGTATTACTCTATGAGAATAAGTACTTCATGCGATAGGAAGGCATCTAATACATTACATTGTGTATGTTGTAAGTAGTAGGAAATACTGTTATTTGTAGCAATAGTATACACCCTGTGACTTCCCTCCTGATTTGGGAATGGTTCCCCAGTTCTTTGAATGTTTCCTGGCCCCTGATGTATTTGGAAAGAAAATAGCTCTGAGTTTGGAGAAATTAAATTACAATCATGACTCTAATTCAACTTCCTTCTGTACTTCCAGCCAGATAACAGGAAAACATCCCGGGGCCGGCACCTCCTATGGTTGAGCTCCGGAGTGAGGGCCTGTGGCCCAGTGCTGGGTGGGTTATGGCTCCTGGAGGCACCTCGGGTCCATCCTGCTGTCAGCCCAGCAACTGGGGCCCTCTGCCCCCAGCCTCTCCCGAGCCCTGGTGCCTCCTAACGGGGTCCTGAGGCTGCGTCTCCGATCCTGCTGCCTTCTCCTTGCTGTGGAGTCCCATTTTCATTAAAATGTTCAACCCTGGCCCGCTCCACCGGTGTCCGCAGGCAGCCTGGGGGCAGACAGTGATCCTGGAGGTGCTCGCTGCCCCCGCCAGAGCTCAGCCACAATGGTCTGGGGTGAGACAGCCATGCCAGGCCCCGTGGCTGTGAATTGGACCTGCTTCCTTAACCAGGGACCTGGCACTGGGCGGGTGGCAGCTGTGCTTCCTCCCCAGCCTGCACTGGAGAGGGTTCCTAGTTTCAGAACCGAACTCCAAGGTCCTTCCCGGGTGGCAGCGGCCCTGAACCCGCCGGCTCTCCCTCGATCCCGCCAAGGCTTGCTTCTCACCCTTGCTTCTCACTCTTGCTTCTCACACTTGCTGAAAACCTTCTCGGTCCACTTGCCATAGTAATCTCCGGCAGGGCTGAGGGGACTGGGTGCCACCATCTTTGTGGCAGTGTGATGGTCAATTTTCATATTCTGTCTTTATTAGATAGGATAATTCAAAATAGTGATGATAATATTTAACATTTATCAAACCCTCCCTATCACAAAATATACTAAGCACTTTATATACATGACCTCTATGAAACACCACAAGTCCAAGAGGCAGACACTATTTTAACCTCCATTCCATATATGAGAAAACAACACTGGGAGTTTGAGCACTTTGCCTCAAGTCAAATATCTGCTAAGAGAGAGAGGTGGTCTGCTTGACATTGTGTTAACTAACTGATTTAAGCTGCTGATATTTTATGTGAAAGAAACTCTTTAATGTAGCTAAAATACTATATATACCTTAAACTCCCTTTTATGTAATAATTATTTCTATAAGATCTTCATTATACCTTTATATACCATATACATCATCTTGATTTTCTTTCAGAAAAATAAACTATGTATACAAATATACCATCTTAATCAAGTTATCAAAAATATGCTTACACATTCATTAGAAAAACTGTTTTTTATTCTTTTCTCATTATAAATTGCTAAGTGCTTTTATACATATTATTTTCTTGAATTCTTTCCCTAAGACTAAACCATGATTATTTTAAAAACTTCCAGACTTTTCCTTGCAAACTTGGGCTGCCTGTTTTTAATTGGTTCCTTCTACAGATCTTCTGCCACTGCCTTTCTGTTACCTCCAATTATTGAGCAGCATCTCACAAAATTATTTGATCTTCAAATCCCTTTTTTTTTAGGGACAATGTAATCTGTTATGCTTTAATTAGTAAGATTGTCCTAGTCTATACCTGTCTTCTTCACTAATAGAATTTCTATCTCACAATTACTTCTGATTCACAATTACTTGCTTTCTTGACATCTCATATGCTTGTAATCTTGTACACTTTGATCCTATTTCTCAATGCCAGCTTTAAGTAAAATGCGGTCCATGTAGTAAGGATATTTTTTTCTATTTTTAAATTAGCTTTATTCTTTCAGTGACTAGTAGATAAAATTTCATTTTACATCCCATAGGAGCCTCCTATTTGTGAATGGCAAAATACTTAAATAATACTGGCATTTTTACTTAACTTTATTTTATTTTATTTTATTTTATTTTATTTATTTATTTATTTATTATTTATTTTTAATTTGAGAATGCCTTCGTTGCCCAGGACCCTAGTAAGGTTGTACTGAGGTCATGTCTTTTTCCTCTGAGCATGTGCAAAGAACCTGTTGGCCCCTAACCTGCCTGCTATCTGTCTGCTGACTGTTGGACCACCCATAGAGAGGTAGTCTGAAGACAATATTAGTCTGACCTCTGTTCAGGACCCCAGGGCAGGCCCCACCCCAGCCTCTCATGTCTAACTTCCTACCTAAAAAAATACCTGAATGCCTTCTATTTACCTGCTCTTCCTTTTATGGGAAATATTTGGCCTCAGTCTCAACATTTGTCTGGGTTGAGGCCAAATATTGTATTACTCCATCCCCAATAATCAACAAAACAATGTTGATACTGAGAATTCCTAGGACTGAGCCCTTGTAGTTCTGTGAGACCACACTATCCAAGTAAAAGCTTGACATCAATACATTCTTCAGATTGATTTATGAAAACAGGGGTTCTTTGGATCTGTTCATAAATTCCTAACTGAGCTTACAACTTCTTTAATTAAGAGGCTTATACTTGCTTTGAGCATGCCTGACTATTGTTTCTGTGCAAATAGGTTAACACTGTGGTCAGCAAACTGCGGCTCGCGAGCCACATGCAGCTCTTTGCCCCTTGAGTGTGGCTTTTCCACAAAATACCGGCCTGGGCGAGTCTATTTTGAAGAAGTGGCGTTAGAAGTTTAAGTTTAAAAAATTTAGCTCTCAAAAGAAATTTCAATCATTGTACTGTTGATATTTGGCTCTGTTGACTAATGAGTTTGCCGACCACTGGTTAACACACCTTTGGAATGCCTTTATTAAAACCCCTCCTTCTTAGTTATAACTACCCCCAAGACACAAATAATTTTAACTATCCTATAAATCAATCTCTGCCTTGATTTCCCCCACCTTTTTGTAATCTTCTCTATGTCCCTTACTTATTTCAAATGTATGAAGATAAGACAAAACTTATTCTACGAAGCATTTTAGATCTTGCTCTCTGATTTGTCATGATTTTGGCTCAAATAAACTCATAAAAATTTTCTGCAAGTTTAGATATTTTTTTACATCAATAATGCTTATTTGTATTTTAAATGAAAATAAAATATCTTTTAAAATTGAACAACTGACTGTGATATAATGAAATTTTCTGTTCAATAAGCACAAAATGTGAAAAATAAGAATTATATTCATTAAATTAATCACAAAGCCATTATAAATCACTCTCAACATTTCATGGAAGTGTTTTGAAAAATAAAATAATTCTCAGTAGCAAACAGCAATGCTGATTTTCTCCCAGTCTAAATAAGAATAACAATACAACAACCATAACAACAAAACATATGCTACCTTCCACTCTAACTACTGCTATACTAGATTTATTTACTTTTCAGTAAAACTTCTTAAAAGTTTTCTATTTCATGCTGAGTTTCTCCCTTCACATTATTTATTCAATTTTATCCCACCAGGTTTACCCTCCAAAATGGTCTACTGAAATTACAATTCTCAAAGTAATCAATGTACTCCATGTCAATAAATCCTATGGTTACTTCTCAGCCTTCTTATTTTACCTGTCAAATTCATATGGCAGAATTGTCCTCATTGAATCATTTTCACCTCTAGAATTCCCTAAACATTTAATCAAAAATTGAGACCTTGAATTGAGCCCTTGATATACCTATAATCAAAAATTATTATTTTTGGAACCTTGAAGTTAGAAAATAAATGTTCTTGAAGTTAGAAAATAAATGTTCTTGTCTTCCCCAAAATTCATATGTGGAATCCCTAATCCTAATGCAATGATTTTGGAAAGTGGCCATTTAGAAAGTATTAGATAATGAGAGTGGAGCCCTCATGAATAGTATTAATGCTTTTATAAGAAGAGGCCAGAAAGGTAATTAGGTCTTTTTTACCAGATGAAAATACAAAAAGAAGTCAATAGTCTAAAACTCAGAAGAAAGTTTTCATCAGAAATGGACCCTAATAGCACCTGATATCAATCTTTCAGCCTCTAGAACTGTGAGGAATAAATTTCTGCTGTTAATAAGTCACCCAGTATATGATATCTTGTCATAAGAAGACCAAATGGACTGAGACACTTGATTTAAATTAATAGCAACACCATTCTTCTTTCTAGTGCTCAAAAACTTTGGAATATCCTCTTTCTCTCACACCTCACATCTAGTTCATCAGCAAATCCTGTTACCTTTAACATCACAAGATACTAAGAATTCAATCACTTTTTACCAACTTCACTGATACCAGTTTGATCCATCCACCATCATCTCTAGGATTACTACAATAAAGAGTCTGCGAAAGTAGTTGCCTATTCTGCCCTTGATTCATTCCTTGTAGTACATTCTCAACCTGGGTGTCAAATGATCTAGTTAAACAAAGGACAGATCATGTCCCTTCTTAGCTAAAACAAACAAACAAACAAACAAAAAACCCCTAGAGGATTCCTATATTAGAGGAAAAATCAAATTCATTGATTAAGTAATTCATTGATAAGGTGTTACCTAATCTAGTTCTCCATTACTCTTCTGACTTGACTTTTTGCTTGTTTGTTTTTCGTTTGTTTTAATTTAGGGATAAGTTTGCCTTTGCTGTTCTTTCTGTCTGGAATGGTCTCCCCCTGGAGGCCTCTCTTCCTCTCCCAATATAGGGGATAAAAACAGGAATAGTAATTTGGAAATAAATTCATTTGGGAGCTGCTGTTATGCCCAGATTTCGTGATTCCCAAAGACCACGAGGGAGCCGAGTCCGATGCAAAAGCAAAGAGCCTTTTAATCGAGCTAGCTCGAGCTCAGTCCCACACACACACCCACCAGCGCAGCGGCGAGGTGGAGAGAGAGAGAGAGAGAGAGTCAGCCCCCAAACGCGCTGATTTATAGGGGGCCTGGGAGAGGTAGGAGGGGTGAGGTAGTGTCGCCTCCGCTGATTGGTCGGGATCAGGTTGCACATGGGGGCAGGGCGCGGCTTACCTTCCCCTTGCATTTCTATTGGCTAATTCAAAAGTGTGGGTTGGGCTCTTGGAGAGGTTCTATGGCGGGAACCTGACTCCACGAGGTGGAAGACATGGAACAAAAGGAACATGGAGTCTCCCTGCCCTTTCACTGCTACATTTAATTTTAATAACAGAGGATTAAATTAGTATGGGCATTTCTAAATATACAGTATTACATTCAATAGTAGCCAATATGGAAATTAAAGATAAATATTTGATGTGATTGATCTTTATGAGAGATCTGCCTGCGTAACATCCCCACCAGTCCTCTTCTAGCATGTTTCCTGTGCTGGAGAGGCTGGGAAGCTTTAAAAAATATATATTTCTCAGTTTTCCTTTCTAGTAAGGTCATGGGTAAGACTTCAGTTTGGAACTTCATGAGATGAAAAATAGGTTACAAGGTGTCTATCTTGCTGATGGAGATTATGACAGAGATGTGCAAGTCTGGAGTAGCAGATGCGGCAGCAGTTTTCAAATCCTATACCTAGCCTTCTGTTTCCACATCTTGCTAAATGTGTCTCAGGCAGCAGTTTCCTTGGTGGTCAAGTTCTGATGTGTGGCTTTGTTAGTAATAGCCTGTAATAAATCCCTTTCTATTTAAATGAGGGTAAATTTTGTTCTCTGGAACCAACTGGTGACTAAAACATTGGTGTGACTTTTAGGGTTTCTTTTATTCTTAAAGTGAGAAGACATCATTGTTTATCTGTCAAATATGGCTTACTCTTCAAACTCTTAACATAATACACAACTTAGGGACTATGCCAGGACAGAAAATATTATTGTATGCCTATGCTATTTAAACCAATATAAGAGAAGAACATGATTTTTTTAGTAGAGAATAAATTTATTAGAATGGTTCAACTTATAGCATAAGGGAGTGTTACAATTTTTAACCTGTTTTGTTTTTTGCTGATTTGGAAGAGAGGTTAAAAACCAAGGGCTGACAAGAAAACATCACAAATAAGGTAGGTCTCAATGCTATTTACCAGGAGAGAAGTAAGTATAAAATTAGAAAGAAGGAAGAGTAGTGGATATAGATTCAGTTAGTTAACTATACTATATTCAGGTTATTATATTCTATTATGCTGTAAATATGAAACTTAATATTTCACAATATGTTAGAATTTTTTAGTTCCTATTAGTAACACATAAATAAGTACACATAAATAAATCATCATCCTCGTATCTTTCTTGGAAATTTAATGAACACCTATCTTCTATGAAGTTTCTTATGTAATGGAGTTAAGATGAGAAAGCAAATAGGATTCTTATTCTGCTTGAAGTATGTTTTTGAAAAAGAGGTATATAATTTTGAATTACTATCTAGTGTCTACTAGAACTAGCAGGATGTACTGTAGCTTCTTGGAAATTGTATATTTTTTAAAATAGTGCAGTAATCTATGATGGGTATATAGGATTTAGCAAAATCATCTGTGAGTGAGACATGGAGATTTACTATAAGATAAACTCAATTTAATATGACTATCAAAAGTAAAATGGGGGTTTAGACTGTGATGCCAGAATTATAATATTTAAAATAATAGACAGTTGCTTTATTATAGTTGAAGAATACATTTAGTTCTGAATGCTCCATTTTAAAACAAATTATATGCAAAGTATAAATAAACATATAATATCTTCAAAAAATGTGATCAGTAAAATAAGGTACCTGAAAGCTTACTTTGCCAGAAAAAGGGAAGAAGATGGAAGAGAATATCAAGAAAAAGTTGCTAGGTAGGAAAGCAAGTTGATATATTTATTCTAAATTTACAGAATAACTTTCTCTTAGAGAAGTCAAGGAGTAAAATACACTTAATCAAAAGATACAAAGTTATCTGTCAGTAGAGCTGTTCAAGATAAATTGTTTGACAAGTGGGTTGAAAAGATTTAGAAGAGAGTCTAACCTTTGAAATCTGGTAGACCAAATGAACTTTAATTTCCCTTTCAACATCAAAATACTATGTTGGTGAAAATCAAATTAAAATAACTATACAAGTCAATAATTGCCAGTCACCAAATAGCTCATGAGTGCTGAGGGAGATTAGAGGTGGGAGAAATAAATGACTTTGATAGTGAGAAAGGCCTCAAAGAAGTAATGGGATTTAAATTGGGCCTTTGGGGAAAATAAGAAAAGAGCATGTTGAAAACATTCTAATAAAGGGAACATATTTGATCAAAGGTAAGAACAATCCAAATATGCATGGAGTGCTCAAGAAAAATAATGATAAAACATTACACATAGCGTTTATATCAGTTTCAAGATGCATTACAAATATTATCAAATTTTACTCCAACAATGTCACTAAAACTTAATATTACTCCATACTCTATGAAAGGAAATGAAAATTCAGGTTGGTCACAGTAAAACTGCAACCATATCCCACATTTTCTAACTTTTAGTCAAGTGTTCATTCTACTCTGTCTTAAATGACAACCCATGGAGCAGGGAGTAAGTTTTGGGCTGTTTTTCCCCATGAGCCATGCGGCTTGGAACTTGCAACGAAGTTCTAAATTTTGAACACTGAGTAATACATATTTATTGTTTCGCAATTGAATATATGTTTGTATGAGAAATATGTTTCTTTGAAGATACGCTGAATCCAGTTATTTCAAAGATGAATACATTATATGTCATTACAATGTGCATGTTCAGCTATTATAAAACCTCCTTATATAAGTGAAATCAATTCATAAAGCAGTAGTTCTATTTTTATTATGCATGATTCTTCCTGATGTAAGGAGGGAGAAGATTCTGACATGCCGGCCTTTTGTGATTCCATCTCCCGGGAACACATATTCTTTTATTCTTCAGGTCTGAATGACTATTATTATATTGCCTGAATGATTATAATATATACAGAGAGTGACGTATGACATATAGTCATATCTAGGTATATATAGTTACTCAGGCAATATAGGGTGAGGCATGAGTAGTTTTATAGTTGTTTGTATAGAAACTACAATAATTAATAAATAATAATACAAAAATAAACTGTTTCATGTACTCACAACTGTAAACCTACTTTTGCCCCACACTGTATAATAATTATGTATACTACATATGACTAATATTATTATTATATTATAATGTTATTTTAAAGAAGTCTTTTCTGAGCTCTCACCATAGATCTAGCAAGTTTTTTATTTGTTTATAGCCCTTCCTATGTTAGAGTACTACCACATATCAGAATTGTAATAAAATAATTTGAAAGGTTATCATTTGTTTAATGACCCATGCCCAGATAGATAGGGATTTATATTTTCTATATCCCCAGCAATAAGCACAGCAGCCAGCACTTGTAAATGCTCAATAAATATATTTTTATTAAATGGACAATATGTGCATGTTAAAATTGAATGTACCATTAAAAAATAAATGTTGATCAGCTTTTGGTTAGTATTTACTGCTAAGCAATGGTTGGTTAACAATAATTTCTATTGTTTTGTTGTTGTTTTTTCTCAGAACCTCTTTATGTTGTCATTTAGTAAAATATCTTCAAAAAAAACTAACAAGAAATAAATGGATCCTCACAGTATATTTTTCATAAAGTGACTCAGAAAACAGAAATGTCTTTCAGAAGACCAATACTATAGGGTTGAAAATAAACGGCAATCACAAGACATAATTTCTAAAACATTTTAAAATGAGTTTAAAGAAAAGGAAGAGATATGTAATACAATGAATAAAGTTCATAAATTGCATGTGAGCCTCTCTCTGTGCTGAAAGTCCAGTAATTGGCTGGTCAAAAGTAGAAATAGTTTTATTTGCTTGCATTATTTTAGTCCCTCCTTCTCTAGAGGATTTTAGTTTAAGCTTCATTTCCATAGGAAGAAGTTCAGTGAGGTCATCTTTCAATGAAATCACAACATTTTATTTATTTACATATAATACATTTAAGAATCCTTGAAGAAAATATAGGCAGTAAAATCTCGGACATTCCTCTTGGCAATATTTTTTTCTGAAATATCTCCTAGGGCAAGGGAAATACAAGAAAAAAAAAAGAACAAAAAATGGGGCTAAATCAAACTAAAGAGTTTTCGCACAGCAAAGGAAACCATCAACAAAATGAAGAGACAGCCCACTGAATGGGAGAATGTATTTGCCAATGATACATCTGATAAAGGGTTAATATACAAAATTTATAAAAAACATATAAAACTCTACACTAAAAAAAAAATAACAAACAATCCAATTAAAAAATGGGCAAAGGACCTGAATAGACACTTCTTCAAAGAGGAAATACAGATAACCAACAGACATATGAAAAGATGCTCAACTTCACTAATCATTGGCGAAAGGATTAAGACCACAATGTGTAATCACCTCAAACCTATCAGAATAGCTATTATCAATAAATCAACAAACAACAAGTGTTAGTGAGGGTGTGGAGAAAAGGGAACCCTCCTTCAATGTTGGTGAGAATGTAGATTGGTGTAGCCATGTGGAAAGCAGTATAGAGAAGCCTCAAAAAATTAAAAATAGAAATGGCTTACGACCCAGTGATTCCACTTTTGGGAATTTATATAAAGAAACCCGAAACACTAATTTGAAAGAATATATGCACCCCTAAGTTCATTGCATTGTTATATACAACTAGGGGCCCAGTGCATGAATTTGTGCACCTGGAAAGGAACTGTGGGCTGCGAGGCTGCAGTGGGCACAGGGACAGATCTAGGCCCATTCTCTGTGCCCCTGCCCAGCCCCTCCCACCATGGCCCCCTGTCTTCCAGCAGTCCTGTTCCCACCTCTGCCATCCCACTTGCTGACTGTGCCAGCCATGCTCATACCCGCTGATGGCATGGAGCAATTGGGGCCAGTGCTGTCAGTGGGTGCAAGCAGTCGCTGCTGCTCTGATTGCTCCTCAGGAGCAGAGGGAGATGGAGAAGCCCTCAGGGATGATCGGGGCTGGCAGCTGCCACTCACACCTGCTGATGGGGGCGAGTGATCGGGGTTGGCGCCGGGTGCCGGCAGTGGGTGTGAGCAGCAGCTCTGGTGCTGGGTGTGGGTGCAAGCGGGGCTGGCATCGGCAGTGGGTGCGAGTGGCAGCTGCCAGCCCTGATCACCCCTCAGGAGCAGGGGAAGGTAGCGAAGCCCTGAGGGGTGATCAGGGCTGGAAGCCGCTGCTCGTATGCGCTGACAGCACCGAGTGATCGGGCCCGGCACTGGGCGCCAGCAGTGGGTGCGAGCGGCAGCTCCAGCACCAGCAGTGGGTATGAGCGGGGCTGGCTGTGGGGCATGGGACCAAAGAATTTTCGGTAACCACCAGAGGCTTGCCCCGATGACAGCGACCTGGGCCCCGCCTTGGTCTGGTGCCCCCGCTCACCTGCTCCACCATCCTGTCATGGCCGATGACTGCCATGTTCTGTGCTCTGCCGCCTGCTGCCAATGCCTGCCATGTTCCGTGTATGCCCCCTGGTGGTCAGCGCATGTCATAGCGACCGGTTGTTCCGCTGTTCGGTCTGTTTGCATATTAGCCTTTTATTATATAGGATAGCCAAGATTTGGAAGCAGACCCAGTGTCAATCAGTAGATGCATGGATTAAACAACCCTAGTATATGGTATTTACAACAATAGAATACTACTTGGCCGTAAAAAAGAAGAAAGTTTAAACTTTTATGATAGCATGAATGGACCTGGAGAACATTATAATAAGTGAAATAAACCAGTGAGAGAAAGATAGGTACCATATGATTTCATTCATATGTGGAATCTAATGAACAAACTGAACTAACAAAAATATAGACAGAGAGCAGGCTGATAACTCAGGGATGAAGGTGGAGCTGAGTGGGGAAGGGATTGAGCAACTAAGAAAAAAGAGATAAATAACTTATGGACACTGGACATGGACAACAGTGTGTTGATTATAGTGGGGGAGGGGTGTGGGTGGAGGTGGAGGATGGTATGGGGGGATAAATGTTGATGAAACAAATAAATATTGTAAAAAAAGTCTACATACATATATAGTCATAACTCTCACAAACTTTATACAAAATACCATTTTTAGTATTTCAGTGATGAATGCTTCAGTTTTCTTTTTATGTGTCCATGTATGAGATTTCTTCAGACAAATTTATCAAAAATATTCCCCAGATAATGAGGTTTAGTTTTCTAATGGACTTACTCTCTTAAACTAAAAACAGTGAAATCAAAAAGAAACCTCATGAATTTTATAAACATTCAAGTAGTTTTAGGTGCTGTTTAGATTAATAATAATCTAATCATAGGTAATAGTTAACATCCAAAGATATTGTGCTACAAATTGATAATTTCAAAATTCCATGACATTTAGGGCATATTCAGAGACAAGAATTTTTAAAAGTTCCAATGAGATACCTCTCACCCACAAGCACATTTATAAACTGAATAGTACTTGAAACTAGTTTCATGCATTCTATCTAGAATTATCATTTTCTCTAAATACACAGATGTCCACAGAGATATATAACTAGGTCATAATACAATTTCCACACTTATTACTAATTAATTATGTGCAAATGGATAGAGCATCAGTGGCAAAAATCTGCCAATCCAATAATACTTGAACCACAGAGGATTACATCAGCAAGTGTTGAGTTTGTCAGTTCTCAAATGATAAAGGATTAAGTCACAGACACTATTCATATTGCTGCATCATATCTATGAAAACTTAAAATCTATTCTTGGCATTTAAATTGTGATTTATTAATGTGATAGTCATTGGTCATCATTAACCTTATATGAAGTCAATGGTGTCTGTCAATTAATTCCTATTAGAGGACTAACCATGGAAAAAAACTTAGATGTCTCAATCACTAACATAATACATTTTTATGACCGCATTTACTTACAGTAAAACATACTCTTCTAATATATAACTAGAATATCATTGAAATATAATGGTGCTATATAGATATGGATGGCAGAATAATTCATTGAGACATGAGTGTTATTATAGTGGCACAGCTTTTTAAGTCTTGTATGATTATTGTAATGTAGCACTTTAACTTGATTATTAAATCAGTAACAGTCTAGGAAATGGTGACATTTTCATAATAAAACCTCTCTGCTACCCACAGATAGTGATAAACAGTGTGCAATTGATTTTATTCTGTAATGCCATAATTAAGCTTGTGTTGAGAAGATGATGTGAAACAAAAGTACTTCTGAGCTCAATACGGCACTCTTCATAATGAAACTAAACATTAATTCTTTCAGTTCAGGCAGTTGTTATCTTGGTAATACCCATCTCGAGTCATTACAATGGTAATCTATAAATAATTGTTAACTATTATATATGCAGGCTTCCGTAGTTACAAAAACAACGGACTGCTCACAAAGTATATCTAGGGCCATTTATGAATAGTTGTCATGAGGCAATTGAAAGTAATTTATTTCCATAAAAGAAAATTGAAAACGTATTTGTTAATGTACCTTAATGCAATTTAAATAAAACTCCACAATATGCATGAAGCTCATATTTACTCAGGTCATCCTCTGGAATAGCTAATAGAAATTCCTTGATCAAACATTGTTGAAAAAAATATCAAAACCCAAATTAAGTTTTGTAAAAATTTTTAAATGCCAAAATATATTACATCTTTCTGAAAAGACAAAAATAATATATGTTCAACCATTTAAAAAATAAATACCAAATATATTACAATGCTCCTAGCTGTAATATGTAAAATGTTACCTCAGTGTACTGTGGAACTGAACAGGTCATCCGCTGTTACAATTTCTCAACTGTAATAGGCTCTATGTTTTCTGTATGCTAATGTCAGAAATTCTAAAGTTAAGATGTTTCAAGGATAGTACAATGTGACATAATTAACTGCATTATTATGGGAAGAGTACAATAAGATTGTTAAATCCAACATTTAACATAGTCAAGACAATATTAAAAAGTTAAGAATATTTCCAATTAAATTCTATTTAAAGAGTAAACCTAATGCAACAAAACAAGTAAAATGAGAAACTAAATGGAAAAGCAATTTTTAAATTAAAAAGAAATGTGTAAAGTTTAAAAAAGTGGGTATTCATTTTTTTCTCACATTCTTTGCCTAAGTTATACTCTGAACTATCAGAATATGGAAACATGACTAATCATTTTAAGTTAGTGTACAAAACTAGGATATGTTTTTGGAATTATATTCTTGAATTATGTTTGAAGCAGTTGAAAGGGTAAGGACGAATGTTGGAAGTAGTGAGGGGGCTGATGGGTTCTGTCTAAGTTTTGCTGGATTCTGGCCTAGATTTATAATTTAATGAGTAAAACCTATTGCCAATACAGAATTCCTCTCTTTATTTAAAAATTTACTCAGGATTGTACTTATCAATGGCATCTAAGTCACTCTTGTCATTGTAGACATAACTTCATTTCTATACTTGGAGATGGGTGTTGACATGGGGCATTATTGACATAATCATTAATTCAAGGAATAGTTAAGATCTGAGATGCAGCAAAGTAGAACAATAAAACATGTTGAATCAAATAAACCTTAGTTCAAATTCTCCCTGTATCATTAATATGCAGAGGAACCTTGCAAGTTCAATAATATGCAATATGTTTTTATAAGCTTGTATGTTTGGTTCACTGCTTAATGCCTAGGATAGTGATTCTTAACCTTTTTCATCTTATGGCACACATAAACTAATTACAAAATTTTGTAGCAAACAAAAAAAGTATTTTTTTGCTGATCTGACAAAATATAGGTATAATATTGATTCATTCACACCATATGGCTGTTGTTATTTTGGCTGCTGTTATTTTTTTATTTGAAAATCTAAGGGAGAGGAGGTCAGTGCCCCTGACTAAATAGTCAGGTATTGCATGTTTTTAAAGCCCTTTCAGCACACCAGTTGAAAATCACTGATCTAGAACATAGCTCAGTGTCTGACACATAGTAGGTCTCCACTAAAAATGTTTCTCTCTGGCACGTCTATATATATAAAAGGCTAAGCAACTGTCGCATCTGAAACAACCAAACGGATGGCTGAACAGGCTGTGTGGGGTAACCAGGCTGGCAGGGGGGTTAGTGAGGGGCGACCAAACGAATGAGCAACAGGCTGCATGGGGCGACCAGGCCAGCAGGGGGGGGCAGTTGGGGTAAACCAGGCCAGCAGAGGTTTAGTGAGGGGCAACCAAACGACTGAGCAGCAGGCTGCGTGGGGCAACCAGGCCTGCAGGGGGGTTAGTGAGGGGCGATCAGGCTTGTGGGGGGGCAGTTGGGGGTGACCACGCCAGCAGGGGGGGAAGTTAGGGGGGAGCAGGCTGGTGGGGTGGCAGTTGAGGGCGACTATGCCAACAAGGAGAGCAGTTAGGGGTGATCAGGCAGACAGGCAGGTGAACAGTTAGGAGCCAGTGGTCCCAGATTGTGAGAGGGATGTCCGACTGCCGGTTTAGGCCTGATCCTGGGTATTGGGCCTAAACCGGCAGTCGGACATCCCCTGAAGGGTCCTGGATAGGGGAGGGTGCAGGTTAGGATGAGGGGACACCCGCCCCACCCCAGTGCATGAATTTTGTGCACCGGACCTCTAGTATTAACATAAATTTTACCTATTAAATCATGTGTCTACGCCTAATTCTAATAATGCCAATATCAAGCAAAAATAATGGAAATGTTTGGTTGAATAGCATTTCATGTTTCAGTACTGCTTGTACTTTGGCTCATTAACAGGCTTCAGGGGATCACTTATACATTGCCCATCCTTTGTACATTTTCTAAAATGTTACTTACTTAATAAATATTTACTGTGATACACTGACTTTCAAACTTTTTTTCATTAAATAGCTTAAAATCCTTTTGCCTCATTTATATCAACTGGAAACGGTAAGATGGATAAGAAATGAAATGACTTAATATATGTAAAGTATTAAAGAATGACTGACATATAGTAATTGCATAATAAATATTTATCATCATAGTCATTATTATCATCAGCAGCCAGTAATTGAATTACAGGTATGAGAAAATGTAATGCTTGACATATTAGGAGCATAATGCCTACTAGATTCCAGAAAATGTTGGTAATTCAACAGAGGTTAGGAATATGTCTTAATATGGTAAGTGATGTGAGTGAGAATTGTAGAATAAAGATCTCTAAGATCTCCACATGCTTCTCCTTAATAAAAGCAATAATTTCTGACAAAAATTCTCAGAAATTAGCCTTAGACAGCCAAGAATCCAGGAAGCACTTATTTAAGGAAAGCCACTTAATCTTGTCTGAAACAATGAGCTTTGTGTGATTTTAATGCCCTATTTTTGTTCCCTTTTTTCTAGCCCCACCACACTTTTGAAAACCAACAGCTCACAAATGTGGTGAAAATGAGCAGCCTATCCACTACTGGAGAAGATAGAACAGCTGCCAAACTTTCCAAAAGCATCATTATCAGATAATTATTATTCTTGACCTCTTTGAAAGTTTCCTGAAAAGCCCAACTCACTAGGCTTGCCTGACTCAGGAAACTCCCAAGTGAAATCAGCCTTTTCCTCAGGGGCAATTATCAAAGACAATCAGCAGCAATTGTTGAATATCATATATGCCTGAGGCAGTGATATCCGTGGAGACCAACAAGAAGTTAACCAAAAGGTGAGGACTAAGATATTCATTGGGGGATTTGAAAAACTCTAACATATTTTTGGGAATCTTAAAGACCAGGTTCATTCATATAGCTCTGTTCATGCCCAGGAAAGACCTGAGAAGGTTCTGTGCTCTTACTTTTGGATGACCTTGAGGCTTTATGCAGGCAGAAAATGAAGATTAAGGCAGAATTGTAAACTACCTGCCTGCCTGAGTATTGAAGTAATACCCCAAGACACACATAGCCCCTTGACAAAGCGTTGGAGACCTACTGATTTCACACATTTAAGTTAATCTTATTACACACTCATTGCAATGGAAATAAAAAGAATGAACAGACATGAACATAGACTCAGAGAACTGTGAAACAACATCAAGACAAACATAATGGGAGACCCTGAAGGAAAGCAAGGAGAGAAAGAAACAGGAAATGTATTTGAAAAAATAATGGCAAAGGCATCCCAAATTTAATGAAAAACATTAATCTTCAAAGCCAAGCTCTATAAAGTAGGATAAACTGAAAGAGATACACATCTAAATGCATCATAATCAAACTATCAAAAGCAAAAGGCAAGTGTTAAATCTTAAAAGTAATGAGAGAGATGCAACTTATTATGTACAATGTATCATCAATAAATGCTAGTTGATTTCTAATTAGAAACAAAGTAGTCCAGAACAGAGTGGGATGGCATATTCAGTGCTAAAGAAAAAGATTGTCAACCAAGAATACTACATCCAGCAAAAATATCTATCAAAAATAAAGTAGGAATTGAGACATTCCTAGATAAATAATTTGTCACTAATAGAGCTACCCTACAAAAACTATTGAAGGGAATTCTTCAGAATAAAATAAAAGACTACTAGACAGTAACTTTAATTCACATCCTATATAATAAAAGGCAATATGCAAATTGACTGAATGGTGGAACAACCTGTCGCTATGACATGCACTGACCACCAGGGGACAGATGCTCAATGCAGGAGCTGCCCCCTGATGGTCAGTGCACTCCCACAAGGGGAGCGCCACTCAGCCAGAAGCCCTGAGCCAGGATCATGGCTGGTGAGCACAGCAGTGGTGGCTGGAGCCTCTCCCGCCTCCGTGGCAGTGCTAAGGATGTCCCAAGGGCTCCCAGACTGCAAGACCGGGCTATGGGACCCCACCCCCTGAGTTCATGGATTTCATGCACCAGGCCTCTAGTGAGTAAGTAAAGAGCACCAGTAATCAAAACCACATAGGTAAATATAAAAGACAGCATAAAGGTATTTGTATTTGTCTTTAATTCTTTTGTAAATACAGAATTTAAAAGAAAATGCATAAAACAACAATTATATATATGGATTGATAAACTGAACATAGAGTGTATAAAGATATAATTTATGAAAATAATAATATAAAGAGGGGAGAGGCAATGTAGGTACACATTAAAATATTCCGCAAAGTAGGAATAGAAAGAAATTTCTTCAACCTGATAAGGACATGTATGAAAAACACAGTGTTACCATCATATTTAATGATGGAAGACTAACTTCACCCTAAGTTAAGAAACAAGGCCAGGATAAAAATTCTTGTCATCTATTCAACATTGTGCTGTAGGTTGTAACAGGGCCAATCAGGCAAGCAAAATAAACAAGGTACTATATTGGAAAGATATATAGTTATCTCTACTTGTAGATGGCATGATCCTGTGAATTTAAAATGCTCAGCAATTCACAGAAATCTATGAGAGTTAATGAAATAGTTCATCAAGTTTATAGAGTACAAGATAAATATATAATAACTAGTGGCCCGGTGCACAAAATTCGTGCATTGGGGGGGGTTGTCCCTCAGCCCTGCTTACACCCTCTCTAATCTGGGACCCCTCAAAGGATGTCCTACTGCCGGTTTACAGGGATCGGGCCTAAACTGGCAGTCAGACATCCCTCTCGCAATCCGGGACTGCTGGCTCCTACCCACTCACGTGCCTGCCTGCCCGCCTGATTGCCCCTAACCACTCTGCCTGCAGGCCTGCTCGCCCCCAGCTGCCCCCCACTGCTGGCCTGCTTGCCCCCAAATGACCCCCCCACCAGCCTGATCACCCCCAACTGCCCCCCGTGCCAGTGTGCTTGCCCCCAACTGCCCCCGCATGCTGGCCTGTTCACCCCCGACTGCCCCCCTGCTGGCCTGCTCACTCCAAACTGCCCCCCCCACTGTCTTGATCACCTCCAACTGACCCCCCTGTTTGTCTGCTTACCCCCAACGGCCCTGCCCCCCACCAGCCTGATCACCCACAACTGCCATCCCATCCTGGCCTGATCACCCACAATTGCCCTACCCTCTTGGCCTCTAACCGCCTCTACCTCTGCCTCACCACTATGGCTTTGTCCAGAAGAATGTCCGGAAGGTCTCCCAGTATAATTAGCATATTACCCTTTTATTAGTATAGATTAATTGTATTTTATACACTAGCAATGAACAATCAAAAACAAAATTTAAAAAATCCAGTTAAAACTACATTAAACAGAGAAAGTAGTAAGAAATAATTAACAAAAGAAATACAAGTATTATACACTTTAAACTATAAAATATTATAGAAAGAAATCAAAGAAAACCTAAAGGAATGGAAAGATATCCTGTGTTCATAGATTGGAAGACTTTTATGTTTAAGATATTAATACTCCAGTAAGTGATATATAGATTTAAAATATTCTCTATCAATATTTTAACTTCCATTTTGTAGAAATTGGCAAATTAATTCTAACATTTATATGATAATGTAAGAGACCCAGGCTAATCAAAATAAAATTGAGGACAAATAAAGTTCAATAGTTCATACTTTCCGAAAAAAGTTACTATAAACCTACAGTATGAAGACATTGTGGTACTGGAATAAGAATAGACATATGTATATTAATAGAATAGAATTGAGAGTCCAGAAATAAAGCCTTACTCATGACCAATAGTTTCAACAGTGTGCTAACAATCAGAAAAATAGTCCTTTAAACAAATGGTCCTGGGACAATGAGATATCCACATGCTAAATACTGAGGTAGGAAACACACCTCACATACACACAAAAACTCCTCAAAATCAATTAAATACCTTCATGTAAGAGTCAAAACTTAAGAGAAAACAATACATAAATCTCTGTAACTTTAAATTAAGCAATTGTTTTTAAAGATATAGCAGAAACACACACATGACACAAAAACACCAGATAAATTGTACTTGATCAAAATGAAAACCTTTGTGTTTCAAGTTATATCATTAAGGGGGAAGTGAAAAAAAAGGACTCATAGAATGGTAGAAAATATTTGTAAATCATATGTCTGAAAAGGAACTACTATTGAACCTATATGAAGAGCTCTTAGAATTCAATAATACAAAAGACAACTAACTCAATTAAAAAAGAATGGCAAAGGATTGGAATAGACATTTTTCCAAAGAAAATATACAAATGTCCATTAAGCATTTGGAAAGATCTTAATATAATTAGTCTTTAGGAAAATTCATATCAAAATCATGATGAGGTATCATTTCACACTCCCTAGTGTGAGTGTAATAAGAAAGATAAGAAGGTTGCCAAAATTGTGGAGAATTAAAATTCTCATATACTGCTGGTGGGAATATAAATTGTGCAGCTATTTTGTAAAACACTGCCAATTTCTCAAAAAGTTAAAAATTGAGTTATCATATGACTTAAAAATTCTACTTCTAGATAAATACCCCCAAAATAAACAACAAAATCTACAAAAGTGTACAGATTTGTTTGTGCAGAATGATTCATAATTGCCAAAAACTGGAAATCACACATTTGTCTACTACTTAAAAGCAAAATGTGGTCTGTCTATACAATGAAATATAATTTAGCCATAAATAGATATGGAGAATTTGATACATGCTACAAAATGGATGGACATTGAAAACATAATGCTAAGTGAAAGAAGCCAACTAGAAAATCCGTATACTGTCTTACTCCAGTCTATGAAATGTACAAAATGGGCAAATTCATTGAGTTAGAAAGTATTTTATTGTCTCCAGGGGCTAGAGGGAAGGTACAATGAGAAATGACTGCTAGCATGTTTTTCTTTTGGGAGTGGAAAAATAGTGATGATAGTGGCAGAATTTTGTGAATATACTAAAAAACACTGTACTTTATTATGATACAATCATGAGACATAGACAAATAAATAAGTGAGAAGAGAGACACGTTTTCCATAGTTTCACTTGTATAATTGGTGAGCAGGATGTGGGAACTAATATCAAACATATCTGTGTCTTTGTAGTTATTCTTTCCTTAAATATTTAGTTCCAGAGTTTTCATTTTGTATTAGGATTTCTACTCTCTCAATACTTTGTTTCCATTATCAAGTATGAAATACTGGTCTTTAGTTACAGCCATATTATTTTATCAAAGCTTAGAGGAAGGCTGCTACATCTAATTGACTACTTAACATTCATGCAATAATAGCTTTTAATAAAGGTTTCTAAGTAATAATCACAGATAACATTTAATAGTTTTCTCTAGCAATTGAAATAACTATTTTTAAAATATATTTTTAATTTATTTCAGAGAGGAAGGGTTAGAGAGAGAGAGATAGAAACATCAATGATAAGAGAATTGCCTTCTGCAAACCATACACTGAGGATGGAGCCTGCAACCCGGGCATGTGGTTGCTTATTTTATTCCTCCTGGTTCATAGGTCGACACTCAACCACTGAGCCATGCCAGCCAGGCATAACTATCCTATATAATGAAAAGGTAATATGAAAATTAACCATCACTCCAAAACACAAGATGGCCACCCACATGTGGACACAAGATGGCTGCCACAAGATGGCTGGCAGGGGAGGGCAGTTGGGGGGGACCAGGCCTGCAGGAAAGGGCAGTTAGGGGCAACCAGGCTGGCAAGGGAGGGCAGTTAGGGGTGACCAAGCCAGCAGGGGAGGGCAGTTAGGGGCAATCGGGCAGGCAGGGAAGCAGTTAGGCGTCAATCAGGCTGGCAGGGGATTGGTTAGGGGGTGATCAGGCTGGCAGGCAGAAGCGGTTAGGGGCAATCAGATAGGCAGGCAGGCGAGCAGTTGGGAGCCAGCAGTCCTGGATTGTGAGAGGGATGTCCAACTGCCCGTTTAGGCCCGATCCCACTGGGCCTAAACGGGCAGTTGGACATCCCTCAAGGAGTCCCAGATTGGAGAGGGTGCAGGCTGGGCTGAGGGACACCCCCCGACACACAAGCCCCGTGCATGGATTTTGTGCTCTGGGCCTCTAGTTTTTAAATAAGCAGTTTGTTTTTCTTGTGCTATACAAACTTATGGCTGATTTGGCTTTTATTTAACGATTGTTTTTTAAGTTTGGAAAAATTAGCATTTATATCATTATCTGCTTCATCCCATCTCATTTGAGTGGGTTATACCCACATCAGCATTTTTTTTCCTCTCTTCCATAATAAAAAAGCAATTTCAGCCGAAACCGGTTTGGCTCAGTGGATAGAGCGTCAGCCTGTGGACTGAAGGGTCCCAGGTTCGATTCCAGTCAAGGGCACGTACCTTGGTTGCGGGAACTCCCCAGTAGGGGGTGTGCAGGAGGCAGCTGATCGATGTTTCTCTCTCATTGATGTTTCTAACTCTCTATCCCTCTCCCTTCCTCTCTGTAAAAAATCAATAAAATATATTTTTAAAAAAACAAGCAATTTCATTCTTTTTTTATTTCTTTTATTTATTTAAATACACTAATAAAATAGAAGAAAAAAAATAAATAATCTCATGGAAGATAGCCATATTTAAGGTTTTGGTGAATATGCTTCCAAACAATGTACTTAGTATGTTATACATCCTTTAGTTTGGCATATATATATATATATATATATATATATATATATATATGTTACACTAAAGACTAAAGGATGAAATAGAAATATACATATATAAAATTTGATTTTCTATAGCTATCTATAGAAACCTAAAAGAAAAGATTGAATTAAAAATTATAAAATGTTCTTTATTACTAATATTTCATTGTTAGATATTTCATATATTTTCCATATCATACTATATACACCAGGCTATATAAGCATATCCATAAATGTTAGTACATTTGTCTCATTTAATTAGCATAAATTCTTAGAAGATTATTAGTTCAAAAGATCTGTGCAATTTGTTGATACATATCATAAAATCAGTTTACAGAATACTATTAAACATACCATCTCAATAACAATGTATTAAAATATCTTTCTGACCATTTTCTTTTGACCATGTAGTGTTTTATAACTAGATGTTGTGCTGAATATTCTTTTTTTTTTTTTTTTGGATTTTTCTTTTTTTTATTTTTATTTTTTATTTTATTTATTTATTTTTAATTGTTTGAAGTATTACAAATAGTAGTACATATGTCTCCTTTCCCCCCGCCCATTAACCTTCCCCCAGCCTCCCCTTCCCCCCAGTACATGCCTTTACATGCCCCCTCCCCCAGTGTTTTTTATCCATTGGTTATGCTTATATGCATGTGTACAAGTCCTTTGGTTGATCTCTTACAGCGCCCCCCCCCCAACCTCCTCTGCCTTCCCGCTGTAGTTTGACAGTCTGTTCAATGCTTCTTTGCCTCTGTATCTATTTTTTTCCCCATTTCATTCCTTTAAAAAATCTTGCCTCTGCAGACTAGAAGTAAACATATAACAACAAAAAATGTTTGAGTCCCAATTTCAATGTCCAACAGTTCTGAGTCCCCGTTTCAATGTCAAACAGTTCCTTAAGTGTACATGTCAGCAATGATATCTGGATGGTGGGCACCTGGTGGCAATGCAGGTCCGACCCTCTCTGGTTTGGTCCTAGGCAACCTGCTGCGTCGCACAGCTGCTGACTGCTAGCGTCGTCAGTGTCTTCCATCTCTGGACTGTTTCTCCTCTTGTCTTCGTGGTTGGAGCAGACCTGTCAATTCCTCTCTGTTGCAGGAATCCACATGGTTTTGGAGTTGTTTTCTGAAAATAAACGAACATATTCTCGACCAAAAGTTAATAAAGGAATCTTTTCTATATAATTGATTTGGGATCCTTTTTATTTTTGCCCAAACAATTTTCCTTTGTCTTATTTAGACACCATGTGTGTTTTTCATGGGTGTCTTGCTGTTAGCATTACAATTGAAAACTAATTTTGTAAAGTAAAAGTTTTCTAGATGTAATTTACTTATAGGATATTTTTCCTTACATGATATTACCCTACTATCCCACCTTTTTTGATTAATGGAGGCTTTTGTAAATTTTATAATGCAGTCTTGATGACTTTAAATTTTAATTTTTTGACAAAAATATGACTGCTTTAGTTTCATTGCATGTTCAGGAATTTTACCATGAGATGAACTACCAATAGAAATTTTAGTTAACACTTTAGGAACAGCTTTTTGTCCAGTACAATTAAATTTTCTTGAATATTCACTTATTTCAATTAGCCTATTTAAATTAATCTGAAAACTTGATTGTTATTTTACTGTCCAATTTAATAAATACTCTACCAACAATCTTAATTTACCCTGTAAATATTAGTGGAAAGGATTATTTGCATTCTTGAGTAGGCCCTGAGCATTCCTGGTGCTAGGCTGGATTTAGATATAGGGCAGCTGCTGTCGGCCAAGTCTCTGTCTGTTACCTGTGTCCCAATCTGAGCTGGGCGTGGGAAGCAAAGCAGCCATGGGGGCAGGAGACCTCCCTCAGATGGGGTAAGGGTTCAGGCCCCTGCAAGGCTGGGGGGGTGAGGGTCTGTGCCCCACCTCTGTTGACCCCCAAGTTCTCTCCTGATGGCCCCTCTGCGACTTTGCCTGTCTTAGGTTGTTCCTTCCCTGAGGAATCTTACCCGTCTCTGGCTAACCAGTCATCCTCCGGGGCCAAGCAAGGTGATGTGAGGTTCAGTTCTGTCTCCTTGGTAGCCTATGCCCCCGTGGCCTCCACGCCCAGTACCTGCCTTGGGATCCCCTGGCCTGCTGGCGGGGCCTCGGCACTGATCACATATCTCGGGGAACTCAGGTTTCTTCTCCAGGGAAGGCCCAGCTCGCACGATTGGGCGAGAGACAGATCCATGGTACCAGCCACCACGAGGCTTCAAGCTCAGCATGAACAGAAAGCTCAGGCAACAGCTGAGGGCAATTGGATTGTGAGAAGAGGGTCCCTCTTGGCACAAAAGGCAAGAGGGGCCAATATAGAATGCTCAAGTGCCTTCCCAGTGCCTTAATTCCTTCTGAAAGGGATTATATCCTTTCATGTCCTTTTTTTTTAAAATTGCTGCCAAACATTCCAAGAATTAGTTTGTAAGTTTGTTTGGGATAATTGTACAATATGCTGTTGTAAAATATCTAAAATTTTAATGACATTGTAGAATAATATCATGTAAGGATATTCTTTGCTCATGGCAATTAAATTTCAAACTGGCTGTAAATTTCTTTTTGTAACCTTATATAAACTTTGTCAGGGAGGCAAAAACACAAATTATTCCCCCATAACCCCCCACCCCCTACTTATGTCCCACCCCCTTGTTGTCTGTGTCCATTGATTAGGCTCATATGCATGCACACAAGTCCCTTGGTTGATCTCTCCCCCCTTACCCCCACCCTCCCCTACCTTCCCTGTGGTATGACGTGCTGTTCGACGTTTCTCAGTCTCTGGATCTGTTCTTGTTCATCAGTTTATGCCGTTCATTATATTCCACAAATGAGTGAGATCATGTGATACTTACCTTTCTCTGCCTGGCTTATTTCACTTAACATAATACCATCTCCATCCATGTTGTTGCAAATGGTAGGAACTCCTTCTTTTTACCGCAGCATAGCATTCCATTGTGTAGATATAGCACAGTTTTTTAATCCACTCATCTGCTGATGGGCATTTAGGCTGTTTCCAAATCTTAGCTATGGTGAATTGTGCTGCTATGAATATAGGGGTACATATATCCTTTCTGATTGGTGTTTCTAGTTTCTTGGGATATATTCCTAGAAGTGGGATCACTGGGTCAAATGGGAGTTCCATTTTTAGTTTTTTGAGGAAACTCCATACTGTTCTCCACAGTGGCTGCACCAGTCTGCATTCCCACCAGCAGTTCACGAGGGCTTTTTTCTCCACATCCTCGCCAGCACTTGTCATTTGTTGATTTGTTGATAATAGCCATTCTGACAGGTGTGAGATGGTACCGCATTGTTGTTTTGATTTGCATCTCTCTGATGATTATCGACTTTGAGCAGGTTTTCATATGTCTCTGGGCCTTCCTTCTGTCTTCTTTCGAAAAGTGTCTATTTAGATCAGTTGCTTATAAACATTTTGCACTAATTTTCTTGATTTTCCCAGTAAAATTATATTTTATATCTTACATTTTATTTTCTATGTATAGTAAAAGAAGTAAAATAAAATTAATATCTGTGTGAATCCTTGATTTCTTTTAGCTATTTATATTATTTGGTATTTCTAAACTGGTTTCTTACTGGTTTGTAATCTGTTTTTTCACAGACTTGCTCATAAAACTGCTAGAGACCAACATCTATTTGGGCTTTAGCTTTTTGAAACATTTGTCAATGTTGAGCATGCTATTCAATTATTTCATTTCTTGATTCAATTAACACTGACAACCATAAAATAATTATTTTAAGAACTTAAAATTATACTATATTACTAAAAATTATATATTTTATTGACATATTTAATGTCTCTATTAAACCATCATATTTAACAATATTCTGTATTTTTATTTTAATATTATTGAATTTTATTTGTTTCTTCAAATATTAAATGTGTAATTTTACATTTCTATCAAATGAAATTTTTGTTTTTTGTAATGTATTATTTTATATTTATTATTTATCTCTTTTACTTATTTTAGCAAAATATGTTTGTTTACATTTATTTTCTTTAGTATTTTTTCTAAACATTAGATGCTGTAATTGTTCTTTACTGTATATTTGGTTTCATTCAATTTGTTTTGAAATGTGTACTTGTAGTAAGTTTTTATTTTCTTTGAATCAAGAATAAATAGAAAAGTTGTTTTTCTTTCCAAGTGTTTTGTTTTACTTTTGCTCTTTTGATTACTATTGCTGTTTTCTCATTTGTCATTCATTTGGAGTTTTAATTCATGAAATATTGGCTGTATCTACTTTTCTCTGGCAAAGATACAGACTTACTGAGTATAGAAAGGAAAACATTTCTCCCAATTCTTTAGTTTATTTCATAATTAGAAATTTCTCCTCAACCATTACATCTTTCTTCTGAATTAATTTTCAAATATTTAAAATTACAAAACACAATGAATGGAAAGGGAGATAGCTACAGAACACTTAAATGATACTGAGAAGGGATTTTTTTAGTTGGTGTCAAATATGTAGAACTGAAACATTCATAAAGAGGAGTCATTCTTTTATTTTGAATCTGTTTAGTAGTAGCTTCAATTTAGTTTGTGATGTAGGTGAGGTATAAATGAGAAATTAACAAATCTCAAATTAATAATGAATAACAATGTTATCATACTGAAAAACATGAATTATATCATACTAAAAAAATGTGTTAAAATATATTTTTATATGCCATGAAATATCTGTTCCTCAAAAGTGAGACATGTAGAATTTCACATTAGTTTTAGCTTATCCATGATATTTTGATATGAGAAAAAATACCTTGATTAGTTATTATAATCCATTCTATCCATAGAACAAATAGACTTAAGAAATGAGTTAAATATATCTTTTAATTTCTGTCCATTTTTTTTCTTTTCTCCTCTTCTTTTCTTTTAAATTCTTTATTGTTTAAAGTATTACATATGTCTCCTTTTTCATCCATTGACCTCTCCCAGGCCACCCCAACCCCCTAGCACATGACCTCACCTCCCTAGTGTCTGTGTCCATTGGTTATGCTTATATGCATGCATACAAGTCCTTTGGTTGATCTGTTACCCTCCTCCCAATCCTTCACTGCCTTCCCTCTGAAATTTGATGGTCTGTTCCATGCTTCTCTGTCTTTGGATCTATTTTTGTTCACCAGTTTATGTTGTTCACTAGAGGCCAAGTGCACAAAATTTGTGCGGGGGGGGGGGGTGTCCCTCAGCCCAGCCTGCGCTCTCTCCAATCTGAAACCCCTTGAGGGATGTCCAACTGCCCGTTTAGGCCCAATCCCAGATCAGGCCTAAACGGGCAGACATCCTCACAATCCAGGACTGCTGGCTCCCAACCGCTCACCCGCCTGCCTGCCTGATTGCCCCTAACTGCTTCTGCCTGCCTGCCAGCCTGATCACCCCCTAACCACTCCCCTGACAGCCTGATAAATGCCTAACTGCTTGCCTTCCAGCCGATTGCCCCTAACTGCCTTCCCCTGCCAGCCTGGTCACCCCTAACTGCCCTCCCAGCTGGCCTGGTCACCCCTAATTGCCCTCCCCTACTGGCCTGGTCCCCCCCCAACTGCCCTCCCCTGCAGGCCTGGTCACCCCCAACTGCCTTCCCCTGCAGGCCTGGTCGCCCCCAACTGTCCTCCCTTGCAGGCCCTGTCCCCAACATCCCTGTCCTGCAGGCCTGGGTGCCCCCAACTGCCCTCCCCTGCAGGTCCAGTCCCCCCCAACTGCCTTCCCCTGTAGGCCTGGTTGCCCCCAACTTCCCTTCCCTGCTGGCTATCTTATAGTGGCCATCTTGTATCCACATGGGGGTGGCCATCTTTGACCACATGGGGGACGGCCATCTTGTGTGTTGGAGTGATGGTCAATTTGCATATTACCTCTTTATTATACAGGATTATATTCCACAAATGAGTGAGATCATGTGATATTTATCTTTCTCCAACTGACTTATTTCACTTAGCATAATGCTCTCCAGGTCCACCCATGCTGTTGCAAATGGTAAGAGTTCTTTCGTTTTTATAGCAGCTTACTATTCTATTGTGTAGATGTACCACCGTTTTTTATCCCCTCATCTGCTGATGGGCACTTAGGCTGTTTCCAAATATTAGCTATTGTAAATTGTGCTGCTATGAACATAGGGGTGCATGTATCCTTTCTGACTGGTGTTTCTGATTTCTTCGAATATAGCCCACAAGATCACAAGATCTCTCTCCAAATAGTTCCACCTAGAAATACACACATTGCACACTCCATCCAGTTTGATCTGGGAATCTCATTATAAGGGTTGCTGATATCTGTGATGACTATATATTTCATTTTTTTTCTAGAAGCATTCTATATTTTCTTATGTGTCAACAGCAGTACTTTCACTCTCAACATACTACAGTTTGGATAAATGACATGGTCACCCTACTGATAAATAATAATCTGAAGTATACTATAAATTTTAAGTGTTTGAGAAAAAATCAATTCTAATTGGGTAGCATCAAACCAGAAGTGGTTAGGAGTGCTCTACTACCAGGAGCTAGGGGCAAAGTTTTTTCTAAAAAAGACATGGAAACAAAGCAAGGCAATTATTTCACTGGTGAAAGCACAAGCAGATGCATTATTTGGGGAGTCTAATTGGCTGCTTGTGATTGATTGTTCTTCTTACCCCTGAGGCATATATGGGAATTGACGGGTGTAGATTTCAGTTTGCTTACATAGGCTACCAAGGCAATAGAACCACCTCAGTTTAATGGCTTTCTTGTTTGATTACTTTAACACTACTGTTGTCTGATACATTCTGATGTAGATATTTTAAGGAAAAGATTGTCTTTCATGGATTTTCTGACACAAACTATACATTCTGAACCTGCCATGAGTCATAACATATTAGTAAATTCATTATAAGCTGATGCAGTTAAGCCTTTGGGAAATACCATAAAGATCTTTAAGCTACATTGGTATCAATTGGTCTCTTAAAACAATAATTGAATGTAGTATATACTTTAAGGAGTTGATGAAATTTCCCAAAGGACTAATTTACTCCTCAGAGGTGATTTACATACTGAAAAGATCTGGAACAATCCTATATAATGAAAGGCTAATATGCAAATTGTCCCCTCAACAGGGAGTTAGACCGGGAGTTCAACCAGGAGTTTGACCAGGGGGTGGGGCCAGCCTACCAACGGCCCACAGCCCCTCCCCACAGCCAGCCCGGCCCGATTGGCACAATCAGGGCAGGCTGGCCAGACCCCAGAAGTGCATGAATTTGTGCACTGGAACTCGTTATTATAATAACAATCAATCAAAGAGAGAATTGGGCATTTGTTTTAATATTATTTCTTTATTGTATAAAAATTCTCTCACGACTATACACCTTCTACAAACTGAAACGTAACATGAAACACACCACCACCTCTAGTATGATTTTCCCATTATGTTTCATAGATGTAAGAAACAATAATAATGCAGAAAAGAGTGAGAATAACTATATTTAGAAAGTTTTAGAATGTCACCAAATTGGTATCTGTTATCGAATAGTAAATAAGGCAAATAATTAATACTTGGGTAAAGTCATACTTCTAAGGATTTGGAAGATCCCTTGAATTCATAGGGATCCCAAGGAAGTAATTATATCTGAATATATTTGAGGTTGAGATTTTAATAGTAGATTTGATTAATTTGTGATTTCTTTTTCTTTTATTCTTTCATCTGTTTCCCAAATTGAAAACAAGTAAGTGTATTTTGTGTTCAATGTGTATACACACTGTGGAAGTCATAAAGAAGAGTACATCACAATCCTATGCTCAATTTAATGTCATTAAGCATGGTAAAAAGATAGGCAAAACAAAAACCAAAAGTGCTTAAAATACCTGAACTGTGTTTAGGAAATATTGAGGGGAGGAGGCTTAGAGAAGATGAAATTTAGTTACAGTATTAATAGCATAGTTGCTCAGAGCAACAGAACCACTTAGTACACTGGATTCTGAGAAATAATAAATAGATATTGTATGTTCCTGAGAGTTTATGTATCTTTTATCAGTATTACTTTATCAATAGATAACTGATCTATTGGAATGAGAGAATAAAAGATGGATAGAAGATTTTTCATATTTGCTGTTTATAATTTGAGTTTTATTATTATGAGATAATGGATCCATAAGTATTTTCTAACATGCAAAGAAATTCACTGTTCATTATTTGTAAAATAGTAGGAAAGTTGGATATCTGAACATTTGAAGTCCAAATTTTGCTTATTCAGTTTAACTGTGTAATCTATTATCATATAAACATTTTTGTGTTTTTTTAGAATAAATTCTTGGTGGATGACTTATTGCTTACTTGTGGGAAAAAATGATAGAAAATAAAATATAATTTGTTTCCATTTCTGAAAGTAATTTATTATTTAGTAATTTGATTTTACACATTCTCTGAATTATGTAGCTAAAGTCATAAGTAAACAAAATACTCCACCAAACCAAGAAACATCAATTCAAATTCAAAAAATATTAATTATTGTGTTAATTCTGTAGCACTATTGCTTTTTAAGGCAATTATTTTAAAAATCTTCAATGATGCCGAAACCGGTTTGGCTCAGTGGATAGAGCGTCGGCCTGCGGACTGAAGGGTCCCGGGTTCGATTCCGGTCAAGGGCATGTACCTTGGTTGCAGGCACATCCCCAGTAGGAGGTGTGCAGGAGGCAGCTGATCGATGTTTCTCTCTCATTGATGTTTCTAGCTCTCTAGCCCTCTCCCTTCCTCTCTGTAAAAATATCAATAAAATATATATTAAAAAAAAATCTTCAATGAAGAGAGATTTTTATGGAATATGTTTTTAATTGCCATATTATAAGTAAGTGGAGTTATCAAAATACGGTAGAAAAACGCATAGCATTTTCTAAAACATCTTTATTACTATATGAGGCACAGCTATCTCTGTGATTTAACAGTCATCATAGGTCTCCATTTTTACTAATAAATTGTTTTCTGTATAATTTCCCTGACTGAATTCAAACAACATTAAAGTATTATCCTCTGGATGTTACAATAGTTAAATATAAATTGAATATTTAGAAAATTAAGACCTAGTGTAATATAGTTTAACTATAATCACTTTACATTGATTTATTAGTAGACAAGCTATTAATTTCTAATGCTGAGGATTATTTTATTTTACATTGTAAAATAACTATAGTCTATTTTCTTAAAAATTATTCCTAGACCAAAACTTGGTACAAAGCAATTAAGGAAATTTTAGAATAAAAGTTAATAATCATAATTATCCTTAAAATTATACTTTCCTATTGTAAAAGAACAGAAATATTGATATTTCAAATTATAAATATTTCTTTAAAGATGGGACCAGTTAATTTTTATGTGCTAGTCCATCATAGTCTGTATAATTCTTGAACCCCAGAAGGTTAAACCAATGAAAATGAGGGTTCTCTCCCATTTTAGCAATGTATCTTTGCTTTCTTTTTGTCCTCCAAAGCCTATTTTATTTGTTTGTTTGTTTGAAATTTAGGCTCTCAGATTTACTGAAATTTGAACACCATTGGCTTAAAAAGTAGTTGATGATATTAGTAGATGTATTTTTTTTCTTTGGCATTTGAGAAACTTGCTATAAAATTATGACTGCATATAAATATTAATAATCTACCATGTCACTAAACAGTGGATAATCATATCAGATATTATAATAGAGTTATCATTAAAAAGCCTTTGAAAGTTTGAGAAAATGCTGTAACATTTCACTCTTCACTTGAGATTTATTAGATGATATGGTTAAGATCTTGGTTCCAATTAGGTCAGTTACTAACATGCACTGATAAGAAATTTATCAGAAAACAACCATCTCCTTCCCAAAAAGGACTGGACTAAGACATAGAGGTGTATCTTATCAATAAAAATTACACTGAGAGTCTCAAATTTTTCTGCTTAGGTCTGAAACTTGAAAGAAAATTGTCATGAACAATAATTTATAGATTGAGCAAAAGGCTGTTTGGCTATTTTTATTATTATAAATAATACTAAAAAATGAAGGGAATTCATTTCATATATTGAGCAAGCAAACAGAACACATAAAAGTCATAATACCTTACAGGCTAATTGACAGACTTGTTAATGTTCTCTCACCACACTCAACACATTCCAGCTCCTTGTAAAAAGTCAATTCTCTTCCCCAGTGTAATTTGTGGTTCATTAACTTTCAGTTGGTTAGAAGTAAAAAATTACTGCAGGGTCAGGTAGGTTTATACCAGTTTAAAAGAAACAATTATTAGGAAAAAATGGTCCTTAAGGATTTAAGTTTTTATTGTTCAGTAAACCTCCTTGAATTAACTTTCAGTGCAGTTTTAGAATGCACCAAATGTCTGTTGGAGGAGAAAAAAATAAAGAAATACATCAATAAAATGTTTTATGTGAAATCATAAGAATAACTGAATATTTATTGTTCCTGAACAATTGCTGTATTTTGACCTCATTAATGACTTTGTATTTTCTGCCTATAAATGTAGCTTGGTCTCAAAATCCCACACCAGATAACATAGTTATAATAACAGATAACTGATTGTGCAAATTTCTTCTCCTGTTGAATCAATAAAATAATTGTATTTTGGCCTTTAAGTAAATAGAATGATATTGAATAGATAAAGCACACCACTTGATTTTCACACCTATGGCTCAGTGTGTTAATGTTGACCACTGGTGGTTAAAAGATAAATCAAAGTCAAATTATGGAAAAAAAGGGCAATAGAAGTACTGAATTCAACGAAGTTATACCAGTGGGAGAGAGGATCAAATGCAGCCTAGCTAAGATTTAAAGGTCAAATCTGTGTTACTTCAGTTGAGATCCAGCTGTGAAAAATGTGATGAATTAGTGGTGGACAAAAGAATAGGGGTTTTTTTATTATTGTTGCATTTATCTCCTGGATTACCTTGATTGGCAGAAATACATACAACCACAGGTTTCTGAGGCTTTTTTTCTCTAGTATTGACAAGAATGTGATAAGAAAGCCTAAGACCTCTACACTTCCAAGTGAACTGATCGTAAGACCAAAGAGAAAACAAAATTACCAAAAGGATTTGATAAGACAATCTTCTCAAAAGTATATACCTATTTAGACTTTAGCAATTACTGAATTCTTTAAAGCTCTCACTGGATAGTCTACATGAAAATAAGTAAAGGACCAGTTGTGACAGTGGTGATGAATTAGTCATCTATTTTTGTCTATTTTTTTTTTTTTTGTTAATTAGTAAGTCTGAACACATTAAGAGCCATATATGAAAAATAAGAATGCAAAAGGAACTTTGTACAAAAATTAACAAAAACTTCTGAAATGTGAAAACTTTTGTTTAAGTTATTTGGAATTAGGAAATGAATATTGATTCAGAAATTAAATCAATGATGTACTTAACCCACCACTATAAATGACTCATTTCTAGATCTTCGAAACAAGTCATACATGTTAATGCCTTGGGTTGCTTTTGTTAGAATTAATTTTGGACAGAGAGCTTTGATAAGTTTGCTAATGCATTAAACATTGCATGGTTTAAGGAAATAGCATTTTGTTTGTTTTCTCCTTTCAAAGTTTCCTTTGGAGTGCTAGATATTTTTTCCAGTTAAGTAGAAGTCTGAAGGAAAATATTAACAAAATAAGGAATAAGCATGCCTAAAAACTTGCTACAATAATGTTGCTTTCAACTGCTTGGATTAGCAGTATGTGCAATTACATAATTATTACTACTGAAATTAAATTTATAGATGGGATGGGGTTTGGGGGAATGGGTAAAAAAGGTGAAAGGAATAAGAAGTACAAATTGGTTGTTAAAGAATAGTCATGGGGCCCTAACCAGTTTGGTTCAGTGGATAGAGCATCGGCCTGCGGACTCAAGGGTCCCGGGTTCGATTCCGGTCAAGGGCATATACCTTGGTTGTGGGCATATCCCCAGTAGGGGGCGTGCAGAAGGCAGTTGATCAATGTTTCTCATCGATGTTTCTAACTCTCTATCCCTCTCCCTCCCTCTCTATAAGAAATCAATAAAATATATTTTTTAAAAAAAGAATAGTCATGGGGATGTAAAGTACAGCATAGGGAATATAGTCAATAATATTCTAATAACTGTACTAGTATAGTGTCAGATGGGTGTGAGATTTATTGGGTTTATCACTTAGTAAGCTATATAATGTCAAATCACTGGGGTGTATATCTGAAACTAATGTAAAATAGTATGTCAACTGTAGTTGAAAAATAAAAATGATTTAAAAATGGAAAAATAAATAATTAGTTATAAATGGAAGAGTTCACATTTAGCTATTTAGCATTGCCCGATGCAAGAAATTAACCAAAAATTGTGCAAATCATTCTCTTAGAAATAAGAAAACAAAACCTTATTTTAGCTATAAAGATTAAAAGCATGTTACTAAATATGTAAATTGACTTATGTTTATGAAACAGGGTTTTATAAAGTAATTGAATATAATTGAAAGCTGGAGTTTACTCTCAAACAATGATTCTTTTAAATGATTATTATATGCTAAATACTGAATTAAGGTCTTCATTTTGTATTAACATATTAGTTTCACAACCCTTATATATGAGTCATATACCATTATTATTGCCATTTACATATGTGATTAAGTGATTTGTTGGAAGTAACAAAATTAATACATGTTTGAGCCTTTTTGGTTAGGTTATTTGACTGCTTTACTCTATCATATCACAGACAGCTGCCTCATAAATAAGCCATTAGCATTTGTTTGGCCTTTGAAAATATTTTACGAAAATATAGTATATATATATTTGGATTTTTCCTCTTTTCTAACTACATTGTAATATCATACTCCATCTAAGGCCAATAGCTGAGAAGCAATATTAAAATAACACTAGAGGCCCTATGCACGAAGATTCATGCAAGAATAGGCCTTCCTTCCCCTGGCTGCCGGCACCCGGGACCCGGGCCTTCGCTCTGGCCACCTCCTTCCGCCTTCACTGTGGCCCAGAGCTGCCGTCCGCCTTCGCACACTGCCTAGAGGCCCAGAGTGACCAGGGAGCCACCTTTATCAATTTGCTGTGGGTGCCACCATCTTTGTCGCAAAGTGACAGTCAATTTGCATATTCTGTCTTTATTAGATAGGATTTGCAACTGAGTAATAACTTTAGATTAATCACTACTGATCAATACTCATTTCTTGTAGTACACATTCATTAATTCAAAAAAGATAAATGAGCTCCTACTAGGAAAAGTTTAATGTAATGTTGCTATAGCTTGAATGTTGCATCTCTCCAAAATTCATTTCAACTAACTACCAAGGTGATGGTATTTGGAGGTGGGACCTTTGGAAGGTGATTAGGCCATGAAATCATAGCCTTCATGAATGGTATCATTGCCCTTGTTAAAGAGACCTCACAGAGCTCCCAACCTTTCTACCATGCAAGGTCATAGCACACAATGACAGTCTCACAGTTTGGTTCTCACCAGAATGCAGTCATGCTGGCTCCTTGATTTTGAACTTCCTAGCCTCCAGACCTTTGAGATATAAATTTATTTTGTCTTATAAGCTTGCCAATTTGTGGTATTGTTATAGCAGCCCAAATGGACTAAGATAACAATAACTTTTAGTTCACTTCTAGGTACACCATAGAGTGATTAAAGAGATACACAAGTTCATTAATCTTGAGGTTTATATTCTAGATGGGGAAAATAGATCATAAACAAACAAATAAAAAACTTGCTTAGAACTCTGTCAGAAAAAGGTTAATTTTGTACTAGTATACACAGAGATCCTTGGTAGTTTCCCATTCAATCCATTGGACCAATGTCAGCTCTGGTTTTGTTACTCATCTATGTAGCTGTTGAAGCAATATAGAAGCATTTACATTTCTTTACATTGGAGCTAGACTTCGGTATAAAGTTATGCACCCCATAACAACATTTTGGCCAATGGCAGACCACATACATCATGGTGGTAGGAGATGACAGCTCCATGTATGCTACTGCTCTCAAAGATCTCCCTGTGGGACAAAATATGGAGGTGAAAGAGCAATATTCATGATCATGAATAGGCATAGAATAATGTATGTGTGTGTCTTAGTTTTTAACAAGTAAAGTTTGAAAAGTAAAAATAAGTAAATAAATACTTATAGAATAAGATAAAAAGAAAATTTTAAACATGTGCACTATGCATATGTTTTAAGTTAATTATTGCAAAGACATTGAATAGTTAAAATTTTTAATAGTTTATAAAGTAAAACCATTACAGTAAATTAAGATAAATTTATTACTGAACAAAGAAAAAACACATTTTTATAAATTTAGTGCAGTTTAAGTGTATAGTATTTATAGAATCTACAGTAGTTTACAGTAATGCTTTAGGCCTTCACATTCACCCACCACATACTCACTGACTCACCCAGAGCAACTTCCAGTCCTGCAAACTCCATTTATAGTAAGTGCCCGATACAGGTATGCCATTTTAAAATATTTTATACTATATTTGTACTGTACCTTTTCTATGTTTAGATATACAAATATTTATCATTGTGTTACATTTGTCTACAGTGTTCAGTACAGTAACATGCTGTACAGTTTTGTAGCCTTGGCTCAGAAGGCGATACCCTGTGGCCTAGATGTCTAATAGGCTACCATCTACATTTGTGTAAGTGCTCTCTATGACGTTTGCACAATGATGAAGTGCTTAATGATGCCTTTCTCAGACTGTATACCTGTTGTTAAGCGATGCATGACTACATATTTCAGGCCCATCAGCAGCTACTTGCTAATTTTATAAACTTGGGAAAATTATATAATCTCCAAACCTCAGTTTCCTTAGCTATAAAATAGAAATCCATATCAGCTTCTTAGAGTTAATGATGATGATAATATTATGCTGTTGTTAAAACATTTAAAGAAAATAATGAAAAACCTTAAGTTTTTCTTCATATAAAACTTTCCCACCACTTTTAAACAATATTTCTATGAACTGTGGTTGTTAGGCTTGCTTAAATAGCATTTAATATGCAACTATTATATGCCATGCTCTATGCTATCCACTGGAGAAAAGGCTGCAAAAAATAAATAATATGGTTATCAAGAGTCTTATAGTCCAGGGAAGAAAAAGGACATAAAACAAATAATTTAAGTATAATATGTTGTTTCTTTTTATAGAAAATGATTTCTTTTTCTCTTTCATTCTGTTCTAGGCTCCCATATATAAATAAGCTAGTGACTAGAACTAATTGACTGCTATAATAAAACACAGTAAGCCAGGTATTAGGAAGAGAATTAATAGCTTCATGATAGTTATATAACCACATTATCTGTAAGGCTGGGCTACAGTTAGCTGTACTCAGAAAATAAAAGTATCCAATAAAATACTTTATTCAGAAAAATGTTTTAATGTAGGTATGTCTAAAGGTGCTAAAATTTGTATTTTAACAAAAGATTTAGGTTAGGAAAACATCAGCCTTTTTATTCTTGATGTGTTTGAAAGATCTCAAAAGAAGATATTGCCCCAAAATGGAATGGTTCCTTAAGGTTTAGCTGTTCATGAGAAAGAGAAGCTGTTAAGACTAAAAGCTTTCTTGCATTTTTCATATATAGACTAGAGGCCCGGTGCATGAAAATTCATGCACTGGAAGAGGGGTCCCTCAGCCCGGCCTGCCCCCTCTCATACTCCGGGAGCCCTCAGGGGCGGGAGGCAATCCGGAGATCAGGAGAAGGTGATGCCCCATCACACCTCTGCTGCTGCCACTGCCAGCAGCACAAGGCTCAGCCAGCCCTGGTTACCTGAGCCTCAGATTGGCAGCTGCCTTCTGAGGCTTGCCTGCACCTCAGGCCAACCCTGGACAGCTGGGCAGCCACCATCCAAGGCTTGCCTGTGCCTCGGGCCAGCCCTGGGTGGCTGGGGGACTAAGGGACTGGGGGACTTTGGAGGTAGGTGCATTACGTGTGCCTGCCACCCCAGTGGGGCTGCAGGGACTGGGTGCTGCCATCTTGTGGCTGTGGGCGCTGCCATTTTTGAGGGTGTGGCAGTCAATTAGCATATTCCCTCCTTATTGGCTGTGGGTGCTGCCATCTTTGAGGGTGTGAGGGTCAATTAGCATATTCCCTCTTTATTAGATAGGATATTTTAAAACTAGAGGCCCGGTGTATGAAATTCCCTAGGCCTAGCCAGCTATCAGGGCCTATCAGGGCCATCTTGCCCAGTCCTGATTGGCAGCCAGCTTCCAGGGCTACCAGCTGCCAGGGATGCTGACTACCGGATGTTACCTGCCAGACGGGGCTGGAGGGATGAGGGAGGGACCATGGAAGGTTTGCTGGCCAGGGGGAGGGATTGGGGGAGGTTGACTGGCCATAGGAGATTGGCCATGGGAGCGCACTGACCAGGTAGCTCCTGCATTGAGTGTTTGTCCCCTGGTGGTCAGTGCGCATCATAGTGACTGGCCGACCAGTCATTCTGGTTATTCGGTAGTAATAGTTGCTTAGGCTTTTATATATACAGATAGCAGATAAATAAATGAATGTTTCAAAATCTCACCTTATTGCTTAAACCCTTTCTCAGTCATTTTATTTTTGGATTGGCAGGATCTGCAAGAGAGGATAATGCTTTCCTTAGATCAAATTTCCTCCTTATTTAATAAGATTTTCAGATATCACAGGCAATTTATAGCACCGAATTTTCAAATCTATAGTAAATATAATTTTGAGCAATAGAAAAGAAGTTGCATTATGTTCTTATCATATTAATCATCATTCCCTACCTAGATCATTCATTTTGGTCTTAACTGTTTCTAATTCTAACATGTATCATAGGGAACAACATATTAGTTGACTAACAATTATTTTATTTTATTGTTATATCAAAATAAATTCATTATGAATCTAAGAGCTTGTATTTATTTCTGCCCCTCAAGAGCTGCCTGGTGATTTAACACCATGAATGAAACAAAGCTATTATGGTAAGTGTGTAATTTAGATCATTATATGTAGCTAAGGACATGCATCAAAGCTGCATCAGAAAATAGTGCTCCCAATTATTCCCACAGTGACAATAAAAAGCTATGAAACTCAATATAGATTACATATTTAGAATGTATTGATTAAATTTATATTTGTATAGTCTATAAACATGAACACTGACACATGGAGCATCACAGAATATAGTTCAACAATCTGGTTCCTGATATGACTTTTATTCCTTAGGTTAAACTAAACCCACTTCTAAAATCTAAATGGGTGCTAATAATTTTTATCTGATTTGCATTTGAAAGGTGCATTTTTATCTTAAATCTAAGTTGGCCACATTCTACTTATCTTAGGTACTAATTAAATACTGTCTGAATGGAGAATGAACATTGAAATTTTCAGTAGGTAGAAAATGACACCACCACCACTGTGAATTTTCTGGAATATGAAGATTAACAGTTCACTGAATTTCCATTGAATTATTCCTACCCTTATATGGTTATCCGAAGACTAAAAAAAGGTTTAGGTTTCTGAGAAATAATGCTTGGAGCAAGGAACTCTTATCATGCCCTCTTAGATATAAAGTCCAAGCAAGAGTCAGGATAAAAGCCAAACCAGAATAAGGTAACAGACTGAATTTGGGGCCATGAAATTAAAAAAAAAAAATTCAAGGCTGGTGAACCAAGCCTAACATATTTAACAAGATGAAAATATGTTAGGATCAACTAGGGATAGGGTTGGGAGCTAAATGTTACTCAATTTTGAGATTATCTTCAAATATATCTGAATATATTTATGCAGATCTCCCAAAATGTCTTAAACTTAATGAGAGCAGGTGAAATTGTATTTTCTACGCTTTATAACTACAGGCCCAGTGCATGAAATTTGTGCACTTGGGGTGGCCCCTTAGTCTGGCCTGCGTCCTCTCGCAGTCTGGGAGCCCTTGGGGGAGGTCTGAATGCTGGCATAGGCCCACTCCCCAGGGATTTATATCTTACTGTGGGGAAACAAACTCCCCAAAGGACTATTACATACAGAATTTCTAGTCATGTGAAATAGAATGCTTTGCAACAAAGGGATATGCAATATACAATAAGATGTACAAGAATTTTTGCCTTAATAGCCTATATAATAGGGAGGTAATATGCAAAATGACCATCACTCCAACACAAGATTGCCACCCCCAGTGGTGAGCCTGGTTTCTGGCTGAGTGGTGCTCCCCCAGTTGAAGCATTGAGTGTCTTCCCCCTGGTGGTCAGTGTGCATTATAGCAACCAGTTGTTCCCAGTTTGATCAATTTACATATTAGCTTTTTATTATAAACTACAGGCCCGGTGCACAAAATTCGTGCACGGGGCAGGAGGGTGTCCCTCAGCCCAGCCTGCACCCTCTCCAATCTGGGATCCCTCTGACAATCCAGGACTGCTTGCTCCCAAGTGCTTGCCTGCCTGCCTTCCTGATTGCCCCTAACCGCTTCTGCCTGCCAGCCTGATCACGCTCTAACCACTCCCCTGCCAGCCTGATTGATGTCTAACTGCTCCCCTGCCAGCCTGTTTGCCCCAACTTCCCTCCTCTGCCAGTGATTTATTTCCCTCCAGTTGCCTCTGCTTTTCATTGGTTGTTATATTTTTTTTTCTATTGAAATCTTTTAGAAAAAGAACTACTAAAATTCAAACCATGACCATTTTTTTTCAAAATATATTTTAATCTGATTTGTTTGATAAATTCTTTGGGTTAGTTGTTCAAATCAGTCTATTTTAATCAGATGTACTTGTATGTTTAAGCACACAGTATACTTTGTAAGCTGTTTAATCAACTGATACTTATTGACAATAAACTACTTTTCATACATGAATCCTATCTTGAGTGAGCTTACTATCCACTGTGAGAAAACTTAGCATTATTTTACATTTAGGTAGCTTGGTATCTGGAGTCTACTGACTGCCTGTATTTATGTTTCTGCCTTATTTCTTTCTAGATATATCACCTAAGACAATTTTTAAAACAGTGTTTTATCTATAAAAAGAGGATAATCATAGTATCTTTCTTATAGAACAATTTTTGAAACAAAAGATATTACCCTATCCTAATATATAAAAAGCCAGGGTCCATAACAACTGACTGAAGGCTCGACAGAACACTGAAAGTCAGTCCTGCAGTCAGTGCTGGGTTGCCGTGGTGACCCAGCACTGACTGCTGAAGGGGCTGAGGATCAGGCCTGTAGAGAGGGCTGAAGAGAGAGGCAGGGTCTGATCTGCAGCCTACATGGGGGCTACTGATCAGCCCCACCTCTCTGTTCAGGCCTGGAGATAGGCCTGGAGATGCTGACTGGCATAGAAACCGTCCAGTTAGAACTAAATCTGGGTGATCTGTGAGGAGCCAATGGCTATCTAGGAGGCAGAGCTTTTGATGCTGACTGGCATAGAAACCAACCAATCAGAACCAAATTGGCCAGCAGGGGATGGCAGTTGGGGGCGAGATCAGGGCGGCAGGGGAGGACAGTTAAGGGTGTTCAGGCAGGCAGAGGCAATTGGGGGTGAGATCAGGCTGGCAGGGGAGAGCAGTTGGGGCTGAAACCAGGCCGGCAGGGGAGGGCAGTTAGGGGCCATCAGGCAGACAGGCAGGCACAGGCAGTTAGGGGTGATCAGGCAGGCAGGCAGAGGGGTTAGGGACAATCAGGCAGGCAGGCAGGTGAGTGGTTATGAGCCAGCGGTCCCAGATTGGGAGAGGGATATCTGACTACCTAAACTGGCAGTTGGTCATCCCCCAAGGGGTCCCCAATTGGAGAGCATTCAGGCTGGGCTGAGGGAACCCCCCTCCAGGCCACTGGTTACTTATAATAGTAAAAGTAATAATGATATGATACTTATTAACTGCTTATTGCATATTAGGCAGTGTTTTAACCATCTTACCCAAAGTAAAATGAGGAAATTTAAGTAGATTTCCCAACTCATTCAAATAGTTCCATAGACAGAGCAGAAATCTGAATTCCAAATTCTCTACTTTTCAAGGCACTTGAATATTTATTTTTCTTATATATAATAACTAAATACATTTTATAAAAGAAATTGCTTTTCTTTTGGATGATGATGATGACATTGATATTGATAATAAATGGGTAAAATGACATGTTCACCTCTATTTTCTAATATGTTGACTTTATATTAGTAGGCATGCAGCAAAAACAATTTCCTTTCATTGGATTTTTAGAAAAATCTTATTTATATTTCTGGGGTATTTACTAATCCTATATAATAAAGAGGTAATATGCAATTGACCCTCACACCCTCATGTCACATGATGGCCACCCCCACATTGTCACAAGATGGGGAGGGCAGTTGGGGGTGATCAGGCCAGCAGGAGAGCAGTTAGGTGTCAATCAGGCCAGCAGGGGAGTAGTTAGGGTGTGATCAGGCTGGCAGGCAGAAGTGGTTAAGGGTAATCAAGCAGGTGGCAGGCAAGCAGTTAAGAGCCAGTAGTCCTGGATTGTGAGAGGGATGTTCAACTGCTGGTTTAGGCCAGATCCCAGCAGTCGGACATCCCCCAAGGGGTCCCAGATTGGAGAGGGTGCAGGCTGGGCTGAGGGACACTTCCCCACCCCCCCAGTGCACAAATTCCGTGCACCCGGCCTCTAGTAGTTAAATATTGACTATAAAACAACTATTATTTTTTTCATTAAAACTTTGAATTAATTTGATCATTGTTGTTAAACACTTATTTTGCTGGCAATATTATGTTTTATAAGTCTAACAAGGAGAATATAATGTTACCTCAAAACATTTGTTTTTCATAAAATATTAGTATTCCAAGTTATATTTTCTAGTGTATCAAGAAAATTGTAAATGGCTTGCTATATTAAAGTGAGATTTATGTAAAATATCTTTATAAAGGGACTTTATGGTCATTTATGATAATTTCAAAAATATGGATTGAAACGATTTTTAAGCAATCATAATTTAGATTGTGCATTTATTGAGTTGGTTATACTGAAGTGAAAACTGTATCCACATTCAATTAAGACCAAAGAGATTAGTTTCTATAGCATTTTTTAAAATCCCACCCTAAGAAGTCAGAACAAAAGGACAAGTGAATATTTCCTACAAAAGCATAGTCATTTGTTCTCTGAATTCAATGCTACCGAAGTATTTAACCCATTCCAATAGACTCTGCCAAAGACAGAAAGGCTAAAACCTCCTTTTTTTCTATGAAAGGTATTACTTCGGTGACATCTTCAAAAGAACCAAATTTTCATCCTTTTCTGTACTTCTAAACCGTACACTTGGAGGATATATTCCAGAATACAAACCCAGATACAAATAAAAGAGTATCTAATATTAAAGTGGAGAAAAACATTTAACCACAAATTACATAGAAAAGAAACAAATGAAGAAACATTTGTTCTTCATTTTAAACTGAAAACATGTGAATGTATTGATGCACTTTTAATAACTATTTTGGAATGCAAGCATTATTTTCATTCATAATCCATACCAATGTACAAAATGATACAAAGTTGTTTAAATTTTTCAAAAGTATCAATAGATTATTCAAATATATGCTGCTCATTAAACAGTACTTGTCTGTAATGATTTTGTATTTTATATAGATTAAGCATGTAAAATGCTTAGCGTTTTTATGATTTTTTGCAAGGATGTTGTTTTTTTTTTAGCAATGCCTTTGTCTTTTGTATATTATTTCCTATTAATAATAGGAGGTAACATTTTAAAATGAAGTATGAGTAAATCAAAGCTTTAAATAAATTGTATATGATTTACAATTTCAAATCTGGCATTTAAATAGGACTGTACTATTCAAAATATGTTCTCTCATTACATGGTTTAGATTTGAAGTATAAAACTTTGCTTATAATCTTACACTTCCATTAAAATCTCTTATTGCCATCCTAAATAAGACAGATCCTTAAGATATGATATGAAGCATATGTAGTTAATTAGCTAAGCTATAACAGTACATTGTTTAGTCAAAATGAAGGTGTATGTCATGCTAGAAATACTGAAATTATCTCTTAATATATTGAAGCATGTATTTTATGTTGGTTATGAAACATGCATTTCTCTAATCTAGATTTTTCTTTATGAAACTTCTCTTTTAACAAAATATAATTAATGAGTGACATTTAGGAAATGCAGCCTCTAATTGTGTTGGATTCTTTTTTAGAACTCTTCATTACTCAAAGGTATTGTTCATATTTAATGTTCTCTTAAAAATATTTGTTTTCCAACTATTTCCATGTTAGTTAAAGAAAAGGATTATTGAAAGGCCCTTGGCATGAAAGATCATATGACTTAAAAGGTAGTCAGTGATTTATGACATTGTTACCACCCATCATTGAGTAAATGAGGCTTGAAACTGACTAATGTTTCTCTTCATTTTGTTTGTTGGAAGCATTTATAACTTCCTCCAGGGATTTTTAGAGCTATATTGTAGAGTAGTGCAGAAAAAAGAAATCTTGAACTGTTACTTGGTTTTAATTACATTTGAGAAATAATACTTTGGTAAGTATTACTAGGAATACTTTTGGCTTAGTAAACTGCATTATTTTAGACAACATATCTATTGATAAAGGCAAAAAACACAGTCAATAACAAAATCTTTTTCAAATCAACATTTTTCAAAGTATCAATTAATCAAATTCTATTTTTCTATAACTATATAAAATCATAGAAAGAAAATTAGGTTCTCCCAATTACTTTCTTAGAAATAGTTTAAACCATTTCATAGTTGACACATTATAGATTGAGCTGTTATATAAAGTGGCAAATAGAATGGACATTAAGAATAGTTTCATTGCTTAAAAAGGAAAAAATGGTGTATGAAATGCCTTTCATGTTTTTGTTATAAAGTTAAGAGATCTCTTAATGCACATTCCAACTTCTCTTTTTAACTCAAGTATTATGTTAGATAGAAGTATTTTATACTACCTTTCCCTAGGGTCCCATGATTGAACCCGAACTGGGTTTTGATGCTCTGTGCAGTGGGCAGTCTATTTTATATTAGTTTCTGATGTAAGTAATCTATTCTTTGGGACATTTTCAAGGATAAAAATTTTAATTCTGATATTTAGGATAAGTATAGATAAAGAAGATTAATTCTAATGTTTACCTCTCAGATTTAGCCTTAAAGAGCCTGAAATAAAACATAAAAGATAATGCAAATAATTTATTTAAAATTCAGTAAATTATTGAGAATCTGAGGCAGTAGCATTTTGGAGAATGTGTAACAAAATAGTAGTTAAGAATGGAAGCACCTGTCAGATTTTTTTAGTCTGCATTAGTTTACTCTTGTGCCTTTTGTCAGTTTTGGTGACACTGTTCATTTCAGCACCAACAGCATGAGAAGATAGCATCAAAGCAAGCCCAAAGAGAAGCAATGAAAATGCTTGGAACCATGTGGCCATCAAGGAGAACAACATCAATGGTGCATATGAGTCACCCCTAAGAAATCTACAAACCAGCTGGGAGAAATGCATAGAAGTCCTGCAATATACATGAGAAGCAAACTCAGAGAAACACTATTTTGTATTCATTTTAACCCTGGAATAGCCTGGTACATGTGACTTACATTGCTATCTAAAATTATTTGTTCTACTCTCCTTTTCTTCCATAAACTTTATAGTCATTTTATATTTGTTTCTGGTACTGGTGATTTCTTCCCCATAATCATACACATGGGAATAGCTGAATGCATTCCAGACCAAAATACCCCATCAACATTAATGAATACCAACATTTCTGTTTTGCTGTTAGGTGGCACAGCTGTCTAGATGAGCACCAGAAATTTGGGGTGATGAGATGCCAGACATCTTTTCTAAATAAACTATTTGGAAAAGAGTGAACAAATGGCAAGCCATTTTTTTCTAAATAGATATTCTCTTCTCTTTCACCACTGTCTACAAGAGAAAAGCTATATATGTACATGGAAAACCTGCTCACAACTGGTGGTTTAATATATTTTACCACTGACATAAGGGGTGGGAATAAGTAGGTTTATATAATAAAATGAAATAGTATAATAAATAATAATAGAAGAATAAACTCTGTGTTTCATGTATTCATAATTGTAAACCTATGGTTGCAAATCCTTGTATATTAGAAGATATTTATTCAAGGTAAAAAATATTGTGGGCCAATTTAACACAGAAAGGCTTTATTTCAAGCCTAACACATAAGAATAACAGATAAAATGCATAGCTAAACTTAAATGAAAGAAAATATGAAGTTTCAGAGACAAGAAATTCAAAGTAAAAAGAACAAAGGAGGATGAATCAGAAAAGATCAGTGATAAATGAATCTGAAATAATGACGAATCTGAAGATTTAGCATTCATTTCCAGAATAGATTTAGGCTACAGGCTCTAGACACAAGCCCTGTGAAGAAGTGAGAAAATTTTCCATCCACCTAGAACCTGGTGAGAAAAATATAAAAATTCAGTTAATTTCTACTCAGATTTGTGGGATATACATTATGCTACAAGCATGATGAAGAAACCCGAAGTTAAGAAATTAAAATCAGCCCAGTCAGTATGGCTCAGTGGTTTAGCATTGACTCATGAATCAAGAGGTTGTTGGTTTGATTCCTGGTGATGGCATGTGCCCAGGTTGCAGGCTTGATCCCCAGTAGGGGGCATGCAGGAAGCAACCGATCGATGTTTCTCTCACATTGATGTTTCTATCTCTCTCTATCCCTCTCCCTTCTGCTCTCTAAAATCAATAAAAACATACCTTAAAAAAGAGAAATTAAAATTAAATTTGGAACCATTAAAAAATATAGAGCGCTGGGCAGAGTCACCTACAAACATATGTTATGGTGATACTGTTGTAATTATCTACATATTAATAATAAGGAGGAGCAAAGGGAGGGCCAGACATTCTAAGCATGGCCATCTGGGGCAGCTTCACTGGGAAAGTGCAATTTTACACTCCCCAGGGAACCACTATTCCATTCCCTGCATCTCATGGGGGTAGGGACTGGACAAGGGAAAGATGGACACATGCACAGTGAAGTTGGGGTAACTTAGGAAAGTTGCTTGCCTGTTAGTCTATCCTGGAACAAAGATAATTAGAGAGTAGAGCCACAGCAGGTGCACACAATCTTAGAAGGTTAAAATCCCCAGACAAAGAAATTCTCTCTCTCCTGTTCTTCTGGCCTTGCTCTCATCCGTGTTCACTCCAAAGCCATGTGGCCCTAGAAGTCACTTGGCCCAAGGCCATGCAGACCTCACAGGCAATGGACTACAGCTGGGAACACAAACTAAGCTAGCCTCATTCTGGACTGGACTGTGCAAATATGGAACAGAAACACTGGGCAGTTGCCTTAATCTTAGCTCTGCTGAAGGCACAGCTGGACTTCTTCATGGTGGGACAGAAGGAGAGGGCACATTGCAAACTCAGGGATTTACTTCCACACAAGTAAATACCACATATTCTCCCATACAAATCTTAGAAAATTCCTTTTCTGGTGACATCACAAGAAGCCCACTTCCATGGGCAACCAGTGGGGACATGGAGATCTTCCCACCGAAAACAACGGAGACAGTTTATAACATGAGGCTCCATGGAAAACAAATGCCACAGTCAGTAAACTTGCACTGACATTGTATAAACTACAAGAAGAAATGGCCTAGTCTTGATAAAGAGCCTTAAAGAGAAGTGTGTTTAAAATTATCAAAGATGAAAGAGATGGAAAAGAAAATACAAGATGTTGAGAAAGGCATAGCATGTGCACAGATTTTCAACACCCATTGGTCCCATAAGAATGGGCCTTGGGCCTAGAGCATGTCTTTACCAAGAGATAAAGAGCCTTACATCCTGTACTGGGCTTGTCGCCTTGTATGGGAATATATTTCCCAGATTCAGATTCAGTATGTACTCCTTTGTCCTGCTTAAGCATGTGTGCCATATGGCAGCTGGCCAAACCTATGACCATATCTATCCTCTGCAGAGCAGAAGTGGGGGGTCTTCTGATGTGGTGCAAGAGGAATGTATGCAGGCCAATTGTCTGGCATCGGCTGCCAGGATGGATCTGCTGGAGGGACCTGCTGGCATGTACTATGGAAGGTAATCTTGGCCTTTCTCTTCTCTGAGTGAAGCATTGTCCATCCAGTCAAAACTGTTCAGACTTCTACTCCTGATAATAGGCACTGATGCCACTTGTTCAACTTAAGAGAGCATTAAAAAGGAACAGAATAATTTAATAAAGTACAACAACAACAAGAAAAACTTCTGAAAATGAATAGAATTAAATTTAGAACAGTAGAATTACATTTAAAAAAATGAATACGATGGAAGTGTAGAAAACAACAGAGCAGCTGACAAGAGAATTGAAGCATTTAAATATAGATCTGAGAAAATCACCTGGAATGCAGAGGGAAAAAATGATGCAAAATATAAAAGGTAAATTGAACATGATATATATTGAGAAGGTTCTGCATGTTAATAAGCATTTCAGAGAAAGTGGAGACAATGGTAAAAAAGCAGCGCTTCAAGTCATGATAGTAGAGAGCTATTTTCTTTCAGAGTTAAAAAATCATGAATTCTAAGACTAAAGAAGCCCATAAAGTTTTAACCAGAATTTAAAAGGTCTAAAACATTTTGCTTCTTAATGCATAATAGTGAATTTGCAAGACAACACACATTTTAAAAATCTATCAAAAAATAAGAAAGATCTCTTATGGAAAAAACAATAATTGGAATAGAATTATCATTAGGAAAAATTAATGTATGAAGATTGTGGATAATAACTTTAAAGTACTGAGGAAAAAGTGGTGTTAATTTCAAATGAAGTATTCACACATCATCCCTTACAGAATTACTGAAGGATGAACCTTAGGTAGAAGGTAATTGAATAAGAATGAAAGTAGGTTTATGCAAGAATTAGTGATTAATAAATAAATTATAAAATACTGGTATGTTTAAGTAAGAATTAACTGAAAAATTCATGAAATGACCAATGAAGTGCCTAAAAACAAGATAAAATTTGAATTAAGTTATGAAAGAAATAAAATGAGAGAAAGCAGATTTACAGTAAACTAACATTCTTGCATTATACAAAAAATAGCACAAAAACAAGATTTCATTAAATTAGGCACACATGTTAAAACCTATGGGTAAGCCTAAATTTCTAGAAATAAAATGTAAAACTAAAGTTAGATAGGGTGGCAGGAGAAACCAAGATGGCAGCATAGGTAAGCACCTAACCTGCTGCCTCGCACAACAATCTCAAAACTACAACTAAAAGACAGAAAGGACACCATCCAGAACCACAGGAAAACTGGCTGAGTGGAATTTCTACAACTAGAAGGAAAGAGAAAAGCTCACAGAGAATTGGAGGTACGGCAAAGGGTCTTTGTGCGCGCAGAGAGGAAGGGCGGCTGAGAGCCTGGCTGACTTTCTCTGGCGGAAGGGGGAAGGAAGCCCCCGACCACACTGAACCCCAGTTCTGACTGCACTGAACCCCAGTTCCAGGCAAGCCCCTGGGGACCCACGCTCTTACAGGGGGGAATCTGGACTCTCGGGCAGAGACTCGAGAGCCTGGGAAGGCAGAGGTCTGGAGGCGCACGCGTGCCAGTGTGCACAAAGGCTGCAGAGGTTGCCACAGGCTTTCCCTAGTGGAAGGGAGTCAGAAGCTCCTGACTGCACTGAGCCCCAGTTCTGACTCCACTGAACCCCAGTTCCAGGCGAGCCCCTGGGGACCCACGCTGTTGTGGGGGGAATCTGGACTCTTGGGCAGAGAATCGGGAGCCGGGGAAGGCAGAGGTCTGGAGGTGCGTGCGCGCAAGGGTAAGGCTGACTGGAATCCAAGACTGTCTGCTCCGCCCTGAGACTCCACCCCATCCAAGCTGAGCACAGAGGCTATTTCAATTTGGCAAGTCTAATCCTATAAGGCTGTCTCCAGCACTGAACTTCTCCCAGCATAGACACAGCTGATCCTTACAGCCAACTGGCCTGGAGGTCAATTCCTCCCAGTGATACCAACAACAATCAAGACTTAACTATAACAAGGCTGTACACACAGTCCACAAAGGGGTGCACCAAGAGTGTCCACCTCAGGTTAACTGGGGAGGCCGACCCACTGGGCCATATAGGAAACCTAGCACACAAATCTACCCTACCAACTCAGGGAAGCAGTGAAAATGTGGTGTCAAAGAAACAGATCATAAACGAAAGAAATGGAGGAAAACAAACGACTGGATATAGAATTCAAAACCACGGTTATAAGGCTCTTCAAGAATATCCTAGAAAAGGCCAATAAATATAACGAGACCCTCGAAGATATGAAAAAGGACCAACTAGAAATTAAACATACACTGACTGAAATAAAAAATATTATACAGAGACCCAACAACAGACTAGAGGTACACAAGAATCAAGTCAAAGAATTGAAATACAAAGAAGCAAAAAACACTCAACTGAAAAAGCAAGAAGCAAAAAAAAAAAAAAATCCAAAAAGTTGAAGATAGTGTAAGAAGCCTCTGGGACAACTTCAAGCGTACCAACATCAGAATCATGGGGGTGCCAGAAGAAGAGAGAGAGCAAGATACTGATAACCTATTTGAAGAAATAATGACCGAAAACTTCCCCCACCTGGTGAAATAGACTTACAAGTCCAGGAAGCGCAGAGAACCCCAAACAAAAGTAATCCAAAGAGGACCACACCAAGACACATCATAATTAAAATGCCAAGAGCAAAAGACAAAGAGAGAATCTTAAAAGCAGCAAGAGAAAAATAGTTAATTACCTACAAGGGAGCACCCATACGATTGTCAGCTGATTTCTCAACAGAAACTATGCAGGCCAGACGGGAGTGGCAAGAAATTTTCAAAGTGATGAAAAGCAAGAACATACAACCAAGATTACTCTACCCAGCAAAGCTATCATTCAGAATTGAAGGGCAGATAAAGAGCTTCACAGATAAGAAAAAGCTAAAGGAGTTCATCACCACCAAACCAGTATTATATGAAATGCTGAAAGGTATTCTTAAAGAAGAGGAAGAAGAAAAAAGTAAAGATAAAAATTATGAACAACAAATACGTATCTATCAACAAGTGAACCTAAAAATCAAGTGAATTAAAAACCTGAGGAACAGAATAATCTGGTGAATATACTAGAATCAGCGGCATAGAAAGGGAGTGGACTGATAATTTTCAGGAGGAAAGGGGTATGGGGGGGGGGGTTCAGGAAGAGACTGGACAAAAATCATACACCTATGGATGAGGACAGTTGCGGGGAGGTAAGGGCAGAAGGTGGGGTGGGAACCGGGTGGAGGGGAGCTATGGGGGGAAAAAGGAGAAACAATTGTAATAATCTGAATAAAGATTTATTTAAAAAAATAAAGTTAGATAGGGTGAATGAGGAGTAATGCAAACTGGATCAATCCAATAAACAGTAGGAAAAGAATGTGGGGGATTATGTATCAGTAATCACCATAAGTTAAAACTGATATAACCACTCTCACATGTATTAAAAATATCTAATAAAGTTTAAAATGTGCATAATTAATGACCTAGTACTTTTATTTTTCTAGATGTATATTAGAAACTTTTACATTGAGTACTAGCAGACATAAAGAATGATATTTTTGTTTATTCCTGCATTTTTTTGTTGCAGAGAGAAACTGTAAAGAACATAAATATCCATCAGGACAGAAATAAATAAAATATGATTATTTGTATTTTTAAGCATAATATAGCAAATAAAATGGATAAACTTTATCTGGGAATGTAGCTCTAGGTAGATTTAAACATACAATATTGAGTTAACCATATGATTTTAGTTTTCTAGGCTGTCATAAAAGATTACCACAAACATAGTGGTTTAAACAAGGTAAATTTATTATGTTATAGTTCTTTAGGTCAGGAATCTGACATGGGTCTCATCAGGCTAAGATCAGCATAGTGTTAGGGCTATCTATTCTGTAGGCTTTTGATTATTCAGTCATGGAAAAGTTTAGTTGCATTTAGTTATAAGACTGATATTCCAATTACTGGCTTTCTATCAACCTTCTTGGAGGCTGCCCTTTAGCTCCCAGGGCCCTCTCTCTGATCTTTGCACATACCCCAGCATCTCAGAACCAGGAATAGTATTGCCAGAGGAATTAGTGAGCCAGATTTCCCAGACATGAGTGGAACTGGGGGTCCTTGGGGTACTGCTGAAATATTTTAACAAGCTGTCATGGGAGAATGAGATGTGGTAGAAGACTTCATTTGCGTGGAGTTACAGTCCTCAGGTTCTAAAGTTCCATGCCCCTTAAACCAGCCCTGAAAGAGGAGCAGCTGTGGATACAGCAAAGCCAAAAGAGGAACACCTTCCAGAGCTTCCATTCCATGTTGCCGGGTCCAGTTCAGCATCAGTTAATTAAAAGTCCACCAGTCCCTTGTGTGGGTCCCACATGGCCATGAGTCACGTGGGCACAGGGGAGCACATCCCCTGCCACAGGAGTCCCAAGCGCCCAGGACTCCAGAGAGAGTAAAAAACTAAGAATGTGCTCCTTTGTTTAAAGTTTAAACATTCAAGTTTCACACCCTTGCAGTGGCCACACCTTTTCTGGCCACTGACTTGCTCTCAGTTGTGACTGACAGCAAGGTAGGCACCTTCCCACATCACTCAGACCTTACTGGGCATGCATCCAAGTCACCTTTGTTCAGTCCCTTTTTCCATCGATCAGTGGGGAATAGACTTGGAGAGTGTTAAATAAGCAAAGATGCATAAATGTCATGCCTATATTATCTAGTCTTCCCTTTACTCCTTTCCTGTTAAATTATAACCAGATTATTGTAACAGTTATCAATAGGATGTCCAATTTTCTCACATTACTGTCATCAGACTCACTCTTTTGCCTCTGCATCTTTCTGAGTACAGTTAATTCATGTGATTAGATTATATCCACCTAAATAATCCAGGCTTATCTCCAAATCGCAAAGTCCTTAACCTTAGAACTGCAAATTCTCTTTTGCTCATAGGTTTCATTGTATAGGGCATGGACTTCTTTGGAGAGGTTCATTAGTCTGTCTACCATATAGTCCAACCTCTAGCCTCAAAGGTTCACATCGATCCCAACTATAATTATCCTCATCCCAACAAGGTTGCAACACTTTACACCATCAATTCAGAATCCAATAATCTCAATAAACTTTCATCATCTCAAAAGTCCAAAATCCCATCATTTAAATCATCTAAATTAGGCATGGGTGAGTCTCAGTATAATCCATCCGCCACAATTCCTTTCCATTTTCGAACCTGTGAAACTAAAGAAACATGTTATATGCTGGAAAAATGCAATGGTGGGACAATAAAAGAATGAGTTAATATAATCAGTCCAAAATAGGAGAAAATGGAAGAAAAATCTGAGGCACTGATCTCAAGTAACTTTGAAATTCAGCCACACAAACCTCATTAGGTTCAAGGCCTAGAAATGATCCTCTTCAGCTTATGCTCTATCTTCTGGTTTAGCGCCTGACCTCTGAATCATCCTGTTTTTTACAGAAGATAACTTGTCTTTACAACCGAGTCATTTATCAGCTGGTTCCCTGCTGCTGGAATTTTGTGAATCCAATACCTTTTATTTTATATTGTTTCTTTTCCATTCAGTCCGATCTGGCCCTGTTTCTGCTGATATAAAATTCTCAAGAACCTTGTGGCTCTCCCATGGATGTCACAAAGATTCACTCCATTAAACACCAGACTAGACCATGGATCTGTCCTAGATAATTCAGTATTATAGAATAAACTTTTGTGAAAAAAGTGTAAAAACGAATTAATATTGTACATTATTTATGGACTAGAGGCCTGATGCATGAAATTTGGCCCTCGCAGCCCCAGCTTTGTCCGAAAGGTTGTCTGGAATGTTGTCCGGAAGGTCGTTCAGCCATCTGGTCTAATTAGCATATTATGCTTTTATTATTATAGATTATTATAGATAAGTATGTAGAGAAATAAAAAAGTCATAAGGAAGAACACACAGTGACTTCATAATAAAGATATATATCTGTGGAAGAAGATTTGATGAAAAATAGAAAAATGAAGGGGATTTTAAAAGAAGCTATTTACTTTTATTGGGTCTTTTTCTTAAAAAATACTTCTGAAGCAAAAACATGTTGGTATTGGTTAATTCTCGATGTTAGATACCGAGGTGTTTGTTACATCAGTCTCTGTTATTTCCTATAATTTAAAAAGATTCACAACTAAATATATGAGAAGACAATATTCAGGGAATTGTTCTAATAAATGGATTTTAGGTCAGCAGCTCAACAATGGGCTTTCTGAATTTAGCCAAAGCCTCTAAAGATGCCATTATGCAGAGACAGAAGGACAGACAGGTAGTTTCCAACATTTAGCATGTGCTTCTCTGTGGAGTTCAGAAAATGCTTTGTAGGTGTTATTTTTATACAGTATTAGTTACAGAAGTAGACAATGGTTATTAATCTCCCAGAATGCCATAATTTTTCCCATAAGAATTGTGAAATTGTTACAGTATACTGAAACGTTTTAAAAAGTCAGATACATAAACCCTTTACCTTTCATTAGGTTTTATTATTAATATTTTACTTTTTAGACATAGAATTTTAACTTTTAAACCTAATGATTAAATAACAATTAAAAATTCAATATCTACTAATGAAGGTATCAATTACAGGGTGTGGCAAAAGTAGGTTTACAGTTGTTTATATGGAAAATAATGAAATAATTAGTAAATAATAATGCAAGAATAAACTTTTATGTACTCACAACTGTAAACCTACTTTTTTCATATCCTGTATATACACATGACACCTTTATTTCTTCTTATAAATAAAATTGATTAAAAGAAGTTCCACATGTTTCTGCTATTCTCATCATGGTACAGTCTCCTTACTATTGGTGATAACCAGGGTGTACATGCTCATAGTTTCCATGATTTCTGTTTCAGAAAAGCGAAGGACCAATTGTGGACCAACATCAGTTTTCAGTTAAGGTAATGACCCTCACATTAAATCAAATCTGAAAGGAGTTGGAAGAAGCATTTTTAGGGGACATAACAATGAAGTACTCATTTAGTTAAAATGTAATATAATCAAAGCCCAGCAAGTTATTTTGTGGCTATCAACAAATTGATTCTAAAGTTTATATAAAAAGGCAAAAGAGTCAGACTAACTAACACAATATTGAAGGCAAAGAACAAAGTTGAAGGACTGATGTTACCCAACTCCAAGATTTACCAGAGGCATACCTCGGAGATATTGTGGGTTTGATTCCAAGACCACTGAAATAAAGCAAATATTGCAATAAAGGAAGTCACATGAAATTTTTGGTTTCTCAGTGCATATAAAAGTTATACTATAATCTATTAGTATGCAATAGCACAATATCTTAAAAAGTACATACTTAATTAAAAAATACTTTATTGATAAAATACTCTAACCATCTTCTGAACCTTCAATGAGCTGTAACATTTTTGCTGGTGGAGGGTCTGTCCTTTAATGTTAATGGCTGCGGACTAACCAGGTGGAGGGTGCTGAAGGTTGGGAATGGCTGCGGTAATTTCTTAAATAAGACTACAATGAATTTTGCAGCACTGATTGACTCTTCCTTTAGCAAAAATGTTCTCTGTAGTATGCAGTGCTGTTTGATAGCATTTTATCCGCAGTGGAATTTCTTTCACAATTGTAGTCAATCCTGTCAAACCCTGACACTTCTTTATCACCTAAGTTTATGTGACACTCTAAATCCTTTATCATTTTAACATTATTCATAGCTTCTTCACCAAGAGTAAATTCAATCTCCAAAAACCAGTTTCTTTGTGCATCCATAAGAAGTAACTCCTCAATCATGAAAGTCTTATCATGTGATTATAGATATTCAGGAGCCACTTCTACTTCTAGTTATCTTGCTACTTGGGGTTGCTACATATAAAGCTAGAGATATCAGGTTGGTAGCTTACTAAAAGAATAAACAAAAAAATTAATAGATCAATAGACAGAATTGAAAACACAGAAATAGAGTCTCATATAGTCAGCTGATCTTTGACAAAGGAGCAAAGGCCATATAATGGCACAAAAATAGGCTTTTCAACAAATGGTCTGGAAACACATCCAAAAAGAAAAAAATGAAGGTAGACACAGACCTTACACCATTCACAAAAATTTACTCAAATTGGATCACAGACCTGAAAGTAAAATGCTAAACTATAAAACTCCTAGAAGTTAACACAGGAGGAACTCTAGATGATCATGGGTATGATGATGCCTTTTGAGATACAACATCAAAGACACAATCTATGAATCATGAAATAAAAAAATGATAAATTAGACTTCATTAAAATAGAAAACATCTGCTCTTAGGAGAGTAAGGCCAACAAAATGAGAAAAAAAAAACCATAGACTTGGAGAAAATATTTGCAAAATCTCTTCTGATAAAGAACTTATTGAAAGTGAGAAAAAAAATAAATCTTAAAACTCAACAATAATTAAATGAATGATCTGATTTAAAAATGGACCAAAGACCTTAATAGACACGTTATCAAAAAAGATGTACAGATGGCAAATAAGCATATGAAAGATGGTCCAAATCATAGGTCATGCAAATTAAATTAATGAATATCACTACATCCCTATTAGAATGACCAGAATCCTGAACATTGACAATACCAAATGCTGACAAAGATGTGGAGAAATGAGAACTCTTATTCTCTGCTGGTAGGAATGCAAAGTAATACAGACACTTGGAAAACAATTTGTGGTTTCCTACAAAATTAAATGTGCTCTCACTACATGATCTAGCAATCATGCTCCTTGGTATTTACCCAAATGAATTGAAAACCATGGCCATATACAAACCTGCACATGAATGTTTATAGCAGCTTTATTTATAATTTCTAAATCTTGAAAACATCTAATATTTCTTTCATTAGGTGAATAAAAAAATAAACTAATCTATTCATATAACAAAATATTATTTACTGCTCAAAAGATATAGGCTAGCAAGAATCTATATGGATGAAAGCACATGGAAGAACATATATGCATATTATTAATGTAAACAAAAGCCAATCTGAAAAGGCTACATACTGTATGATTCCAATTATATTACATTATGGAAAAGACAAAACTATGAAGACAATAAAAATATCCAAGTAGCCAAGAAGATGGTGCAGAGGGATAAATAGAGCACAGATAATTTTTAGGGTAGTGAAAATACTATGTATAATAATGGAATTATAGATACATATCATTATACATTTATCCAAATCCATAGAATGTACAATACCAAAGATGAGCATTAATATAAATTACAGATGCTGAGTGATTATGTGTGTTAATGTAGCTTCTTCCTTGGTAACAAATGTACCATTCTGGTGAGTGATGTTGATAATGGTGTAGTTTATTCCTATGTGGGAGCAGGAAGTATATGGGCACTCTCTGTACCATCCTCTTAATTTTTTCAGTGAACCGGAAACTGCTGTAAATAAACAAGTCTTAAAAAAAATAAAAATAGAGAAGAGCAGAGGTGAGTGGCAGAGATGCCATGTTGAGTTACAGCTTCCATCTCATTCCCAAGGTTAGGATACACTGTTGTCTCTGAGATCCCTGGCACACTCTTTGAGTTTTACAACAAATTCTCATATTTTGCATAAGATAAAAAAAATGACAAAAAACAATAATTCTGTATAGTATTTCCCTCACTATTTTATTTTTTATTTCCCTATTAATGTTGACTGTCAAATAGATAGACCTTACCAATAAAAGAAAAAATAAATTGCAGACTTCAGATAATTGGAGAAAATATTATACATGTTATTATATAGCTATTCAATGCATATAAACATGTGGTATTTAATATGAAAATTATATAGCACTTAAAAAACAGCATCATTAAATTCCTCAAAAATGAACTTCCTTAATTTTTTTATTTTTAGTGTGCAAAATTCTGAAAGAATGTCATGAATGGCAATCCAGCACAAGCCTATAAAAAATTACTTTGTATTATTTAACAAGTTAATCCCATTAACATTCTCCCTTCTTATACAGTTCCAAATGTAAAAAGACTAGGCAGAAATCCACAGAATAAAAAGACAAATCTAGGTGAAATTTCAAAGAACTGGAAAGCATAATGTACCAAGTTTTATACTAATAATTTATGACATTACTTCTCTGGACAATAATATTAGAAACCATTTAAGATTAGTGAGCCTCTTCTAATTATTATTATTAGTATTCTATATGTGTAACTGATTTTTCTGTTTAAAATTTTAAGTGGCTAAGTTGTTTTGTTAATATTTTTTGTTATTAATTTCAAATTTTATTACATTATGCTCAGATGGATGATTTTCAGCCTTGTCAATATTTTATATTGTGATTTTTATTTTTCTAATTTTAAGGGATTTAATCATTTGCATTCTCACCAAGAGTTCATTTGTAGGGTCTCTTAGAGTGGCCTAAAGCTTATCCTAAAAGTTTTACAATTTATAAGATTTACATAAATTACCTAGTAATGATCAATATTTATAACTAAAAATATAATTTAAAAATGATTTTTGCCAAACCTCAGCTATCACTATAGTGATAGAGATGTCATTAACAGTATTAACCCCCATATAATTCTATTCATAGGTAAGTTATTTTAGTTATACTTGAAAATTCCAATATGAATTTCTAGAAAATAAAAGCACAATTTAAGCATTCAATGAGTTCATCAGATTAGCACAACCACAATATTTAAGATTACATTTGAATTAGCACTTTAAATTAAACAAGTGATTATAACTGAAGGCCTAATTTTAACTAAGATCACATATGTATCAAGCATCAACAGTTTGCTTTAGTAGACGCTTTCTAATTGTTGACTGCGCTAGTAAACAAATTAGCTTTTTCAATTAGTGTAAACATCCCTTACTGCTTTGCATGGAAAACAATAATTTCGCTTTCAGACAACTCATGATTAGAAATACTCCCAACATGTAATAAAATTTTTTAATAGTAATAGATAGTAAACTACTACTTCTGCTACTAATAACATATATATCAGTTTAGACTGTGGTATCAAGCAGACTTTAAATATGAATGATTTTGACAACAAAGTCTTTCCCATGTTATATCCATCATGTTTAGATGCTGGTCTTCATTTTTTACTAATTCTGAGATTCACAGTAAAAAGCAGGTCATATCTATGAAATACTACCTTCAGGGATAAGGAAAGGAAGCATTTGCTGGGAATAGTGGTGTTGTGAAGACCACAATAGATGTCTTTGAATGAATCTATGAATGCAGCTTTGTAAGGCATATGACATGGAGTGGAATTGTTGAGTCACAGGGTAATACCTACTGCCAAATAGTTTTCTGAAGTGGTTAGAACATTTCATATCCCATTTGTATTGCATCAGTTTCTACATCTTCACTTATTTTTATATTTCATCTTTTGCAATTTAACTGTTCTCATAAAAGTATATCATATCACTTTCTTGTTTCAATTTGTAATTTTTTGAAAACTACTGAAGTGTAACAACTTTTCACATATTTAGTTGCCTTTTGTATATCATCTTTTGTGAAAGTTTATTCAAATATTTTTCCTATTTTTAAAGTTGGGTTGGCTGCCTTTTTCTTATTGATTCATAGAAACTTCAATTATTTATCCTTTTTTTGATATATCGTAAATGTCTTCTCCAATTTGGTAAGTTACATTTTTATTTCCTTCCTGATGCTTTACTGGACAAAGGTTTCTATTTTAATATGGTTCATCATGAATTTCCTGTGATAGCTAGCGAAAAGGGAACAAACCCTAGTACAATGATGGTGGGAATGCAGACTGGTGCAGCCACTGTGGGAAAAAAGTATGGAGTTTCCTCAAAAAACTAAAAATGGAACTCCCATTTGACCTAGTGATCACACTTCTAGGAATATATTCTAAGAAACTTGAAACACCAATCAGAAAGAATATATGCACCCTTATGTTCATAGCAGCACAATTTACAATACCTAAGATTTAGAAACAGCCCAAGTGCCCATCAGCAGATGAGCGAATAAAAAAACTGTGGTATATTTATTCAATGGGATATTATGTGGCTGTTAAAAAGAGGGAATTCTTACCATTTGCAACAGCATTGATGGACCTGGAGAGTATTATACTAAGTGAAATAAGCCAGTCAGAGAAAGATAAGTATCACATGATCTCACTCATATGTGGAATCTAATAAACTAAATAAACTGATGATTAAAAATAGACCTAGAGACATAGAAGCATGAACAAACTGTTGAATCTCAGAGGGAAGGCAGGGGAGAGTGGGTAGGAAGAGATCAACCAATGAACTTGTGTGCATACATGCATAACCCATGGACACAGAAAATGGAGTGGTGGGGGCCTCGGGGTGTCAGGAGTGGGCTAAAAGAGGTTAATGGTGGCAAAAGGAGTACTTTTGTAATACTTTCAACAACAAAGATTTTGAATAAAGAAAAAAAGAAAATTAGTCATATCAAATTATATATATATATATATATATATATATATATATATATATATATTATGCAAATTAGGCCAGGATGTTGTAACAGTCAGGAGGAGGCTGCGCAGGCAGATGAGGCCCAGAGCAGAGGCAGAGAAAGAGACAGGGGGGCCTGCCTGAGTCACCACGGAGTGAACACAGGCAGGGGGGCCTGCTCCAGCTGCAGCGCACCAGCAGTCCCACCTCTGTGCATGAGCTGCAGAGGAAACACCTTTTCTGACCGCTCATTGGCTAAGCTACTGGTACACCACTCACAGTCTTCTTGGTAACTTGGGTAATAAGAATCCAAGAAGGTGATCTAGGGTTTTTCCACCTCATTCCTGGAGAAAAAAATGAAGGTCTGATACTGGAGGGGCTAAGAAATGTCATATCCTGCCCTAGCCGGTTTGACTCAGTGGATAATTCCTCAGCTTGCCAACCGCAGGGTCCGGATTTGATTCTGATCAAGGGCATGTACCTAGGTTGCAGGCTCCTTCCTGGCCAGGGCCCAGATCAGGGCTCATGCAGGAGGCAACCAATCAAAGTGTAGCTCTCACATTGATGTTTCTCTCTGTCTTTCCCTCTCTCTCCCACATTCTCTAAAAATCAATAGAAATTGATTTGGGATCCTTTTTATTTTTGCCCAAACGATTTTCCTCAATTATATAGAAAAGATTCCTTTATTAACTTTTGGTCGAGAATATGTTCATTTATTTTCAGAAAACAACTCCAAGACCATGTGGATTCCTGCAACAGAGAGGAATTGACAGGTCTGCTCCAACCACGAAGACAAGAGGAGAAACAGTCCAGAGATGGAAGACGCTGACGACGCCTTGCCACGCTAGCAGTCAGCAGCTGTGCATCACAGCAGGTTGCCTAGGACCAAACCAGAGAGGGTCGGACCTGCATTGCCACCATGTGCCCACCATCCAGATATCATTGCTGACATGTACACATAAGGAACTGTTTGACATTGAAACGGGGACTCAGAACTGTTGGACATTGAAATTGGGACTCAAACATTTTTTGTTGTTATATGTTTACTTCTAGTCTGCAGAGGCAAGATTTTTTAAAGGAAAGAAATGGGGGGGGAAAAAATAGATACAGAGGCAAAGAAGCATTGAACAGACTGTCAAGGAGGTTGGCGGGGGCGGGGGGGGGGAGGGGCTGTAAGAGATCAGCCAAAGGAGAAGGCAGAGGAGGTTGGCGGGGGCGGGGGGGGGGGAGGCAGAGGAGGTTGGCGGGGGCGGGGGGGGAGGGGCTGTAAGAGATCAGCCAAAGGACTTGTACGCATGCATATAAGCATAACCAATGGATACAAGACACTGGGGGGGAGGGCAGGTAAAGGCATGTACTGGGGGAAAGGAGAGGCCGGGGGGGAGGTCAATGGGGAAAAAAAAAGGAGACATATGTACTACTATTTGTAATACTTCAAACAATTAAAAAAATAAAATAAATAAAAAGTATATAAAAATATAAAAAAATTAAAAAAATAAAAATCAATAGAAAAATATCCTCAGGTGAGGATAAAAAAAAAAAAAAAGAAAGAAAGAAATGTCATAGCCTATGAAAGAGACATCTTGAAAATGCCTAAATAAAGTTGTCATTTTTTCGTGGTGAAGGGACTGGAGTCCGTGTTGATGAAAACACCTTGATGGCTACGGCAGCCTCTGGTTTCTCAGTATTTCCCTTTCCTCTACTACACACATCACAGTAGCTCTCTGCCTGGCCAAGCCCTGATCCTCAGAATCCACAGAATCCACAAATTATCCCAGAAGAATAAATCCAAAGCCAATCACCCAACTAGCTTAAAATGACTCCTCTTTGTCTAAAAACCTATCTATACAATCTAGCTACTTCCAACAGATATAAAAAGGGTTTTAAAATATGACTTTTTAAACCTTCTACATGTATTTGATGGTGGGTTAGAAGTGTGGTCTGAGAGTAAAAGTGTAGCTGCATGAGTGGAAGAGCCACATTTTGAGACAGAAAAAACTTTAGATTATAATTGTTTTATGGGAATTTTCCCCCCACATTCTTAAGAAGCAGAAAAAGCTTTCTAATTCCAAATATGGCAAAATGTATGTCATTAAAGATTTCATGATATGTTTAAATATCAAAATGTCAAAATGAAATTGCCACTGGTAATATGTCATAATGTAGAACTGAGTAGATCCTTGGATCTTGTTCCTCTGTTGCCAAGAGGAGACATGAGGTTTAACTATGATTAATGATGATCCTCAAGCTTAAGTAATTAGTGATGATTTCAGAATTAGAATCCAGCAATTCCAGCACTCAATCTACCACGTTTCCCCGAAAATAAGACATCCTCCGAAAATAAGACCTACATACATGTTTCCTTCTGAGTGAAATATAAGGCATCCCCCGAAAATAAGGCCCCAGGCTCTGTCTCAGAATGAAAATTAATTTACCGTAAACTGGTCGCTAGGGCCGCCCCGACTGGCGTCTAGCAACCAGTGACATTACGCGGAGTCCTGACGTCACTGCTGTGTGGAGGCGGAGCGGAGGTCGGAGTGAGCGGTGAGCGCGGGGCGGGAGAGAGGAGGAGACTTTCACAGATGCGTGTAGAAGAACAGGAGGATTAGAGCGGACGGGACGCGGTGAAGGTGGTGAGTGCTGGTCTGTCTCTGGTGACACTACTTGATGCTCACAGCCGCCTTCATGATGACTGAAGGTTCTCAGTCAGTGGCAGACCCTGCTCCAGCCCAGATCCAGGCCCCAGCAAGCCCAGTGACAGTCCCCAGGCAGGCCCCAGGGGGTAAATGTCTGATAAAGGGGTAGGGGGGATGTCTGGTGAAGGTGTTCAGTGGCACAGGGGTGGGGGGAGAGGGATCACTTAAAATGACACAGGAGGATCAGAGCGGGCAATCAAAATGACACAGGAGGATCAAAAGGGGTTACTAACATTGTAATCCCCCCTCTGATTCTCCTGTGCCATTTTGATTCCCCCCTCTGATCCCCCCTGTGTCATTTTGAGTGATCCCCCTCCCCCCACCTTGATACCCCAATTCCTTTTTTTTTTACCCCTAGAAATGAGTGCAAAAAGAAAAAGCTACTCCGTGGAGTACAAGAAAGGAATCGTGGAAGACTCTTGGGGCCAAAATCTTACTGCTTTCTGCAAAGAGAAGATGTTGAGTATCCGATTGGTCCGAAAATGGCGAGCAGAGTATGGTAACCTCATTGAACAAGTGGACAAGGGAAATGCTAAAAAGTGCAAGTGTGGATCAGGTCGGCAACCATTATTTTCTGAGCTGGAACACCTGATCTGTGAATGGGTTGTTGACAGGAGAGCAAAGGCTTTGGTTGTGAATAGGGCTCAGATTCAAGAATTTGCTCTTGCAATGGCACCACAGTTTGACATAGCCCCCGAAGACTTCAAAGCATCACAACACTGGCTGGATAATTTCCTTCAGCGAAGTGAACTGTCTTTAAGAAGATCTACAACATTGTTTAGGTTGGAAGATACTCAAGTTATTAAGCGAGCACTTGCATTCAAGTCCTTTATTGATGATGCTGACTTCTCTAAATACAATCTTTCCAACATGATTGCTATGGATGAAACTGCAGTGTTTATGGGCCAATCATCTCAAACAACAATTGAACAGCGGGGTGCCTCCTTAGCGTACATTCCCTCCACTGCTTACGAAAGTGCACGTGTTTCCTGTATTTTGGCAATTCGTCTGGATGCCACTAAAATCCCACCTTTAATCATTTCTAAGGGCAAGAAGGAAAAGATTGAACGTGTTTTGGGCATTTTTATTCTTGAAACTGAAAAAGCCTGGGCCACACAAGCAGTTATAAGGAAGTGGGTCGATTTAATGCTGCCGCTTGTTATGCGAGGGAGCCAAAGAGGTCTGCTAGTCTGGGATGCAGCCAGCACTCACCGTGCTAAAGACATGAAGACATTTCTTCACGAAGGAAAAATAGATCAGATAATGATTCCCGCAGGAATGATGGCCTATCTCCAGACTCTTGATATTGCAATAAACAAGCCATTCAAAGACAATTTGTGCATGGAAATTAATGACTACATTGAAAATAGAATGGAGAGAAATCAGCGTGGAAACTTTGTGAAACCTAAACTGCAAGAAGTTGTGACTTGGGTGAAGAATTCATGGGAGAAAATCACTGACAGTTGCATTGCAAATGCACTGCGAGCAGGCTACCTTAACAAGAAGTACTCATTTAAAGACAGTGCTATTGCTAAACATGAGAGATTTGGTCCACTGATTCTGAAAGAAATGGAGTCACAAGAAATTCACCAGGAAATTCAGGAATTAGATTGTTATGATGATGTTCCAGAAGATGATGACATGATTGTCACTGAATAAATGAGTAAATTCTTGATACTGTAGGATTCATAGTTTGTCTGGTTTGTGTTGACAACTACCGTACTACCGTACCATATACAGGTAATAAATTTCCTTTATTTTCATTTAACAATAAATGTGTACCGTATTCTTCTTCATGGAAAAATAAGACATCCCCTGAAAATAAGACCTAGCGTGTCTTTGGGGGCAACAATTAATATAAGACACTGTCTTATTTTCGGGGAAACACGGTAGTATGCTTTTTACTCTACCATCTAACCTTGATTATGAGAGCATTTCAAAATCAAGATGTTTACGTTAATGAACATTAATCTTTTAATGTTTACCTACTAGGAAATTTGGTAGAAAATTTAAAAATACCATCTTCACTTAATTTAGAAAATTGTTTTATTATTTTTGTAGCATAAAATGAATAATTGCCACTTGTTCGAACTTATGAGTTCCCTCAATGGTCATTGATAAGTTATACAAAACTTGAAAAAAAAAGAATGAAAGAAAAGTTGAAAGTAGCTCTGATGTAGATGATTTTATTAGGAGAATACTTAATACCTGGAATTATTTTGAAACTAAAGGTGTAATCCATATGGTTAAGTTAGGAATCTAAAATTCATTCTTGGGGGGCAGTAGAAAAGTGGCTCTAACTTTGAATAAAACTCAGAATAAAAAGGCATTTGCTGTAATGACATAATTCTTAGAGAATTAGTTGCTGAGAGGTCACTGGAGGAAAAAGTGAAATCATTTTTCCATTTATATGAGTTTAAAATAATTTTCATATTATCAAGTCAATCCTTTTCATAAAGATATATAATGTAATAAAAGATTCTAGTGATATAGTTAAGACAGTTCAAATTCTTTATTATTTTAATGAATAATAGCATGACCTTGGCACCATGGATGAACATAAAAATAATTGTTCTAAGATACTGAAAAGCATTTTAGATTAATGCAATAAAATCAAAATAATATAAGAAATTTATATTGCTTTAGGAGTGTACCACAAAACTTAAAAACATGCTTTTACTATTAAAAATATACCTTAAGTCTTGAATAAGTACATATTTCTAGCCCAAGATAGTCTCTGATTAATGTACCAATTGCTATGGTCTTAGATGTGTGTATTTTGTTTTTAATTTTCATGAAAAATTGAAGGATTTATTTGAAACTTTTTTGCTTTTTAAATAAGTTCTACTTTTTCAATTATAGTTTACGTAAAATATAATATTGGTTTTAAGCATACAATATAGTTCTTAGACATTTTATAGCATCAAGTGATAATTCAATAAATCCAGTACTGATCTGACACCATTCATAGTTAGTACAACAGTATTGACTATATTCTCTATGCTGTACTTTACATTCCTATTTCTATATCTATAACTAGCAATTTGTGTTTTGTAATCCCTTTAACTTTTTCACCCATCCCTCAACCCCCCAACTCCTCTAAATCCCCTACCCCAGTGGTGGGAAAACCACTGCTCACTCACGAGCCACATGCGGCTCTTTGGCCCCTTGTGTATGGCTCTTCCACAAAATACCATGGCCTGGGCGAGTCTATTTTGAAGAAGTGGCGTTAGAAGAAGTTTAAGTTTAAAAAATTTGTCTCTTAAAAGAAATTTCAATCATTGTACTGTTGATATTTGGTTCTGTTGACTAATGAGTTTGCCGACCACTGTCCTATACCATTGTCTGGCAACCATCAGTTTGTTCTCTGTACCTATGAGTTTGTTTCTATTTTGTTTGTTCCTTTATTTTATTTTGTAGTTTCCATATAAAGGTGAAATTATATGGTATTTGTCTTTCTCTGTCTGACTTATTTCACTTAGCATAATACCCTAGAAGTTCATCCACGAAAATAGTAAAATGTTATTCTTTGTTATGACCAAGTAATATTACATTGTATAAATGCACCGTTATGCTTCCTTATCTTGGCCATTGTAAAAAGAAATTCTGCAATGAACATAGGGGTATACAGGATGATACCTAACCAACTGAACCACACCAGCCAGGACCATTGGTTGATTCTTATATGTGTCATGACTAAGAATCAAATTTCCAACCTTAGTATATCTGGATGATCCTCTAACCAACTGAGTAACCTGAGCAGGACAACATCAGCTTTCTGTCAATTAGTTGTCTAAGAATTACCACACCTTATCTATTGTTTCCAGTCCAGTTTCCCAACTTCCTCTTAATAGATTCAAGTACTTAGAAATGCCCCTTCTAACACAAAGAGCTTTGCAGGAAAAAGTATTCTGAAGTACAGCTGTTCTAAAAGGAAAGAGTAACACTTTGAAGTAATGACCTGGATAATTAATGCTGAATTCCAGTACAAATCCTATTCCTACAGAAGTACTTATGACATCCACATTAATACTAAATGAGCCCATCAGAATTAATGTCCTTGCAATAAATACCAAAGGAGTTGAAAATGATTAGGCTATTATTGTAAAGTGCTACATTGAAAGACAAAAAAGACTAAGGCTTAAAAGAAAATAGTAGTGATTTGTTTCAGAGACAAGAGCTACTGGATCCCATATTTGCTAAAAATAATAAAGATATAAAACTACATAGAAGTCCTATTCACAATTTCAATAAATTTTTAAAAATCAGTATGTCTAAATTCCATGAAAACTGGTAACAATACCCTACCTCTTCTTTAACAACCTTATACCTTACATCTTATATTCCATATATACATATGAAATCTATAGAAACATATTTTCCTCATATATAACTTTAAGGTTTTATTCTTGAAACAATGATACTGTGTCCATATTAATTTATGATCTAAATAATAAAACCTTAAAATAACTACAGAGTGTCCTAATCTAGTCATTTTCAAACTGATTCACAACCCAAGATATCCGTTTCCTAAAGAGCCTGCCATGACAGGAAGTGAAATGAAGCAAAATCTATGGTGAAAGAGTCTTTCTTCCACCCCCCACCACACCCACTATAAGCTGAGCAGCTCCTTTGTTCTGTTTTAACTTTTACGCTTCTGTGTAAGGTTTTAGTGGGAAAAAGCATTGCATGAAAACAATTTTTTAAATGAGTTTGGAGAGGATTTTCCTAATAAAAATTCCTGAAGCAAATGATCAGTTATTGTATCTTTAAGTAAATACAGAGCTTTCTATGACCTTGTTTTGGTTCTCAGTGAAGACTGAACTATAGCATTCAAATATCTTCAACTAGCTACAATGCTTCTTTTCTTAATTATCTCAAAGCTTACCCAAGTCACTGACTGTATTGCTAGTGAGCTTTCTCAAATGTAGCCCTGATAATATCATTACTTTGCCTCTAAGCCTTCCAATGCTTTCCATGCATACAACATAAATTCAAACTTCTAAAATGGCATCTATCATCTTTTACCACAACCCAATTAAAAAAAAAAAGCACAAACATATAAAAGGTTTTTAATTAATATTACATTAGTAACACACTATACTGATTTATATTTGCACGTTTTGGGACATGTTGCTTAGAATATCTTTCACTTTGACCATAATGGTAGATATGCACAGAAGACAAACTCATGAGTGACTTCTGCAATTATTCTGAATATAATTGATAATGCCCTTCTTTACTTTACTTCTATAGATAGTATATATTTTTACTCATATCTCTCACAGACTCCAATATACATATTTCCATAGAATCACAGTTAAACTATAAATCTGAATTTTCAACAAATCAGGCAGGTGATATTTCTGCCAAAAAGCTTTTAAGAATTACTGTCTTTTGCCTCTAAGAGTATCTGGGAAATAATGTTTTTATCAGAGAATATGTGTTGATTAAATTAATAATACCAACCTCTGCAATTGGTCATAGACTGTTTATTCTGAGTGCTTAATTAAATTATTCTTTGTGAAACTGAATTGCATATGAGTAGCTGCAGATAAAAAGATATCAACTTGCCAAATAACATATCCTGCTCTAACTACTAAGTAATTGACTTCCTCCAAGCACACAACTATGGCTTCCTATAATAGACTTCACAAAGTTTCCAAAAATAAAGGAAGATATTACTTTATAATTTTTATACTGATTTTATGATGGTTCAAATTTGTTTCAAAACTAAGCCAATAATTTGACTTCTCTTTCTCATGTAAAAACAATAGTGTGTAGATTGGGTGGTCCAAGGTATTGACATAGGAAGATACTGAACTCACCCCCTCCCGTAGACACACCAGATCTACAGCTACATATGAAAAAATGGAAAAATTCCCTCTGATAAAAAGACCTGAAAACTAGTTGAACAGCTCCTTCACATCAGCAAATGAGGAAAGGGCCACATCAAGGGGGACAGGAGGGCTGAGATGTGATCTTGCCATAAACCCACCCAAGCGTAGAGACCCACTATCAGTAGGAAAATCTGGAGTTTCTCCCTAAGAAGGAGCAAAGGGTTTATACCCCACATCAGGCACCCCGAATTTTCAGAATTGAACCAGAGAGTTGAGCCCTCAAAATATCTGGCTTTGAAAACCAATGGCATTCATATCCACAATACCCAAAAGGCTGCAGTGAACTGAAAAACTGCTTTAAAAGGGTTTGACATCTGAAACGAATACAAAATAATATTGACTGTAAACTGTAATTGAAAAGATTAAAAAATAAAACACAAGTAAATGAATGAATAAAGGGCTTGCGTGAAGTCTTACTTGCCCTATAGCCCAATGCAGAAGCTGCTATTTGAAAAGCACCCAGAATGTATGCAAAAGAGAATCATTTGCTCATCGTAAAGTGTCAGCCAGTGGAGCAAGGTCCTGTTGGGATACTCTCCTGGAACAAAGGCTCGGTGCCATTTTATCTTTCTCTGTCTACCTGGCTAAAGCCAGCAGCTGCCATTTTTCTCACTATGGGTACCAGTTTTTCCCTCCACTAGCTGGCACCACCTTTGTACTCTCTGCGTTGGGAGAGCAGGCAGGTACCATAATTTTTTTCTAGGCGAGTTCCATCTTTGCACTCACCTTTTGCCATGCTGTACAAGGCTAGTATCTCCCAGGCGGGAGATTTTACACATGCCTGGTGTCCTGTTTTTTACACCTGGTGTAACAGTTTTGAAGTGCAGTCCAGGGGACATCCCCTCAAAAACTGGGAGTTATTAAAAATAAAATGGGCTGCTTGGACAATCACAAAAGATAGACAACCAAGATTTAGGGCCAAGTTTAATAATAAGGTTCATCTCCTACACAAGGCCACTCCTTCAAGACTGGGAGAGTGGCTGTTTTATCTAACAAATGTAAACAAACAGAGAGTAGAGCAAAATCAGGAAACAGAGAAATACACTCTAAATTAAATAACAAGATAAAACCTCAGAAAAAATTAACTCAATGAAACAGAGATAAGTAACTTAACTGATACTAGTAAATACATAAGGTAATAGTCATAAAGATGTTCACCAAACATTGGAAAGGAATGGATGAACATAGTGAGAACTTCAACGAAGAGACAGAAAAGATAAGAAAGTACCAAATAAGAGTCACAGAACTGAAGAGCACAATACCTGTACAGAAAAATAAACTAGCAGAGTTCAACTGCACACTAAGTGAAGCAGAAGAGAAGAATAGGAGGGCATTGAAACTCACCCAATCAGAACAGGAAAAAAATTAAAAAGGTGAGCATGGCTTAAGGGACTTATGGGACATAATCAAATAAGAAAATGCCAAGCAATATTAGTATTGTAGGGCCACCAGGCAGTACAAAATGAAAGAAAAATTATATGATCATCTCAATAAATGCAGAAACAATCACTTGACAAAATTCAACATCTATTTATGACAAAAACTCTCAACAAAGTGAGTATATAGGGAGTGTATATCAAACAAACAAACAAACAAAAAAGCAACAACAGAAAAGGGCCACATATGACAAACCCACAACTAACATCATAGTTAACAGTGAAAAACCAAAAGCTATTCTTGTAAGATCAGGAACATGATAAGAGTTCCCATTTCTACTCAGTATAGTACTGGAATTCTAGTCAAAGCTATTAGGCAAGACAAAAGAAAATATATCCAAATCTAAAAGAAAGAAGTACACTGCCACTCTTCATAGATGACACTGTGCTACATATAGAAAACTCTAAACACTATACCAATAAACATTTAAAATTAATAAACAAAATCAATAGGGCTGCAAGATAGAAATTCAATACACAAGAAATTCTGTTAAATTTTTTTACATTAACAATGAACTATCAGAAGAGAAATTAAGAAAAAAATTCCATTTCAATTGAATCACAAAGAATAAAATTAGCTAGAAATAAAATTAACCAAGGAAGTAAAAGATCTGTACTTAAAAAACAATAAGACATTGATTAAACAAATTGAAGAAGACACAAATAATTAGAAAGATATTCTGTGCTCATTGATGGAAATAATTAACATTTTTCAAATGTCCACAGTGCTCAAATCAACCTACAGATTCAACACAATCTCTATCAAAATTCCAATGGCATTTTTCACAGGAATAGAACAATCCTAATATTTGATGGGAACTACAAAAATCCACAAATAACCAAAGCTATCTTCAGAAAAAATAGATCAAATTTGGAGGCATGACTTTCCCTACTTAAAATATATTAAAAAGCTAAAGTAATCAAACAGTATGGTTTTGGCATAACAACAGATACATAAATCAATGGAACAGAATAGAGAGCCCAGATATAAACCCATGCATATATGGTCAATTAATTTTTAAATATGTTTTAATTGATTTCAGAGAGAGGAAGGGAGAGGCTGAGAGAAATAGAAACATTGATGACAAGAAAGAATCATTGATTGGCTCCTGCATGCCCCACTGGGGATTGAGCCTGAAACCTGGGCATATGCCCTGACCTGGAATCGAACCATGATATCTTGGTTCATGGGTTGATGCTCAACCACTGAGCCACACCAGCCAGGAGGACAATTAATTTATGACAAAGGGATCAAGAATATACAATAGGGACAGGACAGTCTTTCAATAAATGGTGTAAGGGAAACTGGACAGCCACATGCAAAAGACTGAAACTAGACTACCATCTTATACAAACAAATAAACTCAAAATGAATTAAATACTTGAATGTAATACCTGAAACCTAAAAATTCTAAAAGAAAACATAGGCAAGTAAGCAACTTGAATCAGTCCTAGGTATGATTTCATAGATCTGACTTATAAAACAAAGGCAACACAATAAAAAACATTGAACAAGTGGGACTATATAAAACTAAACAATAACAACAAAACTCCACAGCAAATGAAATCAACAAAATTAAAAGGTAATTGATTGAATGTAGAAAATATTTGCATATAATACATATGATACAGAGTTAATATCCAAAATAATTAAAGAATCCATATAACTCAATAGCAAAAGAAACAAACAACCCAATGAAAAAATGGACAGAAAATCTGAATAGACCTTTTTTTTTCTTCCCAACAGTGACATACAGATTGCCAATTGGCACAGGAAAGATGTTCAATGTCATTAATTATCAAGGGAATCCAAATTAAAACTATAATGATATATCACCTCACACCTGTTAGAATAGCTACTATCAAAAGAGAAAAATAAGAAGGGTTGGCATGAATATGGAGAAAAGGGAAACCATATGCATTGTTGGTAGATTGTTGCAGCCACTATGAAAAATATTATGGAGTTTCCTCAAAAAACAGGACTACCATATGATTCAGCAATTCTACTTGTAAGTATTTTTTTTCAAATAAAAAACATCAATTTGAAAAAGAAATATGCACTTCCATGTAATATGCAGCATTGTTTACAATAGCCAAGGTGTTGAAACAACCTAAGTGTTCATCAATAAATGGGTAAAGAATATGTTAGGTACACTTTCAAACAGACACACAATACTAGTAAGCTGTAAAAAGAATGAATTCTTGCCATTCACAACACTGATGGATCTTGAAGGCATTATGCTAGGCGAAATAAGTCAGAAAAAGACAAATACCATATTATCTCAAATATATATGGAATCTAAAAAGCAAAACAAAAAATCTACTTCATAGATACGGAAAACATATTGGTGGTGAAGGGAGGTAAAATGGGTGAAAAGGATCAATAGGTATAAACTTTCAGTTATAAAATAAGTCATGGGGATATAATGTACAGCATTGTGACTATAGTGAATAATACTATATTGCTGATTTAACAATTGCTAAGTGAGGACATTGTAAAAGTCCTCATTCCAAGATAAAAAAAATTTCAGTAACTATGTATATTGACAGATGCTAACTAGACTTATTAAGGTTATCATTTAACAATGTATACAAACATTAAAGTATTATGTTCTACACCTGCAACTAATCTAATGTTATGCCAATTATACCTCAATTTAAAAAAATTAGGAAGAAAACAATAAGGTGTAGCATCCCTCACTTAAAAAAGTGCACTATTAAATTTATTTTTTATAACTAAAGTATCCTCCAATAAAATATCACTGAACTTATCCAGTAAAATATTTTGTCACTGGTAAATACAACTTTCTTTTAGTTTTCAGTGACATAGAGTTTTATAATACTACTAGAGGCCCGGTGCACGAAATCCGTGGGGGTTGGGGGAGTCCCTCAGCCCAGCCTGCACCCTCTTGCAATCCAGGACCTCTTGCGGGATGTCCAACTGCTGGCTTAGGCCCGATCCCACAGGGATCCCTGCAGGATTGAGCCTGAACTGACAGTCAGACATCCCTCTCACAATCCAGGACCACTGGCTCCTAACCGCTCGCCTGCCTGCCTGCCTGCCTGATTGCCCCTAACTGCTTGCCTGCCTGCCTGATAGACCCTAACAGCCTCTACCTCGGCCACGGCTTCCTCCAGAAGGACATCCAGAATGACATCCAGAAGGTCATTCGTCTGTCTGGTCTAATTAGCATATTATGCTTTTATTATTATAGATGTTTTCATTAATACAGGACAAAGATATTTTCCTCTGTAAATAAGGGCATGTCAAAAAGAGTTCCCTTTCTTTCTTTCTGTCCTTTTCCTCAACAACCTTATTATTGATCACAGATTACCAATTCTAAGCTAATGTTTATCTAGTGCAATCCTAGTCTAACCATTCTTTTCACTCATTATCTTGCCTCTAAAGGCCAGATAAACATCTACATTCAGATGTTTTTATCACCACAATAAGCACTATTGACACTAAATACAATAACCATTTACTTAGGATAATACATAGTTCTAATTTTTGTATAGAGACATTGTATTCACAGCAACCCAAACTTAAAACCTAGAAAGCATCATAAATTATTCTCTCTCTCTCTCCTTTTGCCATCAGCTGAGAATTTCCAAATTCCACAGCATCTGTTATTCCTTTATTTCCATTCTCAGTACCATCACCACTTCTGCCCTCGAAGCCGAACAAAAACAACTCTCTGCCAAAGGAGGTCCTTGTTTCCTGTTTTACTCAACATAAATTCACGCTGCAGAGAACTGCTAACATGGGCTTCTCAAGTATAATTCTTGTTGAATTGCTCTCCTGCTCAAAATCTTGCATTTATTCACCAGGTGCTACATAATTTTAGTTGTCTAAAATATTTTCATAAGATAATATTGTAAACATATCTTCTACACTTACACTAAACTCTTGCCAAAATATGTAAATCGTTATTCTCATCCTATCCCCTCCATTCTCCTTTTCAGCCCCTACCAGAATGCACTGCTTCTCTCCCGGCTGTCTTCTATATGTACCTCAACAAGCAATTCTCCCCATTCCTTCTTCTCTCACCTCACATCTTTCAATTCAAATACCTAAGCATATCAATATTTAAATGGAACCATTGCTTCCAATGCATAAATCTGTAATTGATTCAAATGTGAGGGTTTGGGGGATGGGGCTCAGCTCCTTGCAAAATATCTTGATTTAGAGAAATCAGTGCTAGACTCTGGTATTTAATTTTGCTTACTTATGATAGTCCAGTAACTTCTGTACACAAATAAGCAACTAGCACACAGCACAGTCTAAACTTCAGACCTCATTGTTTTTGAGAGAAGAACTGCTATAAGGTTATGTCTAAGAAGTAAAAATCTTGAGAATAACAGATTCTTTGGTTTGTTTACCCATTCGTGCCAATGCCAGACCATGAGACATCAGAGGGAAACAAGGCAAATAAATCATATCTTGGCCTGAGAAGTTCTCAAAGCTAAACTGGCTCCAATAAATATTCCTGGGTAAGTCCCCATTGTTCATTGTTAGTTTATTTCTATTAAAGAGCCAGCATCTCTCCTGTGGGCAAGGGTAAAAGGGAAGGGTTTAAGGAAATCATATTTCTCTCACCTGCTCCCAGAAGCAACAGCTTTTTGTCAAGAAGTATCAACTGCTACTCTAGGAGTCTCCTAAACTAAAGGAAAGTTGAAATCCAATTAAATGATTGGTTATAGCAGTGATTCAACCAGTGTGCTGCAAGAATTTTTAAAACATGAAATACCTGGCTATTTAGTTAGTAGCACTGACCTCTTTCCTTAGATTGTCAAATAAAAAAATGACAACAAGCAACACAATAGCCATCCAGTATGAATCAAAATTATACCTATATTTGTGGTCATATCAGCAAAAACTTACATTTTTGGTGTGATTCAGAATTTTAGGTAATTAGTTTATGTGTGCCATGAGATGAAAAAGATGAAAATAGCTGGGTGACAAAATATCCTTCCATATTGACTTTAAGTCAATTGCACTTTTTTTCTTATTATAAACTAGAGTTCCAGTACACGGATTTGTGCACTGGTGGGGTCCCTCAGCTTGGCCTGTGCGCTCTCGCAATCTGGGACCCCTCGGGGGATGTCGGACTGCTGGTTTTGGTGCAATCCCCAGGTATCAGGCCAAAAATGGCAGTCCAACATCCCCCAAAAGATACAGTAGTGCGCAAAGTGGCATGGCGCCGCGCCGCTCCTGCTCATCCTGGCCCCGCTGAGCTGCTCGGGTGCACAGGGGGAGTGTCTGCGTGAGAGGCTCGTGCCACCACAGCACACTGATCACAAGGGAGCAGCTCCTGCATTGAGCTTCCGCCCTCTGGTGGTCAGTGCACATCATAGGTACCAGCTGGTAGTCCGGTCGTCCAGACGTCTGGTCATCTGGTCGCTTAGTCTTTTATATACATAGATAAGAAATAGTTCCTGCATTTAAGAATTAATAATCATATTAAAACATAGACTTGATAGATTTGTACAAAGTTGTTAAAGTGAAGTGCTAAAATAATAATAATCTATATATATAAAGAGGTAACATGCAAATTAGCTGGGATGCTTTAAGGCATCACAACTGGTTCAGGAGGAGCTGCGCAGACAGATAGGCGGGAGGGGACTGTGTGCTGCCCCCAACCTCAGCGGATACACACCAGGAGTGGGGGCATGCTCCAAGCAGCCGTGGTGTGGCTCGGAGCATGCCCCCGGTGGGTAGCAGTGGCAGCCAGAGTGAAGCAGCCCAGGTCCGGGGTGTGTGGCAGAGGCAAGAGCGAAGCAGCCTGGGTCCTGGGTGCCAGAGGAAAGCCAGTGCCAGCAGCCAGGGGAAGGAAAGCCTATTCTTGCACGAATCTTTGTGCATCAGGCCTCCAGTAATAATAATAATAATAATTAATACTTAAATTAGTTCAAAGGGTGAAATGGATCAAATACCTGGTAAACAGTTATTAAATAGGGGGTCATATTCAGGGAAAGATGATCTTTAGTGTAGTTTCTAGCAAAAGAAAAAAGAAGAAGCAATTTATAGAGGAAATCCCAAAAGCTAAGAATCAAATGCAGAGATGATCAAAATCATCAGTAATAAGAGAAATGCAAATGAGAGCTAAAATGATACATAATTTTATGATAGTTATATTGGCAAAAACTAGAAAAACTGAATAGAGCCAAATGTTGAAGGTGATACGTACATAAATTGCTTGTGGGAGTGTAGATTGAAGCAGGCTTCTGGAGAGCAATCTGGTTGTAGTTCACAAACTAAGTATATCTATAGATACTCACAGCAGCCCCACTCATGCATTTGTAACACCCACCCTCAGAAGCAATTATTCTCTCACAATCCATAAAAGGACATATGCAAAATTGTTCATATAATATTTCAGGAGCTATTATGCAACAACTAGAGGCCCAGTGCACAAATTGGTGCACGGGTGGGGTCCGGCAGGCCCACCCTGATTGGAGCCCAATCAGGGCTGGGCTGGCTGATGGGGAGGGGGGGCACGGGAGATTGGCCAGAGGGCCCCACCTGATTGGTGTGGATAGGGGGCCATCAGGGGCAGGGCCAGCTTGGGGGGGGGGGGAGGCCACGAGCCAAAGGGGTCAGGGGGCCAATCGGGGGCAGGGCTGGCCAGGGGAAGGGCCCACAGGCAGTTGGCAGGCAGGCTCCACCCCTAATTGGGGTAGGGGGTCAACATGGGGTGGGGCCAGGTGGGGGGGAAGGACTGAAGGAGGTTGGCCTGCCAGCTCTGCCCCCTATTGAAGTAAGGGGGTGACTGGTGGTGGGGCCAGCTTGGAGGAGGAGCTCCAGGCGGATCAGGGTGGTGGGTGCCCATCAGGGCTGGGCCAGCCAAGTGGAGGGGCTGCATGAGGTTGGCCGGCCGGCACCGCCCCCTATTGGGATATGGGGGGGGCGATCAGGGGTGGAGCTGACCATGGGGAGGAGCCAGGGGGAACAGGTTAGCCAGGCACCCTGCCCTTGATCGGGGTGGGAGAGGCTGATTGGGAACAGGGTCGGCCAGGGGGAGGGGTCGCAGGAGGCTGGCCGGCTGGCCCCAACCCCAATCAGGCCAGTTCACTGGCCACAGTGGGCGTCATAGTGACTGGTTGTTCTGGTCATTAGAGCATTCCTGTCACTAGCTTTTTATACATATAGATTAGAAATAATACATTAAATGTACACATAACAACATGAAAACACTTTAAAATAGTACTTATCGTGTAGAACTCTGAAGTATCTGATATTTTACCATACTTTCAAGTTAACAAATTAGCCTGCCATAGGTATCTGAAATTCTGGCACAAAACATGAGATCTAGATCAGAGAGAAAGTATTTATTAATCATGGTAATGCAAGTTGCATGGCCTTCATGATTATACCCATTTCTCATGCCCTCAGTTTAACAGAGGCCATACTGGTGGCCTAAATCAGTGGTCAGCAAACTGCGGCTCACGAGCCACCTGCTGCTCTTTGGCCCCTTGAGTGTGACTCTTCCACAAAATACCATGGCCTGGGCAAGTCTATTTTGAAGAAGTGGCATTAGAAGAAGTTTAAGTTTAAAAAATTTGGCTCTCAAAAGAAATTTCAATCGTTGTACTGTTGATATTTGGCTCTGTTGACTAATGAGTTTGCTGCCCACTGCACTAGACCATCATTAACCCATTGGCTTTCCTTATGGTTGTCCCATTGTGGTTGCAATATGTGCGCTCGAGTTCCAGACATCACATCAGCATACCTATACTTAATGCAGAAATACATGGGGATTGGAAGTGCCAACAATGAGCTCCCCTTTTATTAATAAAGGAAAGCTTCCCAGAAATCTATGCTATTACCTCCTATAGAGATATTTGGTCCAATAGCTGGGAAAGTTGAGGAATTGGAAACATGACTGTCATGTTTGGTATAGACCACTTTACCTCAGCAGGGGCATAGAGCTGTATACAATAATGGTGGAGTCTTGTTAGCAAGAAAAAAGCTATTAATAAATAAAAGGGTAGGTGATTTACAATGCATGTCATATATATTAATCAAGATAACTCAAGAACTGTGGTGAAAGATAGTATAAGCATTCAGTTATACAGATTCAATGAAAAGACAATTTAACCTATTTTGCCAGAAATGTGGTGTATTGAGGGGGGGCGGGGAAGAGAGAACATATAAATGCCAGGGGCCCTAGTACAAATCTTAGATTACTTTTTGTTCCCATCACTCCTTTCCTTATTAATCTCCTGAGGGGTAAACCTCTTTTGGTTGAAATTGGTTAATAATCATACAACAGTCCCTAAGTACTCAAGGCATCAGCTCTCTGTGAAGGGATGTGGGGCAGAAGCATTTAACTTACATAGATTTCTATCTGGTAGGATTAAGATTCTACCTTGTATGAAAATGGCAGTACATTGAGGATGGGTTAAAAACTAATGTCCATTTTATAATTTTGTGGTAAATTCTATTATATTTTCTTAATTTAATAAACTTCATAAGCTTAGTTCTCTTTTTTGGACCTTCCATTCTTGACTATCTCTTTGTCCTAAAAAAGAATAATTCAGAGAAGTTTCTGAAATTTCCTGACAATGTTGTCACATTCCAATAAACATTATGGTTATTTTTTTAAATCAACTTCCACTCTGATTAATAACAGTTTGGTGGTAATTCAGAAGGTTAGTTTTTAGTTCATATACACATGTAAGATGTACAGTAAATTACCTTATGTATAAAATTTCAAATAATTGCTCCCCAAATATACATAGCTATTTAAATTCAATAAATATTTATCTATCAATCAAAACTGAATAGAAGCAATTTGAGTTTTGATTTTAATTTCCCTTGGCAAATTTCAAAGAGGAGTTGATGCATTCTGCATTACAAATTATGTTCAAATCCTATTTTTAAAAAAGTCTCTCTAAAATTTTCTAAAGCTGTCTAGCCAGTGTGGCCAGTGGTTGAATGTCTACCTATGAACTAGGAGGTCACATTTTATTCCCAGACAGGGCACATGCCCAGGTTGCAGGCTCGATTCCCAGTGGAGGACATGCAGGAGGTAGCTGATCAGTGATTCTCTCTCATCATTGATGTTCCTATCCCTCTCTCCCTTTCTCCCTTCCTCTCTGAAATCAATAAAGATATTTTGAAAAATGTTCAAAAGCTTCACATTCACATTGGCTCTTGATGCCCTTAATCCATTTTTCTACTGTTGGTAGATCTGTGTTTCTCAATTGCTCTTTCCAGTGCTGGCTCATAGATTTTCTGCTCTTCTGGTTCTTGTTCTCACTCATTAACCTTGATCTTAATAAAATCCAAGAAGAATAGGACTTGACAAATCCTTCTTAGAATGTTATTGGCAGTAGGAAGGATCTGGGTTGGAGGGAGGTGCCGACTACATGAAGATGTGGTGAATATGTATACATTAATATTTATAGATATTTTATACAAAATAACACTTTTGTTAATTATCTTAAACAAATAGGTAGTGGTGCACAAGTATTAGAAGACTGAAAGATATAAAAGCCACTGGGAGGCCAAAATGAAATGACAATAAAAGAAACAGAAGCAGAAAAGAGGAGATAAAATGGCAACCACCAGGGAAAAGGCGGGAAATAAGGAATTGCTGTTCAGTGGGTATAAAATTTCAGTCATTCTGGATAAAAACCTTCTAGAGATCTGCTGTACAATATTGTGCTGTTAATTAACAATATTGTATTGCACACTTAAAAATTTGTTAAGAAGGTAGGTCTCATGCTGTGTGTTTTTTTCTTTAACCACAATAAAAAAATATTGTAGCATGAAAAAGAGCCAGTGCAATGAACATTTGCAAGTAAATGCAATCAGTTCTAATTTTTATTCAAGTAAACAAAAATAATTAAAAGTGAATGTGAAATCCAATAAAAATTCATATTTGGTAGAATCAAAACAACAGAAATGCAACTTCCATTTATATAATAATATAAAAAGTTCAACTAAAAATAATGTATTCTATCATATTTCCAAATTCTTAGATAATAAAATATTTGCTAAAATTTTAAATGCCAAACTTATAAAAAACACAATTGCCAAAAACAAAGTATTATAACAAAATTACAAGAACAAAAGAATAGCTGTGCTTCAGTACTGCTGATTAAATAAAATATAACTGCTTTCAAGGAGGAGGAAATGAATCCAGGAGGTTTAAAAAAACCAATATTGAGGTTTGCATAAATAAAGTAGAATCAAATCAGAAATGACTGCAGATGTTTATTACCAGAGATTTTCTACAAAATCTTTCTACAAAAGCTTCTACAGTCTATATGCTTATTAATTATGGGAATTTTTCAACTTTTAGCCCTGAAAATATGAGAAATACAGGTGATTTAACTCTGTAAAAATTACTTTAAGAGAATTTTATTGTCATACACGTTATCAATGTCTAGCAGAATAAGGCAAGTTCTGTTATGTCCACAGTTCTTTGTTCATGTCTCCTTAATCAAGACAAAGAACCACAAAGGCAGTCACATATAGCACTAAACCCAAACTGTACATTTCAGACTTTTAGACATTGTGTTTTGGACTTAAATAGAAACTATATTGAGCTTTTCCACTATTATCTGTTGATCAGTAATGAAGATGTCTTTCTGCTTATCCATAAGCATTAATTAACAATTTATTTATTTATTCTTTTAGCAAAGGGATTAGGATGTGTGTGTATGCGTGTGTGTGTGTGTGTGTGTGTGTGTGTGTGTGTGTGTTTGAAGAGGTTGGGAAATAATGTAATTATATCACAAAGTGATAATTTATAGGTTAAGAAATAACAAAATGATGTGTGCTTGCTATAGGTGCTTTTTCTCATAAACTATTCTTTTCTAGTTACGCTACATATAAGCATTAGAAATTTTCTACACAGTTGTTAAATAATAAATGTATTATTAGCAATGAGTAAACCTAGAAATTTTTTTAGGAACAGTAATTAGTTCTCATAACACCCTAGTAACTGTGATATTTTACTACCATATGATTTATTTTTTTCTTTTATTTTTAAAACAAAGCAATTTCTTCAATTTCTAGGGTATGCTTTTGGCAGGAAAAATTAAAGATGTTGGTTTTGTTCCCAGACCTGCCACCCACATGCTGTGTGATGCATTTATAATCATTTTGCCTCAGTTTCTCCCATGACTGAAATAAAATAGTAATGGATGTCACTTTCAAATCTCATTGGGTTGCTCTGAGAAAAAATGAGTGTAGTGTGAAGTAGTTTGACAGAATGAGGCAAGGATCTTTAAACATTAAAGAGAATTCAATATAGATGTTTTAACAATAATAATATTGCTATTAAACAACTGTATAGCACTATACTGTCTTATTTCATTAGCTATTTCTCACCAAAACCCATTTTGGAAATTTGGTGATAAAGCCCTTTTAAGAAAGAAAGGAAGCAAAAATAGCCATAGAAAGAAAAGCAGTGTGCACATGATACTGAAAAACAAAGCATTATAAACCAAATGAAAATTTTGAAATTCTTTAGGCTGAAACCTATTCAACTACAACTTGTGTTATTATCAGAAGCTTTAGCATTTCCAAATTTTACTGGAATATCTAAAATTCTTAATAGAAATTCCAGGAAGCTCAGAAACTTCTCAGCAATATGCAAATGTAAGGGGCAAGAAACAATCAATTTCATGACAAATATTTCATGTTCCTAATCTGCGTACCAAAAGTGACTCTGTTAATGGAATATTAAAATGGAATCATTGTAGGAATGAATATTGAAAGACTTTTCCTGATTTGTTCTTTTTTTTAATTTCTTTATTGATTAAGTTATTACTTTTTTTCTTTCTTTTCATTTCCTATTGAGTCATGAGTGGGTGATTGAACATATATTCCTTTTATGTCATACTAGAGGGCCGGTGCATGAAATTTCTGCATGGGGGGGGTGTGTCCCTCAGCCCAGCCTGCACCCTCTCCAATTTGGGACCCCTCAAGGGATGTCCGACTGCCCGTTTAGGCCCAAATCCCTCACACAATCCAGGACTGCTGGCTCCCAACCACTAGCCTGCCTGCCTGACTGATGGCCTCTAACCGCTTCTGCCTGTCAGCCTGATTGACACCTAACTGTTCCCCTGTGAACCAATTGCCCCTAACTGCCCTCCCCTGCAGGCCTGGTCCCTCCCAACTGCCCTTCCTTGCAGGCCTGGGTCCCCCACAATTGTCCTCCCCTGCAGGCCTGGTCACCGCCAATAGCCCTCCTCTGCCAGCCTGGTCACCCCTAACTGCCCTCCCCTGCAGGCCTGATCGCACCCAACTGCCCTTCATTACAGGCCTGGTCTCTCCCAACTGCCCTCTCCTGCTGGCCTGATTGCCCACAACTGCCCTCCTCTGCTGGCCATCTTGTGGTGGCCATCTTGTGTCCACATGGGGGCATCCACCTTTGACCACTTGGGGGCGGCAATCTTGTGTGTTGGAGTGATGGTCAATCTGCATATTACTCTTTTATTAGATAGTATAGAGGCTTGGTACATGAAATTCATGCATGGGGCAGGGGAGTTGTCCCTCATTCCAGCCTGCACCCTCTCCAATCTGGGAACCCCTTGAGGGATGTCCAACCGCCCGGTGAGATCGGGCCTAAATGGGTAGTCGGACATCCCTCTCACAATCCAGGACTGCTGGCTCCCAACTGCTTGCCTGCCTGCCTTACTGATTGCCCCTAACTGCTCTGCCTGCCAGCCTGATCACCCCTAACCACTCCCCTGCCAGCCTGATCGATGCCTAATTGCTCCCCTGCCAGCCTGTTTGCCCCTAACTGCCCTCCCCTGTAGGCCTGGTCCCCCCCAACTGCTCTCCACTGCAGGCCTGGGTCCCACCCAAATGCCCTTCCTTGCAGGCCCGGTCACCCCCAACTTCCCTCCTCTGCCAGCCTGGTCACCTTTAACTTCCCTCCCCAGCAGGCTTGAACACCCCCAACTGCCCTCCCTTGCAGACCTGGTCCCTCCCAACTGCCCTCCCCTGCTGGCCATCTTGTGGTGGCCATCTTGTGTCCACATGGGGGCAGGATCTTTTACCACATGGGGGCAGCCATCTTGTGTGTTGGAGTGATGGTCAATCTGCATATTGCTCTTTTATTAGATAGGATAGAGTTCTGGTGCATGGGTGGGGGCCAGCTGGTTTTCCCTGAACGGTGTCCTGGATCAGGGTGGGGGTTCCCTTGGGGTGTGGGGCAGCCTGGGCGAGGGGCCTGTGGTGGTTTGCAGGCCGGCCACGCTCCCCGGCGACCCAAGCAGAGGCCCTGTGATCTGGGATTTTTTTATCTTCTACAATTGAAACACTGTACCCTGGAGCGGAGCCAAGCCGTCTGCTTGCTCTGTGGTGGCAGCCATTTCTGTTGGGATTTATGTATCTTCTATAATTGAAACTTTGTAGCCTTAAGCGGAGGCCTAGGCAGGCCAGGGCTGCAGAAGCTTGGCTTCCTCCATCGCCGGGGGCAACCCTAGCCTCCTGCTCTCTCCTGCTCCATGGTGCCTCCATTTCTGTTGGGATTTATTTATCTTCTATAATTGAAACTTTGTAGCCTGGAGTGGAGGCCTGGGCCAGCCAGGGCAGGTGGAAAGCTTGGCTTCCTCCGTTGCCGGCAATACCCAAGCCTTCCTGCAGCTCTCTGTGGCTGCAGCCATCTTGGTTGGTTTTATTTGAATATTCGCTCCTGATTGGCCTGTGGGCGTGGCCTGTGGGTGTAGCAGTGGTATGGTCAATTTGCATATTACTCTTTTATTAGATAGGATAGTCTTATAGAGATTTTGTTTTCTGTCAAACCTCTTAGTAATGGCAAACTATTCTCTTTCCTGAGACAAATGTAAAACTTAGGTTATAGAATTTTAAAAACATATAATTTGAAATTTATAAAACTTTTACTTGGATTTTTAAAATTCAAGTAAAATTGCTGCTGTATAATCACACTGGGGTTTTATAATAAAACTACTTGAGAACTAGATGGTTATTTATTTTTATAAATTGTAACCTTAGATTGTTTTAGATAGTTGAGTTAAGGATACCTAGGTTACACTTTCTCCACTTCTTATACAATTGTTAGTCTATGATTTTTCCAAAGAGGCTCAGGAACAATTGAAGCTATACAATTTTTTCAAGGAATGTGTAGAAACTGAGCAAAATATATACAATCAGTTGTGCATTTTATTTTTGTTATATTCAATTTTTTTCAAAGTTATTTCTATGTGATCCTTTGTAATATTGTGATCACTTTCTAAAAGAAACATGACCTATAGAAACAGGATGTGAAATGTTCCTAATAGATTGGTTCTCCCTGAGATTCCAAATAAAACTTCATGATGACCTTACCATTTGTACTCAGTTTTTAATGCTAAAGTAATGATAGTTGTATTTTGCTTTCTGAAAGACACGTAATAAAATTGATTTTAAAAATCTCACCTAGCCCTAACCAGTTTGGCTCAGTGGATAGAGCGTCGGCCTGCGGACTCAAGGGACCCAGGTTCAATTTGGATCAAGGATATGTACCTTGGTTGCAGGCACATCCCTTGTAGGGGGTGTGCAGGAGGCAGCTGATCGATGTTTCTCTCTCATTGATGTTTCTAACTCTCTATCCCTCTCCTTTCCTCTCTGTAAAAAAATCAATAAAATATATATATTTTTTAAAAAATCTCACCTACATAAAGCTATTTTTTCCTGCAGATATACATCTGAAAATAGTGATTCCAAAGTAATTTAAAATATCCTATATAATTCCTATATAATAAAAGGGTAATATGCAAATTGACCCTAACTGCAGAATGACAGGTTGCTATGACACGCACTAACCACCAGGGGGAAAACACACAATGCAAGAGCTGCCCCCTGGTGGTCAGTGTGATCCCACAGGGGGAGATCTGCTCAGCCACAAGCCAAGCTTCTTCCACCTCTTGGGCAGTACTAAGGATGTCCGACTGATGGCTTAGGCCCGCTGCCATCAGTCGGACATCCCCCAAGGGCTCCCGGGTTGCCAGAGGGATGTCTGACTGCCAGCTTAGGCCAAATCCCCCAGGGAGCGGGCCTAAGCTGGCAGGTGGACATCCCCCGGGGAGTCCTGGATTGTGAGAGGGCATAGGCCAGGCTGAGGGACCTCCCCGCCAAGTGCATGAATTTTCATGCACTGGGCCTCTAGTAGATATATAAGTGGAAGTTTGCCATGATTTGAGAAAAAATGCAGCATTATTTGCTATCATATCTGACATATGAATTAGGGCTAATGTTTCTCTCATTACGAAATGTGAAATATTTGTCAATAAGGTTGACATATACCTTTATTTTAGAGGATGATAGGAAAGCATTATCTTAAATTGTTGCTTAAAATAATGTGCTGTTTTTAATAGCATACTCAATGACTGATGGGTTCACAGCTTTCTAGGTTGTGTGTTAGAGGTAGTGTGCTGGAGTCAATGCACATCTCTACCTAACTCCATGTTAATGACATTACTCGGATAACTTGAAATAGGTCAAGATGATGGTGTATACCAAGGAAATCAGTGAATGTTACATAGTAGGACTTTTTCTCCTCCAGAGTCAGTTGTTAGGTTGCACTGTCTGGGATACCAGATAAAAGTTCTGAGACTCAATTCTAACATGAGGGGCATTCTATAACACCAAGTAATGGTGGGCTCCCTAGGCACCAGCTCCTGTACTTAAATGCTTTCCAAAGGGCCCCTTATTAACATAACAAAAGACACCTATATTGCTCTCATCAATTCTGAAATTCCAAAATCTTTAGGAGCTCTGGGCCAAAAATGGGGATGAAGCCCCTAAATATATTTCCTATTATAAATCACAATTTCCACCTCCCAATAAGAATATGCTCTTAGGGATTCTATCTGCTGCACTACGTTGTTAGACAATGAAAACAGAAAACTACTACTATCAAGGGGTATATCATAAACAGAACATATGTGGGAAAACAATGACAGATCATTTCATTATCAATAATTTAGTACAGTTACTCCAGTTCCCATTAACATGTTGTGATGTCTAGTATATATGTTTTCAAAATATAATGCTACCTTTGTAGAGGTAAATATTCTTGTGGAATATTGGAACAAGTTGATTAGTAAATCATTGAAAATGATAATACAATCTTCAAGAATGAAATGTATAGCTCGGTAATATCTCCCAGTATTATGGGAGCCTATTACGAATGAGATCTCCTCTCCATTCCAAACACACATTACCTTTCTGCAATATTCTTTATAGAAATAAGAAAACAGATTTATGTATACATTTCTCTCCATTGGATTTAACAAACTTCTGAGAGAGTAAGAAAGGAAAAAAGAAAATGTCCACTAATATAATAGGAATTAAATGGCAAATACTCTATCTACTTGTCCAATATCTAATTGTTCTAATTTTAGAAATTCCAAGTGGATATCTAGTCATATAGAATATTGAAAAACAGTTGAAACTACACAGTTTTATAATAATCCTACTTCCTTTGACCTGTTTTATTTCCCTCTACTCCCCTACATATAACCTTTCATATATTTATTTTTCTATTCTTATTCTTCTTGAAGTATGTTGTTAAACCTTAAGACCTCATAAATTAAATCCTTAGAGTTATGAAAAAAGTAAGTGAGGTCATTTTGGAGTTGTGTGGCTAATTTACAATCTGAACACTTGCATTTTTTCCATGTTAAAGAAACTTTAAAAAGTTATCAATAGATTTCTTTGTTGCTTTTACTAATGAAGTTGTATTTTTTCCACCAGTGGTAGGTGTTGAATAATTTGAATGGGAATTTGAAGGTTCATGGCTTCCAAACCAGCAGGAGTTAAGGCTTAATTGCTTGGAAATACATTTTCATGGCTGATACCAGTAACAGAAAATGTCTGTATGTCAAGAGGCTCTGTGCTAATCAGTTAACCATAACATGTGCCACCCCATATCTAGGGACAATGTAACTGTTAACAGCTTGAAGCTATTAAAAATGTACCAATGGGAACTTTCTTATACTTTTCCCACTAATATGCTTCTTCATCTAAATAAAGGAAGAGAGAAATTGTGTACTTAACTACTGTCAGTAAGAATGTAAGCACATCCACCTTGTTTGAGCTTCAAAACACATTACATCTAATGTTGCTCATTCAGGTAACACTATAAAAGTCAATCAATTGTTAATATGCTCTCTCTGTGTCAACTCGGAAGCTGCCTATCAGATCTGGTTACACTCCAGAGACAAGGATTTGATTTCCAGCGCTAGAGATCAGGTCAAGAATTGCAATAACAATTAGTAATTAGTAGTTAGATCTCAATTTGCCACATTAGAAGGTCATTTCTCTGAAGCATTTGGTCTCATGAGAAGAAAGGAATACGGGAAACAATAAACTGTTGAATATTTAAAATCTAGGAAAGACTGTAGAGTCAAGATGTTCTTTGAAATCTTTAGACATTCCAAGATAATGAGATCTTTCTTCAGATCTCTTTTTTTAAAAAAATCAATTCACGTCTTTAGGCCTTAATTCTAGGTTTTGCACTAACACATGCAGTGTGTAAAACAATACCCTTGGTTTAAGATATGTTTGTCATCTTTAAAATGATGATATCCCTGTGAAGAGGGATGAAAGACAATATGTAAATAGTATTTTGAATACTTTTTACTATCCTCATCAAAATTATGATTCAGCCCTAACTGGTTTGGCTCAGTGGTTATAGTGTTGGCCTACGGACTAGGGAGTCCCAAGTTTGATTCAGGTCAAGGGCATGTACCTTGGTTGCGGGCACATCCCCAGTGTGTGGTGTGCAGGAGGCAGCTGATCAATGTTTCTCTCTCAACAATGTTTCTAACTCTATCCTCTCCCTTCCTCTCGGTAAAAAATCAATAAAATATATTTTTTAAAAAACAAAAAAAAATTATGATTCAATAGTGTATAAAAATCTATATAGTGCAATTTATTTTAAAGTAGAGCTGTACTTTATGGTATGAATGTGACTAGTTTTCAATAATTTACATAAAGGAACAATCTCAGCTAAAATCTAAGATATGTGTAAAATGCATTTTCTGTACATTCTATATTGAATTTTGCTAGTTTACATACCAATAAATCAGAATAAACGTAACCCTTGTCATTGTTGGAACTTCTACCCAATGCTCAATTTGACATATTTAATATTCCCAAATCTTACAGTGGGTTCCTGCAATTGGGTAGGGATGGGACAGTGTCTCTGTTCACCGGTCAACAGTACATCTTAACTGCAGAGATATTCCATGTATCACTTTGTGCTTGCCCACCAGGTCTGGGAGATTTGTTGACGCCACATGGTATCACTTGAGATGTGGTGACTATATGGGAAGTAGAATTATTGGTGTCTCAATTGCTATGTCCACCGATGCCTTTGGGAGCTTTGCCACTCTGAGGTCTCACTGCCTCTACCAGGAAACTGTCAGAAAATAGGACCCCCGTTTCTACCATTTCAGAGCGTATGCACCTGTCTCTCCCATCCACAGCCAAAGTGTCTTTTGAGCTTTATAGAAACACTTTTATCTTCATTGGTTTTTCTAAGACCTCTTTTTTTTTTTCTCTCAGAACTTACCTTTTTCCATATACTGAGATTAAAAAACACATACCAGGACATTTTATAGATGACCACTGCCTGAAATGTCACAACATATCCCTTATGAAAAGATAAAACAGTCAACTAACTGTCTTAGTAGAGAAGAAAATAGGCAAAAGAAAAAAAAATGCAGACAGAAGACATTAAACATAAATTAATACCCCAAAATATTATCCAGTCATGTTCAGAGAATAAATATGTGAGAGTTTCATAAAACATAGGTTATATGAAAAGTTTTAATGATATAATTTAGTTATAAACAATATGAATTATTTCAGTATCAGCTAAGTACTGGAAATTCTAAAAGCAAACATTAGTCTTAAACTTGTAAACATGTAGATATTATTAATGATTAAAGGAAGAATTTTATTACTAGAATCTTTCACAGCAAGTCTGCTGGTTTCTTAAAGAAAATAGTAAGTCCTAACAAGAGAGGATGAGTGTAATTTATGGCATTAAGAATTGCATGAGTTAAGCACATTTGGATGCAGGAAACAAAGGCCTAGCTTAGGTTACCTCAAGTAATGCAGATTTACTGCAAAGATCTCCAGTATTTCCAAACAGCAGAAGCTTTCAATAGGATGTCTGGTTGGAAGGCAGAACTAAATATGTGGTCTTATATTTGCCTTTCATAACATACACATTGCTTTTATTTTGCATTTTATAAAGTCCTTAATCCCACTGATATGGAATAAAGTTACTAATACAAATATATCAGTATACTGGCATGTAAACAGTATTAGAGAGATAAGTAGATGTCTTTTGAAGAAAAACAGGTGTAAAACTAAAATAAAACCAATAGCACAAAGACAATGAAAGACAAAAATAGGTCAACTTAACTATAATTGCTCTCCATCCTATCTAATGAAAGAGTCATATGCAAATTGGCCGAACCTCTGCTACACCCACCAGCCACGCCCACCAGCCATGCCCACCAGACAAACAGGAGAGGATATGCAAATAAACCCAACCAAGATGGCTGCAGCCACAGAGAGCAGGAGGGAGGCTTGGGTTTCCCCAGAAATGGAGGAAGCCAAGCTTTCTGCCTGCCTTTGTCGGCCCAGGCCTCCACTCAATGCTACAAAGTTTCAATTATAGAAGATAAATAAAGCCCAACAGAAATGGCGGCAGCCACGGAGCTGGAGAGAGCAGGAGGCTAGGGTTGCTCCCGGTGATGGAAGAAGCCAAGCTTCTGCAGCCCTGACCTGCTTTGGCCTCCCGTTAAGGCTACAAAGTTTCAATTATATAAGATACATAAATCCCAACAGAAATGGCTGCCACCACAGAGCGAGCAGAAGGCTTGGCTCCACTACAGGGTACAAAGTTTCAGTTGTAAAAGATAAATAAATCCCAGATCACAGGGCCTCTGCTTGGGTCGCTGGGGGGTGTGGCCAGCCTGCAAACCACCACAGGCCCCTCGCCCAGGCTGCCCCATGCCCCAAGGGAACCCCCACCCTGATCCGGGACACCCTTCAGGGCAAACCAGCTGGCCCCCACCCATGCACCAGACCTCTATCCTATCTAATAAAAGAGTAATATGCAGATTGACCATCACTGCAACACACAAGATGGCTGCCCCCATGTGGTAAAAGATCCTGCCCCCATGTGGACACAAGATGGCCACCACAAGATGGCCAGCAAGGGAGGGCAGTTGGGAGGGACCAGGCTGCAAGGGAGGGCAGTTGTGGGCCATTAGGCCAGCAGGGGAGGGCAGTTGGGAGGGACCAGGCCTGCAAGGGTGGACAGTTGGGGGTGATCAAGCCTGCTGGGGAGAGCAGTTAGGGGTGACCCAGCCAGCAAAGGAGGGAAATTGGGGGTGACTGGGTCTACAGGGAAGGGCAGTTGGGGGGACCAGGCCTGCAGGGAGGGCAGTTAGGGGTGACCAGTCCTGCAGGGGAAGGCAGTTAGGAGCAAACAGGCTGGCAGGGGAGCAGTTAGGCATCGACCAGGCTGGCAGGTGAGTGGTTAGGTGGTGATCAGGCTGGCAGGCATAAGTGGTTAGGGGCAATCAGGAAGGCAAACAGGTGAGCAATTGGGAGCCAGCAGTCCTGGATTGTGAGAGGGATGTCCGACTGCCCATTTAGGCCCGATCCCAATGGGGTCCCAGATTGGAGAGGGTGCATGCTGGGCTGAGGGATATCCCCAGCCGTGCACGAATTTCGTGCACCGGTCCTCTAGTAAAATATAATAGAAAGTAAAACCTGCTACTTTACATAAATGCTAGGATATGATTTACCCATATATGAAAATAAAATCAAGTAGCTTTTGTGTTAACATTAAAGAAATAGAAAACAATCAAGGTTGTTTAAACAAGATAACCCTCCCATCTCTTGTATTGTGATACCACAAGTACACCAGGTTTAAGCTGAATTTTGGTGTGGATGTAATCAGCACTGTGGGCCACCCAGAAGTAGTAATGACCTTCTCAAGAGAAGTACCAAGAGGAAAGATAGATATAGTTAAAAGGGGAATATAAAAGCACAATTTTGAGGTTTTTTTTATAAATATCTTAATCCAAACATATATACTTGACAACCTTGGAGATATTGCAAAGGTCTTGTTTCTATGGCTCGTTCTGGACAGGTCAATATAGTTGACAATTTATATCATTATACTTCCATTTGCCTTAACTACTAACTTAGCTGCCTGGAAGAAACTATAAACTGGGTAGAGTGAAGGCTTTTCTTCCTTATATCCTGGGATTGCAGTGATACAAAAAGGGCTTTTCATTCTCTGACCATCAGCTCTGGGGTTTAGACCTTCCCAGACAGTGTTGAATAGAGAATAGTGTCAGCAGGATACACCAAAGATTCTTGAAGTCCAATAGCAACTTAATATAGGGTGGGGCAAAAGTAGGTTTACAGTTGTTCATATGGAAAATAGTATAATAATTAATAAATAATATTACAAAAATAAACTGTGGGCCTGGCCAGCATGGCTCAGTGGTTGAGTATAGACCTATGAACCAGGAGGTCACAGTTGGATTATGGGTACTACCATATGCCTGGTTTGCAGGCTCGATCCCCAGTGTGGGACATGCAGTAGGCAGCTGATCAATGATTCTCTCTAGTCATTGATGTTTCTATCTCTCTCCCTCTCCCTTCCTCTCTGAAATCAATAAAAAAAAATTTAATCATTAAAAAAATCATTAAAAAAAAACACCTGTGTTTCATATACTCACAACTGTTAACCTACTTTTGCCCAATCCTGTATATTGAAATTTTCCTGTTACTGTATCATCTAGAAAATTATATTCTCAAGGTATTAAACCTCATGCCCTGCTCATTTACAAGTCACAAACATCAAATTTCCTGTATTAATCTGTTTTTATTCTGATCCAAAGAGTTACGGCTGAGGAAAGGGTAATTTGGTACAGAAAGTATATGAACCTAGAGTTGCTGCAATGCTGTAGGACTTTGTGCAAGATAGTTTTCCTCAGAAGCAGGTCAGTACATTTCTGGAACCAGGAGCATAGTAGATGCCTTTGCAGTATTTGAATCTGTAGAAAAGGAAGTGCAAAGTTACATTAATTGAGAAGGAAATTCCAAATATAATAATCTACACATTATAAAGAGAATTTTAACTCATGAGTTAAATTTAAAATAAAAATAAAATGTGACGTAGAGAAAACAAAAAATAAAATTTTAATTTCTTGCCTAAAATATCTGGCTGTATAAAAGAATGTCTTATTTTAGATATCTTTGATCAATATGTAACTTGATTATTCATTCTCTATTAATCTTTCAATGTGTAGGCATTTAGAACACTGAAAGTGTCCTGGACCTACAATTCCACTTAAAAAGTGCTATATTTAACACTGAGCCTACAAAACTGCCAAGACTATATGTTTTTATCTTCAGTGAAAAGCCTACCCCCCAAAATTATCAATGACTACATGGGTCCCCTATTGTGGCTACCTAGGAAACAATGGAAACATTCTTCAGTAATACAATATTATATCTCTTTCCATTCTGTATTCAACTTGTAATTCTCCATGGTAATTTCTGTTGGTCACAATTTCCATCAGTGTTCAGATCTTGGCAATGAGTATTAGGCAGGAAGTTCAGTAGTCTCAGCAGCAGTGTATCATGGTTGCAGACCTAGATCTTAGGTTGTTTTTAGCTCTAGATGTCTCTGAGATAGCTCTCACCCACTGCCTGTCAGTTACTCAGGTAGGTCTAATTATGTCTTAATGTATTATTTTATCGTCAAAGTTTCCTCGTTGACCCATGGATTGTTTAGATAGTATATTGTTTTAGTTCCCAAGTGTTTGAAGAAATAGTTTTCTCTATTCCTCCTGCTAAGTTCAATTTTAAGCCATGAACATTATAGGTATAGAAATAGATGACAGATTAGAGACATAGAGATAGAAATAGAGATGGAGATAGAGATAGAGATAGAGATAGAGATACAGAGATAGAGATAGAGAGATAGAGATAGATAGATAGATATAGAGATAGAGATAGAGATAGAGATAGAGATAGAGATAGAGATAGAGATAGAGATAGAGATAGAGATAGAGATAGAGATAGAGATAGATATAGAGTAGAGATAGAGATAGAGATAGAGATAGATAGAGATAAAGAAATAATTCTGTAATGTAGTATGGAGATAGAAGACTGACTAGGGAACTAAAAACCTAAGAAACAGTGTTTGCTGTTTTCTTCTTGCTTCATAAATCCCAGACTTAGAGGAGAAGAAACTAGCAAGCAACCTGGACAAATCAATAGGTGGAGACCATAAAAACAAAACAAACAATGAAAAACACCAACCGAATGAAAACAGTGACAAGTGTTCTCTCTCTAACCAAATGACTAGAAAATGGGCAGCCTAACAAGATAAAGAATAGTGACTACTTTCCAAATTAAAAAAAAATCATTGTTTTCTGGGGTGCATATATGTTATATGGAATAGTTGTATAACATAGGACAAAAAAGCATGTCTTTCAGGGATTCCCCATTGCCAAGTAATTATTGTTATACCAATTATTGACTTATCCTAATTTCTCATGAATTTAATCTAAATAACTATTTTCATAATTACAATAGCTTTAAGTATGCCATAGATTTTCTTGTGAATGAGGTGTTTTTACTCTAGCTTGTCAATGGTGGGGATTAGAATAAAAAAGAACAAATATCTCAAAATTTTGAACTATAAAGAAATCATCATCCTTTTTCTCTAAAATGCTAATATAATGTGATTCTCTTTCAGATTATTATAAAATAGTTTCACATGTAAAGCAGAAATTGCACAAGGATTCTGAAGATGACATTAAACAAAGATATAAGAGTATATAATAATTTTTAAGTAATTTAAAAATAAATATCAACAATAAAATTTATTTTACATTGTGATGTTGGAAGCAAAAAAAAACACATAGATTAAGCTATGGATAATAAAGACAGCTGAAGCCACACAAATGAACTACACTTTTCTCTTTAGTCTTTTTCACTTATAATAAAAAAAGGCAGCAAAATTCAGTGTTGCTAGTATTATTTGTTCAAAGCAAGTTGTAAAACACCTCTTATAGCAATCTTGAAACTAAAGGAAGACTGTTTATTTTTAGTGGAATATTCATTAGTAACATTGATCCTGCAAATTTTAATGCCAGACTGATAAAATGTATGAGTACTAATATTTTCTGTGATCTTGAAAAAGGTGATGATTTTAACATAATGAAGAGGAATACAAAGCCATTATGTGCAATTAATATTTGACAAAGGAGGCAAGACCATACAATGGAGTCAAGAGAGTCTCTTCAATACATGGTGTTGGGAAAACTGGACAGATACTTGCAAAAAAAAAGAAACTAGACCACCAACTTACACCATACACAAAAATAAACTCAAAATGGATATAGGGCATAACATAAGATGGGAAAGCATAAAAATCTGAGAAGAAGCCATAGGCAGCAAAATAGCAGACATTTGTCATAGCAATATATTTAACAATACAGCTCCTAGGGCAATGGAAACTAAGGAGAAAATAAACAAATGGGACTACATCAAAATAAAAAGCTTCTGCACAGCAAGAGAAACAATCAACAAAACAACAAGAAAGTCCACTGCATGGGAGAACATATTTGCCAATGTTATCTCCAATAAGGGTTTAATCTCCAATATTTACAGGGAACTCATACAACTTAACAAAAGAAAGATAAACCCAATAAAAAATAGGCAAAGGACCTAAATAGACATTTTTCAAAAGAGGACATTCAGAAAGCCAAGAGACATATGAAAACATGCTCAAAGTCACTAATTATCCGAGAGATGCAAATCAAAACAACAATGAGGTACAACCTCACACCTGTCAGAATGGCTATCATCAACAAATCAACAAATGACAAGTGCTGGAACCCTCCTTCACTGCTGGTGGGAATGCAGACTGGTGCAGCCACTGTGGAAAACAGTAGGGCATTTCCTCAAAAAAATTAAAAATGGAACTGCCATTTGACCCAATAATACCACTTCTAGGAATATAGCCCAAGAAAACAGAAACAGCAATCAGAAAGGATATATTCACCCCTATGTTCACAGCAGCACAATTTACAATAGCTAAGGTTTGAAAACAGCCTAAATGCCCATCAGCAGATGAGTGGATTAGAAAACGGTGCTACATCTACACAATGGAATACTACGCTGCTATAAAAAAGCAGAAATTCTTACCATTTGCAACAGCATGGATGGAACTGGAGAGCATTATCCTAAGTGAAATAAGCCAGTCAGTGAAAGAAAAATACCACATGATCTCACTCATTTATGGATAATAAAGAACATTATAAAATGATGAACAAAAATAGATACAGAGGCAAAAAAGCAACAAACAGACTGTCAAACAACAGAGGGAAGGCTGGGGAGGATTGGGGGGCAGGGGGAAGTAAGAGATCAACTGAAGGACTTGTATGCATGCATATAAGCACAACCAATGGATGCAAGACACTGTGAGGGGGGTGAGGGCATGTGCTGGGGGGAAGGGGAGGCTGGGGGAAGGTCAATTGGGGAAAAAAAGGAGACATATGTACTACTATTTGTAATACTTTAAACAATAAAAAAATAAAAAAGAAGTAATCGGGAAAAAAGAGGAATACACATTAATATATTATTACAACATTTTAAAAGTTTTTCTAAATAAGATGAATTGCAAGTCACATAATTAAAAGTAAATAAAGAATACAAATTATTAGGATGGTAAAGGTTTGTTGAAGAGCCACTGTTACTCCTGTATAGCACAGGATGATAGGCATTTAATCTGGAATGGGACTGTGGGGCATTTATATTCAGACAGATATTAAAATGGATCCTCATTACAGGTCTTGCAAATTACAGAAAAAAATAGTGAACAGCAGCATTTACTATTATGTCTGTCCCTGACATTTCAAACTTTTAATGTTTTTCAGTTCCTCACAACTAGAGAAGGATACCCATCTTGTCAATTCTGGATGGCACAGGTTTGTCCCTACATCAATGAAAATTTGTGTTGGAGAAGGTTCAATAATCTTCACCCTGACATTGTTACTTTATGCTTATGGAATCTTACTGTGGCAAACTACAATGAAAATCAAGTCACGTGACTATTTTATTGAAAACCTTTTTAAGTGGTTACTTGTAACTGCAGTAACCAAAAGGAAACCCTTACACTTTGGCCCAGCAGTCAAGAAAATGGCCAGTCAGGTTGCATTGTGCTTAGCATAGTTAGTTATCTTCCACTGTCTACCACCTACTTCCTCATCACATCCTGATCCCAAAAAAGCAATTATATTTTTCATGTGTGCCTTTTTATACTTTTATCTTGCTATTTCCTTTGCCTTGCCCTTTTATTTCCTCCTTTTTAAATCAAAAGCACTTTTTAAGGCCTGGTCAAATATCCCTGTCTCCAGGTACCTTCCTTTAGACTACTATGAGGTGTTTCTTCTATTTTCTTCTTGCTTGCGTCACTATCAAATTACATAATATCTAACCTTAGATTAAAATTTTATTACAAACTTGCCTTTCTCCTCATTAATACTAGGACTTGTGTTTATCTGACTTTCTTTAAATTGCATCACCTTGCATATACTAGTGTTCATAATATTTATATATCTCATAGACAATACAATGTTTATTAATTTTAAATGAACTTTAAAAGCCAAGAACATGTGTACATGTGCATATATAGATTTGAATGTGTATATATGTATTACATTTGTATATATGTATAAATATGACATAGAGGCTCAAATAAAAGTACTTTATGGAAAGTTAAGATAGTTGTAAACGTTTCATGTCTAGTCAGGACTGAGTTAAGTAATGTCAAGATATCTTTTCTAAATAAGAAGCTAAATAGAAAAGTAAAACCTAACACAAAGCATTTTATATTCATAATTTAGCCTTAATACAAGATTCTAAGGAAGAGAACACAAGGTCAAAAGCCTGTAAAGGGCACACAGGTAGCAGATCTGTGGGAAGCAGGTTGAATTATATTGGATACCTTGCTAAAAGAGGTAAGCTATTAACCAGGCCCAACCGATGTTTGCCATGAACTAATGTGGGCCCAATACTACCTAAATGAATTTTCCAAGAGGAGGCAAAAATCCAGATTTTTATGTGAACACTCAAACTTTATTTAAAAATAATTCTGAAAGAAATTAAGATTAAAAATATCCCAGCATCAATTTGCAGTCTTTGACTTTTAAGGCTTTTATAAAAGACTAGAGGCCCAGTGCATGAAATTCGTGCACGGGAGGGACGTCCCCTCAGCCCAGTCTGCACCCTCTCCAATCCAGGACCCCTCGGGGGATCCCCGGGATCGGGCCTAAACCGGCAGTCAGACATCCTTCTCACAATCCTGGACTGCTGGCTCCTAATTGCTCACCTGCCTGTCTGCCTGGTCGTCCCTAACTGCCCCCCTCTGCCAGCCTGATTGCCCCTCAATGCCTGTGCATGCCAGCCTGATCACCCCTAACTGCCCTCCCTGCCAGCCTTATTGCCCTCAACTGCCCTCCTCTGCCAGCCTTATCACCCCTAACTGCTTCCCCTGCCAGCCTGGTCACCCCCAACTGCCACCCCTGCCAGCCTGGTCACCCCTAACTGCCCCCCTGCCAGCCTGGTCGCCCCCCCCTGCTGGCCTGTTCATGCCCAACTACCCCCCTCACCCCGCTGGCCTGGTCACCCCACGCAGCCTGCTGTTCAGTTGTTTGGTTGTCCCTCACTAACCCCCATGCTGGCCTGGACATAGGCAGCCATCTTGTGAGGGTTAATTTGCATATTACCTCTTTATTATATAGGATTACTGTAATGAAGGGGAAAAGTAAAATTATGAGCAGCCTGTTGGAGATAAGTGGAAAATCCAGCATTCCTCTTTTGAAGAAAATTTGAAATCATGAGTGATTTGTGAAAATTTAAAGATGGAATAATGGCAAATGTAATCTAAGCAATGAAAAGAGAAACTATTGCCGAAACCGGTTTGGCTCAGTGGATAGAGCGTCGGCCTGCGGACTGAAGGGTCCCAGGTTCGATTCCGGTCAAGGGCATGTACCTTGGTTGCAGGCACATCCCCAGTGGCGGGTGTGCAGGAGGCAGCTGATCGATGTTTCTAACTCTCTATCCCTCTCCCTTCCTCTCTGTAAAAAATCAATAAAATATTAAAAAAAAAAAGAAAAGAGAAACTATTTTGACCTAAAAGTTGATTTTAGAACTTCAATAGTTTATCTAATTAATAACCACCCTTCCTTAGTACTGTCTATATCCAAGTGCCTGGCATTGCAAACATTCCACAAATATTTTCTCAGTCTTCTAAATGGACTTACATGTTAAGTATTATTATTTAAGATGAATCAACTGAGGCATAAATATTAAGTAACTCCAAGCTCTCTACACAGTAAGAACTTAAATACAGCTTTTCTGGACTACAAAGTCTGCTTCCAATAATATGGGTCCAAAATCAGTAGGTATGTGTATGTTTATTTGACTACATCAGCTCTTTGTGGGTTCATTGACTCTAGTTGTTTTTCAATGAACTTTTTGGGGCCTGGGAAACTAGTGACTAGTGATTAGACATTGCAACTCAACTACCAGTAACTAGCTGGTACCCTAGCTCACATCTCTGAAGTATCTCTAAGACAGCTGCCTGGCAACAGACTGGAGAGTTTATTACAGAGCTATTTGTACAGCTGAGAAAAAAAAATACTGCCAGAAGCCCAGGTTGAAGCAGTATGTATAAGGATAAATGAAGAAGGAACAAACCTGAAGGATGTGTATAGAGTGAATAAGTAGGATTGATTTGGCAATCAGTCCAGTGTGTACAATAAAAGAAAAGAAGATGAGTCAGTGATTTGTATGAGGTTTCTCTGAAAGGAATTTACTGCATTGAATAGAAAGAATGATTATAAGGGAGTATATTAAGAGATAGTATTTTGTGTCAATAAAAATTGATTAAATAAGATATAATATGCAGCTTAGTTATATTGTATAATGATTCTAATCTTATTGTTGTACTTGAATAAAAATCATTTTATCAATAACTGAGGAGTTTCCCAAAAGTTCATTATTCACCTGTCTTATTTTAATTATTGAATTGAGATTTCTTTATCTGAGTCCTAATGTTTGGTGTTTATTCTCTTGATAAAACATTGACAAGCTGAGAAAAACATTCACTGAGTGCATTTGATGGGCAAATATGCTTCATGCTGTGTTGGATGAGTAACTGATGAGTGGATTTGGGCCATTTTGTTTTGAGCTGTCAGATAAATTTCTCTTGGGCATCTTTTTCATTGCTGTGCATCTGAGCAAAATAATACTTTATTGTTGGTCATAATTAATAATTCATTGAAATATACCAAATGAATGCACTCAAAATATGGATGTAAAACTTATTAGGTCTCTGAATATAGCAGTCCCAGTCACAGTGTGATTTTTGCAATATGAATTGCAGTTATAAGTTAATCATTCACTTTCAGAACAAGTCGAGAATCATAATATAAAAAAAATGACAGATTTCTTTTGCTTACAAATGAGAAAACAGATTAGTAAAATGTGAAATGAGCCATTCTGGCAAAGCCAAATTTGAGCTTCAAGTGTAAACACTTGAGTTAATGGCTGGGGTTTCTCAATCTCAGAAGCTCTGGTGCATGGGGAGGGTGAAGCAGAGGTTATGGAAGCTCTTCAGCATTTTACTTAGAACATCCTTATAGGACTTAATTAGGCAGATTACCTGTTATGCATGGTGTAGTGTGCTGAACACTTTTAAACTGGTATGTCCTCAAGGCAAATGGAAGGCAAAGTCAGAAGGAATTACACTCTACACAAATAACATTGAGCATTTTATTAGTGGGCCTCGTAGAAATGAAATCTTCCTTGCCAATGCACCATTTAATGTTTAACTCAATTAAGTACCAAAGAGTTTGTTAAATGTTGAATGGCCATCTGGATTTATGGATCCAACCTCACTACCCTTCAGTGGCTCTTTTTTTTTTCTCAAGTGACAGCACTGAAGCTTTGAAATAAAACAAAAATCCTTCAGTTTTTAACACTAAGTGCTTTGTTCCAAATTACCAGGGAATAGGAGAAGTATAACTATTTACCAAAAAAAAAAAGACAAATTTGGTTCTTGAATAAACACTATTTTATAATTAGAACTTTAAAAAGTAAAATTACTTAAGATATACTCATGAATGGTAACTGTTTACTAATTAATTCAGGATGCAAATGTTAAATATATATATATATATATATATATATATATATATATATATATATATATGTGTGTGTGTGTGTGTGTGTGTGTGTGTGTGTGTGTGTGTGTGTGTGTGTATATTCCTGATTCTATTTAGTCACTTTATTCCCCTAACCACCTACAGGGAAGGGTCACTATGTCAAGCAATCCTGAATGGTATTTTGTGTGAATCAGGAACAAAGCTTTTAAAGGCCAGAGGTTTAGGAACATAAACCAGATGTGCTCATTTCAAAAAGTCTACTTAGTTTGGGGGAGTGGGGGGAGAAAGGTCAGCCTCTTAGATCTTTTAAAAATCTTACTGTCAAACACATTCCATGGAAACTAAGCATTTTGCTATTCTCAGAGTGAAGCTACACTGCCTTACTTTTTTCTTTTGGATGAAATATTTGCTCTAATCTGTATTGTACATGAGTCTTCTCTACACTTAGAATACAAGATTCTTGAAGATTTTCTTAATCATTTAAAAACTCCTAAAATATGTCAGAATTCTGAAACTTTCCATGGAAATGATGTTGAATTATTTTTTAAATTGTCATTCTCCAAACAAATGTCTGACTTAAATGTTGATTCCCAATTGTTTGTAGAGCCTAAATCTAGGTCATAAAATGATTATTAAAAAGAATTTTATAAAGATATATTTATATAAAGTTGAATGCCTTCCATCTTTTTCATAGTAACAAATTAGATTTAAAAGGAATTTATTGAAATTCATATTTCAGTATTTTTGTAGAATATAAATTACGTTGAATTTTTGTTCAGACAATTTTTATGAGTTGTGTATACAACTCATGTAGAAATAGGTAGTTCTTTATAGTAACATCACTGATTTACATTTTCCAAACTCCTAAAAGAAATCACGTCTTGTCTAAACTGTTACCTGGTTCCCATCTAATCTTACTCCCAAAGGCAGCCTTGTGTGTATGTAGCAGTGTGTGCACTGATGGCTTATGAACTTGGGCTGAATCCTGATTATTAGCTATACTAGAGGCACGTGCACGGGGGTGTGTGTCCCTCAGCCCAGCCTGCACCCTCTCCAATCTGGGATCCCTCAAGGGATGTCCGACTGCCCGTTTAGGCCCGATCCTACCAGAATCAGGCCTAAACGGGCAGTCGGACATCCCTTTCACAATCCAGGACTGCTGGCTCCAAACTGCTCTCCTCCCTGCCTTCCTGATTGCCCCTAACTGCTTCTGCCTGCCAGCCTGATCACCTCCTAACCACTCCCCTGCCAGCCTGATTGATGCCTAACTGCGCTCCTGCCAGCCTGTTTGCACCTAACTTCCCTCCCCTGCAGGCCTGGTCACCCCTAACTGCCCTCCCCTGCAGGCCTGGTCACCCCTAACTGCCCTCCCCTGCAGGCCTGGTCACCCCTAACTGCCCTCCCCTGCAGGCCTGGTCACCCTTAACTGCCCTCCCCTGCAGGCCTGGGTGCCCCCCAATTGCCCTTCCCTGCAGGCCTGGTCGCCCCCAACTTCCCTCCTCTGCCAGTCTGGTCACCCATAACTGCCCTCCCCTGCAGGCTTGATCGCCCCCAACTTGCCCTCCCTTGCAGGCCTGGTCCCTTCCAAATACCCTCCCCTGCTGGCCATCTTGTGGTGGCCATCTTGGGTCCACATGGGGGCAGGATCTTTGACCACATGGGGGCAGCCATTTTGTGTGTTGGAGTGATGGTCAATCTGCATATTACTCTTTTATTAGATAGGATGATCTTGTCAACTACAAAATGGAAATAATAACACATTTCATTTGGTCAATAAGATTTAATGAGAAACTGTATAATATTCTAACCTAGTGCCTGATACAATAGTGCCTGTATATTGAAAATACTCAATAAATTTTAGGCACTTAATCCAACCATGTAAATCAAGCAGTATCTCTACTTAAGAAATAATGGTAGAGTCCAACCGGTGTAGTTCAGTGGTTGAGCATCAATCTATGAACCATGAGATCATGGTTCAATTCCAGTTAGGGCATATGCCTGGGGTTGTGGGCTTGATCCCTAGTAGGGTGCATGCAGGAGGTAGCTGATCAATGATTCTCTCTTATCATTGATGTTTTTAACTCTTTCTCCCTCTCCCTTCCTCTCTGAAATCTCTCTCTCTCTCTCTCTCTCTCTCTCTCTCTCTCTCTCTCTCTGTCTCTCTCTCTCCTCTCTGATTGTAGGCAAATTCTTTAAAATCTCTTAGCCTTTTAAGTGCATATATTAAAACAAAAAATTGAGACGCCTTTGTTATAAGAAGCCTTATGGACTACTGTGAAAATCCAATCAGACAGTATGTGAAATGACCTAGCAACATTGCTCAATAAATAAGCATTTAATTTATAATGCTTTATAAATTTCACTGCTATCTATTGTTAAAATAATTTGAATTCAACTGACACTAGATTTAAAGCTGAATCATTGCATTAAATGCTTTGGCAGAAACTACAAGTTGTTCCCGATGCCTTCTTTAGTAATAGAATTTCTGATTTCTGGTTGGCCACATGGACATCTGGAATGAATGCTGTATTTCCTAGCCTCAGTGCTCTATTTACTAACAGAGAAAAAAGTAATTTTGAGTCTCTACTATGGCACCATTGCTGAAAAACAAAAACAAACAAAAGAAACTGCCCACTGCCTAACAAAAGGTTGCTTATATTGTATCCTTTTGATAATAATATATGTAGCAATTTGTCCACATTGGAACACCATTTATTATGCATATAGATTTTTCTTTCCTACCCACAATGATTCTGCAAACAATATCTATAAACTTACTGAATACCTTCTTTACCCTAAATATCTCACACATTATTGCTTCTGACCAAGGATCTTCAGAGCAAAAGAAGTGGGGCCAGGGCATAGTTATCACAGGATTCAATAGTCATACCATGTGCTCTGTCATAGAGATCTTGAGCCTTAAAAAAGAAGGGAAGATTATGTTTAATACTCAGTAATGGTGCCAATTGAGAAATAGCCTTATAAGATTTGGTGATGTATGTATATAGATAAGTATCTTAACTAACAACCAGTATAATGGTGCTGTTTTTGCCACAGTTGAAATATGTGGGTCTGGGAAGCAAAAATGAAAGTGGAAGTGGTAACTGTCAGTATACCATTTTATGATTCATTTACAAAATATTATTTGCAATCTCTATAACCTTGACCTCTCCCAGTTTATAGATCTTAGTCCCCAAGGAAGGCATTCTTTCACTAGGGGACACAGTGATTGCTCTATTGGATTCAGAGTTGAGCTTGTCACCTGCCATTCTGTATTCTCATGGCAGTTAGTCAGTGTACACAAAAAAATGGTTATGGTGGGGGTACAGTGACTTATCCTCATTGATCAGAAAAATTAGTGTGGCTGTTGCACATTAAGAGACAGGAAAGACTTGGTACCCAGAGCATCATCTGGTGTGCTTCCCAGAACCACCATATATACACATAAAGACTTAATGGAAGAACTATAGCACCTCATCATAGGGAGGACCCCTGAAAGTTGAGATGCTTATGATGTGAATGTTTGTCACCTATCCAAATAAAGAATCTGTGAGGCTGTTGATGTGAAGCAAATGAAACAGAGACTTGAAAAGAGAGGAATAAAATTAGAAATACTAACCATGTCATCACTACCAGCTCTACAAATAAAGCCTTCAGTAGATAACCACACGTTTCCTTGTCCTGTGATATATACATTTACATTAACGAACTCTACTTTTTGTCTTCATTCCTTCTGTTGTCATTTGAAGTGAAGTTCTTGGGGCACCACAAGGCAAAGAATTTCCTGAGTCCCCACTGGAAGATAGGGTTTTGTGAAAACCTTTATTAATTATGTAAAATTAAGGGGGTTCTCTTCCAAGGTCTCATCTTTATCTGTCTCACCATGGAATAAGTCCAGCTGTATCTTCATCAGGGACAGAATAAAGTCCAAGGCTCACAGTTTTTGCTCCATATTAAAATACAGTCAGTCCAACATCCTGCATGTAGATGTTTGTGTTCCCAGCTGCAGTCCATTGCATGTGGGGTACACACAGCCAGGGGCCATGTAGCTTCTTAAGACCACATGACTACAAAGAGAGAACAAGCAAGTGTAAGGTGAGTGTGGGTTATGGAGCAAGAGAGAACAAGAGCAAAGAAGTATGAGAAAGCTCCTTTGCCTGGGGTTTTAACCAGAAGCTTAACCAATTAACTTTTCAATATTCTGCTCACTTCTGAGTGGGCCCATGTCCTAGCCAATCCATTGTCCCCCAGGCTATACTGACAGGCAAGCACCTCCCATGCTGCACCCCAACTTCTACTGCGCATGTGCCTATCTCCCCTTCTCCCTCCAACAACGCAGTACCAGATAGGAGAAGGGAGGGGTGTTAATCTCCTTGGAGAAACAATGCTGTGTAAAGCTGAGAAACTTCCCAGGTGACCATGCTTACAATGCCTGACTTTCCTTTGCTTTCTTTCCTTTATTAATATTAACTAGCTGATTACGATGATAACAATTCCATTTTCCTATAATTTTATACTCATTGTGCGTGGTGGTTAACTTTATAATTCTATCCTTGGTTTATGTACAAGACTGAATTAGAGGAGAAAGGATTACATAGAAATGGGAACAGTGCTAGATGAAGTCATTTTCATTTACAGAGGGCTAGTTCCATCTTGTTTGTTGGGATCATGTTGGGGTTGCAGTTGTTCTTGGTTTGAAATTTAGATTTAAGATGAAGAGTGTATATACGTATGAATAGCAAGTATTGCCACTGGAGGAACTTTTACATACTAGTACCATACATTGGCTCACACAAACTTAGCTCAAAGCATTCCATTGCTATCTTGTACTGCAAGAGAAAATAAAAATTAATACAAAAACAAGAAACACATTTCCCAGTGTCCTCATATCTAGAATTCCACTGTACCTTAGTTTCTGCCAAATGCATTTGTGTCTTAGATTTGGAACTGAATTACGTGGCAAGAGATTCAGAACATGGTGCATCAATTTTGATAATAAGGTTTGTAGCAGAAGCATCGTGAAACCTAATTAGATGACTCCCTGCAATGGAATGGGCAGCATTTTTCATTGGAACAAAGACAGTGAGGTTCTACAGTCTACAACTACCAGATTCTTTGAAAATGGTGATGGCAGCTTTGCTGCTGTTAGCAAAGGCATCAGGATGTGGGGAACTGGAAGATTTATTTCTCTTCTCTGAGCTGCAGCAAATCACTCAGTCTTTTTAATAATTCTATTTGGTCAATCTACAACTTAACTTCAATGTAATGACTATTCATTCTGCACTATATATATTAATACAAAGATGAAGATGAGACTGAGAAGTTGGCAACATAGGGAAATGCCTGTACTTGCTGCCTCCCACAACATCATCAAAATTACAACTAAAATACAGAACAACTATCATCCAGAACCACAGGAAAGCTGGCTGAGTGGAAGTACTACAACTAGAAAGGTAAAGAAAAAAGCACATTGAGACTGGTAGGAGGTGAGGAGGTGCAGAATGGGCTGGTCCAGCACCCAGGTGTGCCGCTTTTTTAATCGGGAGGGAGATCACCTCTGTAGAGGCCACCTGGAGGAGCAAGGGGTCCCAGGCCCACACCAGACCCCCAGAGCAGGGTTCCAGAGCTGGGGAAAGAAGCCCCTGCAGGCAGTAAGAACTGTGGGCTATAAAAACCAGTGTGGATTGGGGCTGGGTGACACACAGGTTGCTGGAGACTCAGCTGCTCCTCTTAAAAGTCTGGCACCATGAACTGAATGTACAACCTCCCACTTCCTCTGAGTTCCAGTGTCTGGTGAGGCTCTGGGGAACTCAGGCACATACGGGGAGAAATTGGATTGTCTAGCATCAGGGCAGGAACTTGGGGGTGGATTTCCTCCAGATGGAGGTGCTCACAGTAGTCATTTTTCCTGTGCTGGGACCTCCCCAGTGCAGGGCTGACTGGCAGCCATTTCTGTTTGCTCCACCCTGGTGATTCCCTGAGACACTGCCCCACCCAATTTACAACCCCACCCAAGCTGTGTGCAGCGGCTTTTGCATATGAATGGTCTGCTAAAACTCTGTCAAACAAGCTGCAACTGGATTAGGGAGCCCCAAACCTATCAATAAAAGGCTTAAGAACTTACATCAGCACCAGCCTGCCTTGCTTCACAGCTGGGCCTCATCTGGGCACTTCCAAACCAGATACAAAGAGCAGGAATCTGAAGATCGTTCTGTAGCTCCTGCTGGATGGCCCCAGGCAGTGGCTGGCTTTGCACCTCCCTGGAGACCCAAGAGCCAGTGTACCCAGTGGTCAGTGTGAGACCATACCAGATTACAACTCTTCACATCCATAAGCGACACTCTCAGGGGGCAGACTCAGTGAGCACCAAAGCCCCACTAAAGCAAGTCCTGCCCCATAAGGGTGTCTCCTGCACAGTAACTCTCCCACTATAGTCACAGCTGATACCCACAGCCAATTGGCCTGGAGGTCAACTCCTCCCAGTGACACCAACAGCAATTAAGGCTCAACTACAACAAAACTGTGCACACAGCCCACAAAGGGGCACCAAGAGTGTCCACTTTAGGTGATTAGAGAGCCTGAGCCACTGGGCCCTATAGGACACCTACTACACAAGGCCAATCTATCAACTCAAGAAACTTAGCAGCTACCCAGTACATAGAAACAAACACAAGGAAGCAGCCAAAATGCGGAGACAAAGAAACATGTCACAAATGAAAGAAATGGAAGACAGCAAACTACTAGATATAGAGTTCAAAACCACAGTTATATGGTTACTCAAGAATCTTATAGAAAATCTCTGAGGAACTTAGAGAGACTTTCAAGGATTTTAGTGAGAATGTCAAAAAAATGGAAAAGGATCAGTCAAAATTAAGCATACACTGACTGAAATAAAAAATAATATACAGGGATTCAACAATAGATCAGAGGATCCCGAGAAACAAAGCAATGATTTGAAATATGAGGAAGAATAAAACACCCAACCAGAAGAGCAAAAAGAAAAAAAGAATCCAAAAATATGAAGATAGTGTAAGCCTCTGGGACAACCTCAAGCATACCAACATCTGAATTATGGGGGTGCCAGAAGAAGAGAGAGAGCAAGATACTGAAAACCTATTTGAAGAAATAATGACTGAAAACTTCCCCCACCTGGTGAAAGAAATAGACTTACAAGTCCAGGAAGCGCACAGAACCCCAAACAAAAGGAATCCAGAGAGGACTACACTAAGGCACATCATAATTAAAATGCCAAGAGCAAAAGACAAAGAGAGAATATTATAAGCAGCAAGAGAAAAACAGTTAGTTACCAACAAGGGAGCACGCATACGACTGTCAGCTGATTTCTCAACAGAAACTATGCAGGTCAGAAGGGAGTGGCAAGAAATATTCAAATTGACGAATATTGAATATCAAGAACCTACAACCAAGATTCCTCTACGCAGCAAAGCTATCATTTAGAATTGAAGGTCAGATAAAGAGCTTCACAGACAAGAAAAAGCTAAAGGAGTTCATCACCACCAAACCAGTATTATATGAAATGTTGAAGGGTATTCTTTAAGAAGAGGAAGAAGAAGAAAAAGGTAAAGATAAAAAAATATGAACAAAGTGACAACAAATACATATCTATCAACAAGTGAATCTAAAAATCAAATGAATAAAAAGTCTGATGAACAGAATAAACTGGTGACTGGAATAGAATCAGGGGCATGGAACAGATTGAAGATTCTCAGAGGGAAAGGGGTGTGGGGGGTGAAGGAAGAGATGAGACAAAGAGCTTATATGCATGTATGCATTACCTATGGACACAGACAATAAGGTAGCAAGAGACTGGGGTGGGGTGGGAATCGGGTGGAGGAGAGGTATGGTGGAAAAAGAGAGACATCTGCAATAATCTCAATAAATATGAATTAAAAAAAGATGAAGATGATGTGATTCCTTTATTCAAGGAAATCACAATCTTATAAAAGACACTCACTAAAATATGTCAGACTCTAATAAGGAAACTAAAAAATAAATGCTACAGGGACTTAAAAAGATTTAATTCTGTTTGGTATTGGATAAAATTCCATATACATTAACCCTTAACCAGTGAAACTGAGCAAGAAATTAACAAAGAATTTACAGTGGTAAAGAAGGGTTCCTTAGCATTTCAGAGTGAGATATTAGAAGTCAGTGGTCGGGCAAGGGGTGGTGAGACAAATCCACACGGGCAGTGAGTTTGTCCATGACTGGAAAACCAAGATTGTGAAAGGGAAATCTAATGGAATAAGTCTAGAAAAGTAGACAGGAGATCAAATTGCACTGAGAATTAAGTGAAAAGGAAGTTTAAAATTGTACTCCTTTTTTTGTTTTTGTTTTTTTTTTTTTTTTTTTTTTTTTGTAGGCAACAAAGAGTGACATCTCAGTTACAGAAAGAAAAATGTAGAGCTAGTGGATATATTAAATTAAATGTGAGAAAAAGAATATGAAACAGATTAATTGAGAGGTAATCACCACAGGAGGGAATATTCCCAAGGTAATATTGTAAGAATTATGAATAGCAGATTGATTTCATAGATACTGTAGCGCAAAAACCAACAGGGCTTGGTTTCCTATTGAATGTGAAAGTTGATTTTTTAAAAAAATGTGGTCTAAAAAATGGCCTCAAATTTTCTAAATTGAATTACTGGAATCATGATGCCAATAGCTCAGCTGAGAAGCACAGGGGCCAAGCAGATCTGATAGGAAATTTACTGGATTCTGTTCTGATTTGCTGTAGTGGAACTACCTAATATAAGATCTACTCAGAGATGCCCCATAGATTTTTAAAGTCTTAAGGTACAAAAAAGAACCACAGTTATAAATGAAGATTTCCAGAATAATATATTTAGAAGGAGAGATAGTACCTGTCAGGCAATTTAAGCAATACCAATCCCCCACTGATGTTTGTCACAACATCACACAGGACCTCACACAGAACCAACAATTTTTTCAATAGCATTGAAAAGTAATGAAAAGAATAGAAGTTAATAAATATGAGGATAGTATATTATTTTAGATCATTGAAGTAGTCTTAAGGACTTTTACATAATGCTGGGTGGTATTTTGAAGGGAATCAGACCATTTGACTTCTGATAATTTAGACTTTTTTCTTTTTCCCCCACTCACTACTACAAGAGGTTTGGAAAACTCAGGGTGTATTTTTAAGAATAGTTAATTAAATGATTTTATGTGCAAATCTCCTTTTTGAAAATATTCATCATTATAAATTAGTTAACAGGTTGTAGCAAACTTGCAGAATTCATAGTATTTTTCAAAAGGCAGCAAAAACTCATCTTAATATATAATAAGCCAGGGGCCACCATGACCAAAACAACCGGACAGATGACCCAACAGGCTGTGTGGGGTGACCAGGCCGGCAGGGAGGTAAGTGAGGGACAACCAAATGACTGAACAGCAGGCTGTGTGGGGTGATCAGGCCGGCGGGGGTTGGGGGAGGGCATGAAGGGTGACCAGGCTGGTGGTGGGGCAGTAAGAGGTGACCAGGTCGGCAGAGGAGGGCAATTGGGGGCAACCAGGACAGCGGGGGAGGGGATCAGTTAGGGGTGACCAAGCTGGCAGCGGGGGGTGGGGGGGTTGTTAGGGGCGACCAGGCCAGCAGAGGGGGGCAGTTAGGGGCAACAAGGGCAGCAGGAAGAGGTGGTTAGGGGTGATCAGGCTGGCAGGTGGGGCAGTTAGGGGAAATTAGGCAGGCAGGCAGGTGATCAGTTAGGAGCCAGCAGTCCCGGAGTGTGAGAGGGATGTCTGACTGCCGGTTTGGGCCTAAACCAGCAGTCAGACATCCCCGAGGGGTCCCGGATTGGAGAGGATGCAGGCTGGGCTGAGGGGAGCCCCTCGCCATGCACGAATTTTGTGCACTGGGTCTCTAGTCAATATATAATTTAAAACCTCTTCTTCCAATTTTGGGTGGGTTAGCAATTGCAATGTGTTACAAGCCATCATCCTTAAAGATATCTACTCTTCTATCTCTTCCCTTATTTGATGAAATAAGCTGAGATTCTGTTTCTCATTTGTTCCCTTTTTAACATTCCAAGGGAAATATAGTTTATAAAGAATCATAATTTTGATGGCTCCATTAAGTCTGATGATATAATCACTTATGAATTAACAATAGTTGTTGAACTGTTTTTTCTAAAAGAACTTTGACCTACATAACTTACAGTAAAAGAAAATCATAGTTCCAAAACTGCTGACTCTTCCATTATTAAAGTTTTTGATAGATTTTTGGGGGGTGTGTATAGCAATTCAAAAGATTAAAAAAAAAATCCTGCTCCTTGTTATATCATTCAATCAAAAGAAATTGTAAGAAAAGGGAAACCACTGGAAATAAACATATCTAGAAATAAGATATAAATTACAAATCAGTTTTGTATATATATTCTTAATAACTAGTAAATGCTAACACCTATGTACAGAATACAAGCAAGGTATTTTGTGCTGCTGAAACTGAGTCAAAGAAATTTTCTATCTACTTAGTGTCAGAGAAACAAAGAATTTTAGTCTTTGGGACTTTCCTCAGAGACTATCTAGCTCATTCCCCTCATTTCATCCATGAGGAAATTTAAGGCCACAGAGGCAAAGTGATTGTCCTCAGTTTTATGGCTATTAATGTCAAATAGAATACAAATTGGATCTTTTATTTAATTGAGAACTTGGAATTACCCATACAGGTCAGTATTATTGCCTCCGTCTGTCTCTTAATCAGATAAACTGAGAGTCAGAAATGTGTGCTAGAGTCCAATTTTAATGATAAGTCGATATGATTTTCTTTTCTCAGCTACATTTGAAAGTATCGAAAGAAAAATGTCAATTCCTGAAAACTCTTCCAATGTGGGAGACAGTGACTCATACATGAATAAAGTGCCCTGAAGGACCAGTCTATAAAGTATAGTCGCTCAGATTCTAAACAGTGTATTAAGGTACCATGGGGCACTTCAAGAAACTCACAGAACCACTGTGAAATATTTTAAAATTTTGCTACTTAATATCTATTATCGTGCAAATTACTACCTTGAGGTAGATTATAGTTTCAACATTAGATTGCTACTTTCTTTTTGATGATGTCTTTGTCAAAGCTGGGATTTTGGCAATTGCTGTGATTAAAAAAAATGATCCTATGAATCAATAATGTGTAATAGGGAATTAAGATGTTGGTATCAGCCTTAGCCAGTTTGGCGCAATGGATAGTCAGCCTGTGGACTGAAGGGTCCTGGGTTCGATTCTGGTCAAGGGCACAAGCCTGTAATAGTATTTAACTATAAAGTATTTATATTTAGGTATTTTTTTGTCCTTGGAATTCCAAAACAGAATTATTGAAACACCAGTGTACCATCAACCTAAAAAGTTTGAGAACCTCATGCATAACATTCTTCTTTGATATGAGCAGATCAAGCATTCACCCACAAGTGCAGTTTGAGACTTGGAAATGATTTTCTACAAAAATGCAGAGCAGAAAGAAGTAATGCCTCTCAACAGTAAAAATGCACTTTTATCCTAAACATGTATTTTTATATCTCGTTTGACACAATTTTATGAACTTCTATTGCATGTTCCTTATATTCCTGATCTACAGCATATGAGATAACCACAGTTTCCTCATCTGTATCACCAACAACCTAACCCATGGTGCTGTTGCAAGGGACAATTAAAAATATAATCTAAATAAAATGTTTAATATTGTGCTGAAACCTAGAAGTCACTAAAATAATACTAGCTATTATCATTATCATTCACTGTGTCAATGTTTCTGAAATAAAAGAATGATATACACTACGATCAATATAGAATAAACTAGAGGCCTGGTGCATGAAATTCGTGCATGGGGGAGGGGAGTATCCCTCAGCCAAGCCTGCACCCTCTCCAATATGAGACCCCTCGAGGGATGTCCGACTGCCCGTTTAAGCCCGATCCTGGTGAGATCAGGCCTAAACAGGCAGTCGGACATCCCTCTCACAATCTAGGACTGCTGGCTCCCAACTGCTTGCCTGCCTGCCTTCCTGATTGCCCCTAACTGCTTCTGCCTGCCAGCCTGATCACCCCCTAACCACTCCTCTGACAGCCTGATTGATGTCTAACTGCTCCCTGCCAGCCTGATTGCCCCTAACTGCCCTCTCCTGCTGGCCTGGTCCCCCCAACAGCTCTCCCCTGCAGGCTTGGTTCCCCCCAACTGCTCTCGCCTGCAGGCCTGGGTCCCACCCCCAACTGCCCTCATCCCCTGCAGTCCTGGTCACCCCTAACTGCCCTCCCCTGCAGGCCTGGTCACCCCTAACTGCCCTCCCCTGCAGGCCTGGTCACCCCTAACTGCCCTCCCCTGCAGGCCTGGTCACCCCTAACTGCCCTCCCCTGTAGGCTTGATCGCCCCCAACTGCCCTCCCTTGCAGGCCTGGTCCCTCCCAACTGCCCTCCCTTGCTGGCCATCTTGTGGCGGCCATCTTGTGTCCACATGGGGGCAGCCATCTTGTGTGTTGGAGTGATGGTCAATCTGCATATTACTCTTTTATTAGATAGGATAGAGGTCTGTTGCATGGGTGGGGGCCAGCTGGTTTGCCCTGAAGGGTGTCCTGGATCAGGGTGGGGGTTCCCTTGGGGCATGAGGCGGCCTGGGCGAGGGGCCTGTGGTGGTTTGCAGGCTGGCCACGCCCCCTGGCGACCCAAGCGGAGGCCCTGCTATCTGGGGTTTATTTATCTTCTACAATTGAAACTTTGTAGCCTGGAGCAGAGCCAAGCCTCCTGCTTGCTCCGTGGCGGCAGCCATTTTTTTTTTTTTTTAAATATATTTTATTGATATTTCACAGAGAGGAAGGGAGAGGGATAGAGAGCTAGAAACATCGATGAGAGAGAAACATCGATCAGCTGCCTCCTGAACACCTCCCACTGGGGATGTGCCCGCAACCAAGGTACATGCCCTTGACCGGAATCGAACCCGGGACCTTTCAGTCTGCAGGCCGACGCTCTATCCACTGAGCCAAAACGGTTTCGGCCAGCCATTTTTTTTTTTAGATTTATGTATCTTCTATAATTGAAACTTTGTAGCCTTAAGCAGAGGCCTGGGCCAGACAGGGTGTGCGGAAAGCTTGGCTTCCTCCATCACCGGGGCAACCCTAGCCTCCTGCTCTTTCCAGCTCCGTGGCTGCCGCCATTTCTGTTTGGGTTTATGTATCTTCTATCATTGAAACTTTGTAGCATTGAGTGGAGGCCTAGGCCGGCAAAGGCAGGCGGAAAGCTTGGCTTCCTCCATTGCCAGGGAAACCCAAGCTTCCCTCCTGCTCTCTGTGGCTGTAGCCATCTTGGTTGGGTTTATTTGCATATTCGCTCCTGATTGGCTGGTGGGCGTGGCTGGTGGGCGTGGCTGGTGGGTGTAGCAGAGTGATGGTTAATTTGCATATTACTCTTTTATTACATAGGATTTAATAACATAATAAAGAGGCCTGGATTTGACCATATAGCCATTGAATAAATAAGAACAAAGAAAATTAACAGAAATGTAACTTTATTTTCATAACAGCGTGAGAGCTAGTTTATTAGTTTGATAGATGGCTTTGTGAAAACACTTCCTTTCTATTTTGTGCTCTCTAATTTAATTGCCACACTGAAGTAGCCGAAAGGAAAAACTCAGACAACATCCTTCTCCTTCGTGAACTAATATAAATTTAAATTATACTAAGGTTTTGTAAACTGTTAATTATCAGGTTCAGATCAAGCTCATAGGTAATTATTTAACACTAGAGGCCTGACTTGCACGAAATTCGTGCAACAGTAGGCCTTCCTTCCCCAGGCTGCAGGCACCAGCTTCCCTCTGGCACCTGGGACCTGGATTTCCCTCACAGCCCCAGAAGGATTTCTGGAAGGATGTCTGGTCTAATTAGCATGTTACACTTTTATTAGTATAGATTCTTGTTTAGCACTGTCTTTATGGAGTTGATTTGTAAATTTGGTTTGTAACTGAGCAGAGCGAACATTCTGAGAGCAGCAAAGGTAAGAAACCCTGAAGGCCTCTGAGATAAGAGCTTCTGGGTCATGTTGGTTTAACTAGCCTGGCAACCAGCAAGTGCGACAAGGCACTGCATAGCCCACACATTCAAAAACTGATTCACGTCTATGATCACATAACTAGCTTCCAAACTTCATGCCATCTATTTTCTTTTCATCCCAACGACATGAAGAACAGATATTTGAATGGTAACATTTGAAAGTTGGTACATTATGTACAGTAAGTGTCCATGGGCACTCACTTTGATTTTTGTGTAAGTTTTAAATGTCATCCACTCCCAGCATTCTCTTTATTGATTTTGTCTTTTTAAAAAAGCACTCTCTGAGGTTATAACAAATTTCCTCAAACTTGCTAATGATGTTAGCTGTCCTATCATTAAGTATCCGTGGCTGAGGTAAACAAACAAACAAAAAAATCAAAGCAACACTAAAAATAAAGACAAAAATCCTGCACAATCCAGCATGAAAATGGCATAACAAATAAAATGCATGCATAAGTTTATGTAAAATGATGGTTCAACAAGCAAGAATTTGATTTCCCTCTGAAATCTGTGAAATTGGAAGTTGAGTTGTCAATAATTTCTAAGAAATGATTTAAAGTCATATGGTGGAAAGAACAGAACTGGTAGAATTTTATTTTGGAGTGGACATATTTTCGGGGTTGGTATATTGCAAAATATTTTACATTAAGAAGTTAGGACACAGCTACTATGCAAGCATTGAAAATAATCACTCCAGGCACTTCAGGTGCACTGTTAAATATTGGCTTATCTTTATGATGATCTGAAATTAACCAAAATTCCTGTTGAAAATTAGACCAACTTTGGTAATTTGAATTGATGTTAATGCTTTATAACAAACAAGGGTATATATTATAGCCCTACACATTTACCAACAAGACATTTTAAAATTATCCTTCAAGTATGAGTGAAGCTTATATGTATTTCTTATTTATCTATCTAAATTGCAAATAATTGTAAAGTATTAGTGTTCAGAAAGTGATACATTCATTTGTAAGATAATAATGCAGCCTTTGGCATCCATTTCTAAGTTTGAATTAATTTTGCAGCTATGTCTTTAAGAGATACTCTACTACCCACACAGAATTGGCTCCAACCATTCCTCCCTGGGGTCTTCAAGAACTGCTTGTTAATGAATTAGACTGTTTCCATCCACCATTATTTTGTTCCTGAAAAGCTTTCCCTACGGTTGCATCAAAATCCACAAACTCTCTATCAGCAACACATAGCTTTCAGATGCTACAAGTACAGTATAATAAGCCAACTATTTTTAAAAAACTTTATTCTAGAATTTATCAATAATTTTATTGGACCATAACATTAAAATTCAGGGAACATTCTTAGAATTTGAGCAATATATGTGCATTTTAGGGAACATGTTTTGGAGAGGCCTTCCATCCCATTTATTCAATATGTTCCTCTTCTTTCCATGCCTAAAGTACATATGTTATATTATTAATAATTTACAAATAAAATTAGACATTGGAACTGACACTTGAGAGACTGAAAAACAGATGAGGAAGGTTATTACATGGTGACAAATATAGCTTATAAGTCACTAAGGAGCTAAGTACTTTAGGTTTTTGTTATGTGTGTTTTTTTTAATATTTAGAGACATTTTAGAAGATTCTATACAGTCATCGTGGGAAACCCACCTGTAAAATTAAAATGTCTAAATGTCTCCTAGAGCTATAATTATGTTAAAATGTTTTTGTCATCTGAATAAAAAATACTTATGGGTAAAATTTAGATTCCAAACTTACAAAAGCATTTAAAAGTACCTTTGTGAGGAACAATTATAATTGTTAATTCCTACTAGTGTGCCAAGTTCCCCTATTCTTGTGTCTTTTCATATTTATCCCAGATTCATTCCTGATCATAAGGTAATACCAGAGACAAAACATTTCTGTGGATTTTTATTATGCTACCTCAAATAGTTTAAGGCTACCTGGAGGATGAGTAAGAAGTAAGCTTCCTCCCTGACCCTCCACCAAAAAAGAAATATCAGAACCAAAAATGTAGAAAAAGATATTTGTCACTTTGCTCATTTGCTTATATTAAAGGTGAACTTTGAAAGGTCTATTATTTCAAACGAATGATTCATAAAAATATACTAACTTGAGCCCAGCCAGTGTTGCTCAGTGGTTTAGTGGCAACCCATGAACCAAGAGGTCACTGGTTTGATTTCTGGTAAAGGCACATGCCTGGGTTGAGTACTCAATCCCCAGTAGGGGGTGTACAGGAGTCAGCAGATCAATAATGTTTCCCTCTCATCTATGATCCTATTTCTCTATCCTGCTCCCTTCCTTTCTTTCTAAAAGTCAATAAAAACAATATATATAAATTTATCTATACCTGATAAATCCACACATGCATTTCTGGGGAGAAGTACAGAGGCAGGGCAAATCACAACACTACTAAATTCATGATTAAAATTAGTAAGTATGTTTTGGACTAATAATAACTTGGAAAATATTATTAAACTGTTATCTATCTATCTATATATATAAAGAGCCAGGGGCCATCACATCTGAAACAACTGAATGAATGATGAACAGGCTGAGTGGGGCGACAAGGCCAGCAGGGGGTGAGGAACAACCAAATGACTGACCAAGTAGGCTGCGTGGGGCAACCAGGCCGGCAGGGGGGTTAGTGAGGGATGACCAAATGACTGAACATCAGGCTGCATGGGGCGACCAGGCCAGCAGGGGGGTTAGTGAGGGATGACCAAACAACTGAGCAGTAGGCTGTGTGGGATAACCAAGTCAGCAGAGGGGAAGTTGGGGGTAACCAGGCCAGCAGGGGGGGCCATTAGGGGCAATCAGATCAGCAGGCAGAGGCGGTTAGGGGTGATCCAGTTGGCAGGGGGTGCAGTTAGGGGCAATTAGGAAGGTAGGCAGGTGAGCAGTTAGGAGCCAGGGGTCCTGGATTGTGAGAGGGATGTTGGACTGCCGGACATCCCCCGAGAGGTCCCGGATTGGAGAGGGTGCAGGCTGGGCTGAGGGGACTTCCCCCGTGCACAATTTCGTGCACCAGGCCTCTAGTATATATATAAGGAGGTAATATGCAAATTGTCTGGGACACTGTAACATCACAACTGCTCAGGAGGAGGCTGTGTGTGCTGGTGGGTGGGAGGGGACTGTGTGTGCAGTGAGGCAAGCCACAGATGGAGCAGGCCCAAGAGAACAGAGCCTGCCAGTCACCGCAGGCCCACAGAGAATAGGCCCTGACAGCCACAGTGCACTGGCAGTCTCGCCTCTGCACGTGAGCTGCAGAGGAAACATTTTCTGACCACTCATTGGCTAAACTCCCCATACGCCACTTGCAGTGTTCTTGGTAACTTGGGTAATAAGAATCCAAGAAGGTGATCTAGGGTTTTTCCACCTCATTCCTGGAGGAAAAAATGAAGGTTCGCTGCTGGAGGGGCTAAGAAATGTCATATCCTGCCCTAGCTGGTTTGGCTCTGTGGATAGAACCTCGGCCTGCCAACCGCAGGGTCCGGGTTCGATTCTGGTCAAGGGCATGAACCTAGGTTGCAGGCTCCTTCCTGGCCGGGGCCCAGGTCAGGGCTTATACAGGATGCAACCAATCGAAGTGTACTTCTCACATTGATGTTACTCTCTATCTTTCCCCCTCTCTCCCATACTTTCTAAAAATCAATGGAAACATATCATCAGGTGAGGATAAAAAAAAAAAGAAAGAAATGTCATATCCTATGAAAGAGACATCTTGAAAATGCCTAAATAAAGTTGTCATTTTTTTGTGGTGAAGGGACCGGAGTCCGTATTGATGAAAACACCTTGGTGGCTGCAGTGGCTGGCAGTGGCAGCAGCAGCAGGTGATGGGGCAGCACCTTCCCCTGATCAGCCTGGTTGCCTCCTGCAGAGGGAGGCCAGACTGTGGCTGGGCCTAAGCCATCAGTAGGACATCCCCTGAGGGCTCCCAGATTGGAAAGGGTGTAGGTCGGGCTGAGGGACACCCCCACCCCCGTGCACGAATTTTGTGCACTGAGCCTCTGGTATACAATAAACCAGAAAATAAAAACTGACTAGAGCCCTGGCCAGGTGGCTCAGTTTGTTGGAGCATCATTCAGTATACCAAAAGGTTGCAGGTTTGATTCCCGATCAGGGCACCCGGCACCCAGCGTGATCTCAGCCTGGAGGTATCCAGCTGAAGACCTCCAACCCCATTAACTGGTGGGCCATATATGGGAGGCAAATGATTGATATTTCTCTCTCTCCCTCCCACTCTCTCTAAAAATCAAACATATATTCAGGTGAGGATTAAAAAAAAAAATTGCCACAAGTTAGATTTCCAAATGTCACTTAATAATAAAATATCAAGTGAAGTTTGGAGTAGTTTAGAATATTGAACAGGCTTAGAATGGCCACCCTAATGAATTAATGTGCAGTGTACTCTTATTGTTATTTCCATGGCCTGCATAAGATGGTCATAGATCCTATCTATTAAAAGAGTAATATGCAAATTGACCATCACTCCAACACACAAGATGGCCACCCCCATGTGGTCAAAAATGGCTGCCCCCATGTGGATACAAGATGGCCGCCACAAGATGGCCAGCAGGGGAGGGCAGTTGTGGGGGACCAGGCCTGCAGGGGAAGGCAGTTGGGGAGGACCAGGCTGGCAGGGGAGGGCAGTTGGGGAGGACTGGGCCTGCAGGGGCAGGCAGTTGGGGGCGATCGGGCCTGCAGGGGAGGGCAGTTGGGGGGCACCGGGCTGGCAGGGGCAGGCAGTTGGGGGCGATCGGGCCTGCAGGGCAGGGCAGTTAGGGGCAATCGGGCTGGCAGGGGAGCAGTTAGGCGTCGATCAGGCTGGCAGGGGAGTGGTTAGGGGTGATCAGGCTGGCAGGCAGAAGCGGTTAGGGGCAATCAGGCAAGCAGGCAGGCGAGCAGTTGGGAGCCAGCAGTCCTGGATTGTGAGGGGGATGTCCGACTGCCCGTTTAGGCCTGATCCCACCAGTATCAGGCCTAAACCGGCAGTCGAACATCCTTCAAGGGGTCCCAGATTTGAGAGGGTTCAGGCTGGGCTGAGGAATACCCCTGCCGCCTCCCCCATACACGAATTTCGTGCACTGGGCCTCTAGTTAAAATATATGCTCTTAGGAAATAAGTTCCTACTCTCTTTCCAAACTAGAGGCCTGGTGCACAAAAATTGTGCACGGGGGGTGGGGGGTCTTCTCCCTCAGCCTGGCCTGTGTCCTCTCACAGTCTGGGACCCCTTGTTCCTTACCACCCACCTGCAGCGGAGGCAGGAGAGGCTCCCACCCCCGCGGCTGTGCTTGCCAGCTGTGAGCCTGGCTTCTGACTGAGCGGTGCTCCCCCTGTGGGAGTGCACTGACACCAGGGGGCAGCTCCTGCATTGAGCGTCTGCCCCCTGGTGGTCAGTGTATGTCATAGCAACCTGTCATTCTGCGGGTTGTTCCACAGTTCGGTTGATTTGCATATTAGGGTTTTATTATATAGGATTCTTTGAAAACTATATTCATTTAAGTCAGTATCTTTTCAGATTGCTGCTTTCTCATGTTAATGCATATGAATTGACAGCTAATTTGTAGATTATTTAGAATTTTCTACTTCAATGCTAAGCCAAATTTTATGCATTTCTCCCACACCCCCTTTTCATAAAGTTGTTATCCATTTTCATCCACTAGCCTTCTGATTAATACAGTGCAGTTGGCTTTCCAAAGCACAGCCAAGGGAGAGATGGATTAATATGTCAGCTAAAATCGACAACTGGATGTCTAGTACTAGTTTGGTGTAATTCCATGGGGTTTAAGGATTTCTAAGTGAATACTTTGAGTCAGAAAAAAAGCATCTTAGTAAAGGTATACCATTGTCTTCTATTTAAAAGATTCCTGCATAGTGATAAAATGCTTATGTTAAAGGCTAAAAACATTCAGTATTATCCCAATGTGTTATTTAAACCTTTTAAAACCTAATATTATAGAATGAATATGTTATATTCCTATACTTGTTCATTTTCCTGTATGGAAGGAGACAGGGGAAGAAACACTTTGCAAATACACAGACCAATATGAAATGCCTGACACACAGGATTATGAATCTCAGTGGGCTACCAGTCTTTAAGCAGCCCTGGAGAACTCTTGCTGCATTTCACTCATGATCAGCACTGTGGGGAAAGAATTCAAAATAAAACATATTAGTTGTCCTTGAACAAAAGAATCATAAGTAGAAACTCAGAACTTATCTATTTATGTGATGTGGAGGCTGATGTTTCCTTTTCTACAGTTCACTTACCTGAAAAATTAGATTGAGAAAGTGTACAACAAAAGATAATTCTGAGAGCAAATTAATTGGTGATGGTACAAAATCAGAGTAGTCACATATATAATTAATAGAAATTCTTAAAAAATACAAAGTGAAATTCTTAAAAAATACAAAGTGAATATACCTGCAAAGGTCAGTAAATGTGTACAGAATTATTTTATAGAAGCTACTACCAGTGACCAGAAAGTATATTCTACAAAGCAAAGCATGGGTTACCCTTCATGCCGACACAGGAGACTAAACTCAAGGGAAACTGCATTCCTGTGCTCCTACTCTCATTCAAGAGAGGTGACAACACTCCCTGCAGGCTCTGAGGTTGAGGTACCATATACATGGTTTTAGAAATCATTTCCAGCCAGATTTTTCAAAGAGTGCATTTAAAGAAATCTGCTAGGAGCAATGACATTCAAGATTGTTCCTACAGAGATATATTATTATTTGCAGAAGTGTGGTGGAAGCAACTAGCACAAATGAAAATGAAGGGTTTAAACAGCCCTGGTAGTTTGCTACCTCACTTGTATGTTATTTCTATCATCAGATGGTTAACATATTCACAGAGAACATGAATGAACAGTTGGTTGTAAAGAAATTGTAGATTGACCCTTCTAGCTGGCTTCTAATTTGCCTCCTAAGATAAAGATAAAGAAAATAACTGTAAGGAATAATTATGACTAGGGAAAATTATTCTTAAGTTGAAGCATAAATATTCTCTTTTATCAAAATAATCATTATTTTCTCCAAATAATTAGTTGCCCTGTAACTTTTCTTTATAAGCTTTTTTTTTCCCCCTTCTCAGGGAAAAAACAAAACAAAACAAAAAAAAACTTGCTTCCATTCTAGAGGTTAAAAATGGCCCTCGGATTTCAATGATTCATAGAAAAAAGTTGTTCTAAAACTGCCTTATTCTTTAAAAACGTTATACCTCAAAAAGAAGATTGTTCAAGTCTTTGTGGACATTTTTATGTGTTTATTTACTTGTTTATTGGTTTTTAATGTTTTCATTTATTTTAGAGAGAAAGGAAGGGAGAGGGAGAGAGAGAGAAACATCAATCAGTTGTCTCCCATATCCACTCCGACTAGGGATTGAACCCACAACCTGGGTATGTGCCCTGACCGGGACCCTTCAGTGCATGGGATGCTCTAACCAACCCAGCCACGTTGGCCAGGGTGCCCTTATGAACATTTTAAACATTGTATTTGAGAATAAAAATTCTGAGTTATGGCTACCTTTCTTTTTCCAAACAACACATACAATTTCAATGAAATCAACCTGATAAATATCTTTAAGTAATATTAAAATGCACTGTTTTTAACTGTTTTTATAATTCATCTTTAATAAAGATAAACTTTATTCATTTAAATATACATTAATACTTTCAACAAAAAATGATTAAGCAACTAATTTGAGTCAGGTATTCTGGCCAGCACAGGGAATAGAGATGAACTTATTAAACTTGCCCCTCCTACAAGTATCTTACATTCCTGCTGGGGAAAAAGATGTGTACCAGTAAACAAAATAGTGCATGAACACAGATGTCAGTATAGCCAATGACATGGAGCTAGGAAAGGGTTAAATAGTATACGCAGAGGCTGCTGTGGCCAGAGAGGTGCACAATAGTGCTTCTCCAGAAGGGTCTGCCTGTGGAGCATCCCCACTCTGGGAGTTCCTCTCCCTCCTGAAAAGAAAGGCTATTTTCTCTTCCTGAAGAGTGGCAAACAGCAGCATAAGTAGAAATTAAAAGGGGCTGTCCATCCAAAGATACAACTGGTCAGAGACATAAATACAATTCAAAAAAGCACACACACAACAAAACAAATAAGCAAACAACCCAGCAGAATGCCTCGGAACCCTGCAAATGGTAACAGCCTTCATAATCCAATGTAAAGAAATTGGCATTTTGCAATCCTATATAATAAAAGGGTAATATGCAAATAGACCAAATGGCAGAACAACCAAACAACCAACCAAAGCATAATATATTAATGATATGCTAAGGCTGCTCAACCACTCGCTATGATGTGTACTGACCACCAGGGGGGCAGACAGTCAACTGGTCGACAAGTTGCTATGACGTGCACTGACCACCAGGGGGCAGATGCTCTGACTGGTAGGTTAGCTTGCTGCTGGGGTTTGGCCAATTGGGACTGAGTGAGATGGGCCGGACACACCCAGGAGCTCTCCTGCAGTCCCTCCCCGGCCTGATAGTGCACCCGTGGGGTCCCTCAGCCGGGCTGGCATGTGCTCTCTCACAATCCGGAACCCCTTGGGGGATGTCGGAGAGCCAATTTCAGCCCAATCCTGCAGGCCACTCCCCTGGGAGGGCACCAGGCACAGGGCTCATGGCTGGTGAATGCTGCTGTGGCAGCTTCTCCCGATCGGGACTGACTGGGCACAAGCCTGCGGCAGGCACAGTGGGGCTGGGATGAGCGGGAGCAGCAGGTAGGAGCTAAAGACGGTGTTGGACTGTGGGTTTTGGCCTGATCCCTGCAGGCTACCCAGAGGGACCCTACCGGTGCACGAATTCATGCACCAGGCCTCTAGTATTTTAAAGAAAAGTCACTCCTCTTATATGCAATGAATGGAACTCTCCATTTGACCCCTCAGCAATAGCGATGCAGAAACTGGGAACGATCTTTAACTAGCATTAAGAACTCAATACAAAAATCAGATTATTCTAGTTTAGATAGGAGCAGAGCAAGTACCTTATAGACTTAAAAAAAAAAAGGAAGACTACGACTGTTAAAAAAAGAAAGAAAGAAAGAAAGAAAAGGAATACTTCAAATAAAATCAGGTCAAAGGCAATTTCATTAGTTACACAAAGGACTTCTAAGATGAAGTGAGGAGGAACTGGAAAATAATATGAAAACTCTGCTATTTAACATTTATGGTTTGCTACATATAATAATGCTGGAATAAGAAATTGATATATGCAAAGTATATTTCATAGTATGTGTTCAATTGACTATTCCCTTTTTAAAACTTATTTTTATGAATTAGTGAAATTTTTGTTATTCATCTAAATATATATACATATATAAAAGCCTAAGCGTCCTTTACAGCAGAACAACCAAATGACCAGAATGACTGGTCGCCATAATACGTACTGACCACTCCGATCACCTGATCAGGGCCTGTCAGTCAACCTCCCGGTTCCTCCCCTGAACCAGCAGGCGCCAATTGCCCAATGGGGAATGGGGAATGGGGAACCAGGGTCTGGTGGCAGCAGACATGGGTGGCGCCAGGCCAAGGTGGATGCAGGCAGGGGCGGTGCTGGCTGCCAGCAGCCAGGGGAAGGAAAGCCCTGGCCGACCAACCTCCCGGTCCCTGAAGGCTTTTGAAAAACCTCTTTCTGGGGAGGCTTTTTCCCCCAGCAGCGCACCATTCAAAGGCCCTAGCTGCAGAGCCACCCACTGCGGAGCCACTCAGTCTCTCCCCACACCCAGTCGGATTGAGTCTGGCATGGCAGGCAGGAACACCCGGAGCTGCCTGCAGGCAGGAAGCTGGTGGGGGTAGGGATGGATGCAGGGGCCTCAGAGCTGGACCACCCAGCATCCAGCACGCTCTCAGCCTGGAGGCATCCAGCTGCAGACCTCCGACCCCATTAACTGGCTCAGTGTTGGGGTGGAAAGTGACCTGCAATGGTGAGGAAATGAAACTTGGGGTGAGTACCACAGGTGCAGTCCCCGTGACCTTCCCTTCCCAGGATAATGCTGTGCTCCCTAACCTCCCATGCACCGAGAGATAAATCTGGATTCGCAAAGAGGCAGGCCCCCCAGGAGCTTCAGCTGGGGGACAAGAGGAGTTACTCACCTCTGACACCCCCACCCTTTGCTTTAAGGTTGCATTCTCCTTCCCTAATACATGTTGCTTGAAGTACACAATGGTTTGTGTTTAGACATGCGATAAACATGGGGAAAGCAAAAGCTTTGTGCTTTAGGACAAAAGAGTTGGGAGTCTTTGGGGGTTCTCTCTATCTCTCTCTCTCTCTCTTGCTCTCTCTCTCTCTCTCTTGCTCTCTCCCTCTTTCTTTCACACACACACACACACACACACACACACACACACACACACACACAGACACTCTTCCCTGGCCTGGTGAATCTTCATGCAGAAAGTTAACCCTAGCTCCTCAGAACCCACCCTCGCTGGAGTGGCCTCTGTTTTGTTTTGTTTTTGTTTTTTTCTCTCACAAGGTTTTTTTCTAACCTTTAAACTGGCAGTTGGACATCCCCCGAGGGGTCCCGGATTGCAAGAGGGTGCAGGGCTGGCTGAGGGACCCCCTCCCAGGCACAAATTTTGTGCACTGGGCCTCTAGTATGGATAGAAAGCTGAACACGGTGAACCCTAATTTTTGGTGTCCTAAATGGGGAAAGACAAATATCCAAGGGAATACACTTGGAGCATTCTCAGCTGTAATAAACAACTGGAAACAGCCTAAATACCTATAAAGACAATAAGCAATGTATGGACACCTATGCAGACATTAAAGTTTTAAGGTATAGGGCTTAAGATAAGATATAAAAGTATAATGTAGGTCTGACTATTCTGATGTACAAAAAACCTAAATTGAATAAAATCAAGCTGCATATTTAAAAAACGCAATTTTTCTTTAAAGAAATCTAGCTGGCTTTCTTTTTTAAAAATATATATTTTATTGGTATTTTACAGAGAGGAAGGGAAAGGGATAGAGAGCTAGAAACATCGATGAGAGAGAAACACTGATCAGCTGCCTCCTGCACACCTCCCACTGGGGATGTGCCCGCAACCAAGGTACATGCCCTTGACCGGAATCGAACCCGGGACCCTTCAGTCCACAGGCCGACGCTCTATCCACTGAGCCAAACCGGTTTCGGCTAGCTGGCTTTCTTTATAGATGAGAATGTGTATAGAAAAAACAACCCTGAGAGAATGTACATCAAGTTATTTAAAAGCTTATTTCTAAATTAGGGAACTGAGGTCAATGAATTGTTTTCTACTTTTCTACATATCTTTATTATGTAAAACTTTAATGTTTACATTCTTCCTGAATAAATATGTCATTTCTTAAGTTTAAAAGCTATTTACCAATAAACAAAGTAAAATAGATGCACTATCCAGAATGAACCGAATAGATGTGAAGGACCTCCTAAAGAATGTTGCTTAACCGTGGTTATCCCTGTCGCCTGTGCTATTTCTCACACTCCATAAAGATAAGCCACAGAGAGTGTGAGAGTGCAAACAAGAGAGTAGCCAACTTGGAACAGTTAGCTGGTAGATGAAGTGGAACAGGGCAGAGAAGGGTCAGGGAATCCGAGATGAACTCTCAGAGGAGAAAACTTTCTAAGAAGGGAATTAGAGTCTGGGTTGAGCTCAGCAAGCAGGGAAGGTTGGAAAACACATTCCAAGCTGATTAAATAGTACTAAAAAGAGCATGGAGGTGTGAAACTTCATGATGTGTTCAGAGAACAGTGAACAATATAACTGCATAATAGAGTGGGTGGAGAGCATAATGAAAAACAAGTCAGGAAAAGCATAGTAGATTAGGATCAGATTGTAAATGTGTGAAGGGTCCCAGGTGCCATGTTATAGACTTGGAAAGGTTTTAAGCAAGGCAGGCACTATCAGACTTGTATTTGTGAAGGTTATGTTATTGGCAAGCAGGAAAAAAAAAAAAAACACCACTAGAGCAGGAAATGTTCCTAGATTTTAAAACATTTTTATTGCAAGATGAAGAGGCCTTTTTGGAGGAGATGTTCAGTAAAGGATGGAGGCAATATGTCCCAGGCTTGGATGGAAATGCTTTTAAACATATGTTTTATCATTAATATCATGCAGCATATGCTCAAATCCTATATACAGCACATTCTTGGCTTATCACCAAAAATATTTATTAAGAATCCACCTGCATATAAAATTATAGCAGAGTCTAAATCCCTTGCAAATGTCATATATATGTTTTAATTTGTGTGCTGCATAATTCGCATAAAGCATTATAACGTCTCTGAGACCTCCTCCAATACAGTCTTGCCTCTCAAGAATATCACATATATTAAACTCCATTGTACATTCACAAAACAGTTCATTTTAAAGAGTTTTCTATGCAATTCAATTCAATAAGAATGTGTGTTGTGGAGGCAGAGGTGAAAAGATCTATAGAAAATAGAGAATACATTTTCTAGTTAATGGAAAGTTATAATGTAAGTGAAGAGAAGGTGCGGGGGGAGAATCTTATATAAGAGAAATGGTTGGTTCCTAAGGCAACATTTAAGCATGTGTGTGACGATGAAGCACATACTGTGAAAGTACAGAAGGATCTCTTGGTTAGAAAAAGATCACCATGAGGTGGTTAGGGATAGAGGTGAGTTTATTTAGTGCTTTCATTGATAAAATAAATCTAAAAGTGCGAACAATTCTAGAAAGCAGGAAATATATAGAAGAGCTTTTCAACTGCTACCAAGATTTGCAGCTCAATGTGAGCTTGTAGAATATTTAACTTTAGCATTGAACACTTGGTACAGTTCAGAAATAGAAATTTACTTTTGAATCCTATGTGGCTTAGCTTACATTTAATTAATTTCTTGCATTTAAAACATAACAGAATTTTAAATAAGTTGGATTTGTTTCACTTATATTTTCATTTATCCACATGTCTTCAAGATTATTTTTCAAATTATCTTTTCATATAGTCATGGCAGAATGAAAGCCAGAATAATGGTAGAGGTGAGCCATACAAAATACAAAGGTAGACAGAAACATTCTCCCTAATTGGACTCTTCTGCTTATTGACACATCTCCTCTTTTGCCTACTTTATTGAGTACTCCTCACTTTGTTGATCTGGTATTTATGATTAATGTATAATGCTATACATATGTTTAAAAAGTACACGGTTATGGTCCCAAAATACACCTGTGCCTGCAAGGTTCCTGCAGGTTAATGTCTTCTGCTAGGGAAAATGGCCTCATTTGCGTTGACTTTCAATGAGCTCCTGCAGGCAAACACCGGAAGCCAATCATCTGCAGATACCTGCCCTCGGGCATAGGTGTGCTATCAGACAACGTGTATACTCTGTCTATAGTGTTTAATCTCATGTGCTATATAAAACTTAAAGTATGACCCATTGATCCAATAGACTGCACATCTTTATAGAAACTGATTTGCATTTGGAATGGGTAGGGCATGTTCAGTAATGAAATAAAGTTGATGATGGAAAAGTGCTTGGTCTCTAAGGAAAGAAAAGTAATATGTAATAGAATATGATGGAGTTATAAATATAGAAACAGTGATGTAAAGAAAAATTGAAAGATAGTTGTAGTGTCAGTAATACAGGGAATTTAGAGAAGCACAGCAATGTTTGCTATACGAAGGTATACATTATCATTGTCTCCCAATAACAGGAAAATTAAGTATTGCTTTGCATCACATTGTTTCCCATAAATGTTTTGAAAATTTCCTCAGCCAAGTCACAACAAATGTATCAGGTATACATTTATTCCACAATATTTATTTAATGTTTACTATGTGGCAAACTTAGCGAGGTGCATTCCTGGTATAAAAATAAGTAATAAACCTATCAGGGAGACATAATAAATAAAAATAAAATAACCACAGTACAATGTGACTGGCTTCTATATTACAGACCTATTTTATTTTTGGTAGTTCATTGGATAAAGTGATTATATCTTTGTCATCTCTCTCTCTCTCTCTCTCTCTCTCTCTCTCTCTCTCTCTCTCTTCTCTTTTATTTTTTTGCCAATTTAAATGTGATATAGGGTCCAAAGATTTAGACCTTGAACCTCCCCTCTTCTTTATGTATACTCTTTTCTAAGCAACCTCAATCAATCCCTTGAATTTTAAGGACCATCAATACATTGGTGACTCACAACCTCCAAGTACACTGTATCCAACCATCTACCTGACATTTCCACCTCAATGCCTAATGGGCATCTCAAGAATATCGAGTATCCTGGCTAAAACATAACTCTTGATATATGACCCCTCCACACACAACCTTCTCCCACCATAGTCAAACACATTCATTAAGTTGCTCGGGCCAAATATGTATCTTTTGCTGTTATCTTTTCCTTATATGCTCAATATACCAACAACTACTATAGCCTCTAATTTTTAAACTCATCCTAAATTTTATTAGTATCCATAACATTCACTATTCTCACTTTAGTGTAAGCCTCCATCATCTTTCATGTACCTACTTCAATAATCTCCCAACTGGCCCCCTGAATTTCCATTCCTGACCCTTTAATCTATTCCCCACTTTGCAGTCAATTGACCTTTCTAAATCTTAACACAGACCATGTCACTTCCTGTCTCAAAATTTTCAGTGGCTTCCAGTCACACAAAGTTTAAATACAATGCTAGGATCTTACAATGCTCTATTTCATCGGGCTTCTGCCTCACTCTCAGAACTCACCTCTCACTTCTGCCCTCTACATCACTTTGGCTTTTATTGATCTTGTCTTTTTGTGCCAACTTAGAAGCTTTACTTTTGCTCCTACCTTTGTGCCAGCTATATTTATATTCTTCTCATAGATATCATATGGTGTATTCTACTATTCCTTTTGGAAATTTTCTTAAATTTCTTCTCCTCAATATGCCTCCCTGACCACCTTCATCTTTCTTCTCATCCTGAGCTTCTTGGGCATCTTCTCCTTCACCTTCACCTTCTTCTTCTTCCTCCTTTGCATCCTCAAATTCTTCCTTGGCACCTCTTCCTCTTCCTCTCCTTCCTCTTCCTCAGCCACTTCCTTCTCCTTCTCCTCCTCTTCAGCTTCTCCTTCAGAGGGGGTTTCATCCTTAGCTTCCTTGGCTTTTGCAGCCTCAATGGTCTCCTCCACCTCAATCTGCTCCTCCTGGACTGGGCGGGTGTATTAAGAAGGGAAGGAGTGAACAGACATCAAGTAGGAGCTGGTCTGTAAACCACCGTAGGCAGATCGACCAAAGACCTGGGAACTCTGGGAGTAGCCACTGGCTATGCTTCCCACGCTGGTGAAACTGAGCCGGGTCTACTCACCTTCCAAGAGTTTCCTGTAAGCTGCAATGTCAATGTCCAAAGCCACATTGAGGAGGTCCTGGTATTCTTTTAAATATCATGCTATTTCACTCTTTGTAGTTCTCAACTCATTTTCTGATTTGTTGATTGTGTCCTGCATAGCACTAACATCAGAGTTCTGCTTATCCTCCAGCTCTCGCAGCTGCTTTCCCAGAGCTTAGTTCATGACCTGGCTTGCTTTGATCTCCAGGGTCTTGGCCTTGAGCAGGCGGCGCGCACCCTGTAAGTGTTCTTGGCATTGCTCTCGGTCAGCATGGTGAAGCAGCTCTTGTACCATTCGTCTACATTCTGCATGTTCTTGGCAACCAGCTTCTCGTACTGGGCGTGGAATGTCCTTGAGCACTGCAGAGAGGTCATGGAGAACATGTCTATCTCCATGGAGGTATGAGCGTACTGGATCTGCACCTGCAGCTCAGCGATCTCCTTTTCATGCACCTTCTTCAGCCAATTCATCTGCACCTTTGTGCGCCTCCATCAGCCCGCCCTCTGCGTCATCATGGTTCAGCACCTCTTCCTGGTAGCATGCCTGCAGGTTGTCCCCAGTCCCTTCCAAGCCCTGGTGCCTGCTAACTGCCCACTGCCCTCTCCTCACCAGGGTCAGGCATCCCATTTTCATTAAAATGTTCAACCCCAGCCTGCTCCACCTGTGTCCACAGGCGGCCCAGGGGCAGACAGTGATCCCAGAGACCCTGGCCACCCCCGCCTATCCAGGTCCCCAGTGGTGGCCTGGACCCCACAGCAGCATCAGGCACTGCCCACCAGGCCTGCCTGACCTCGATGGCTGCCTGAACCCCGCGGGCGGCGTCAGGCGCTGCCCCCCCCTACCCCGCCTGCCCGGTTACCAATCGCAGCCTCAACCCAGTGGACGGCATCAGGCGCAGCCCACCTGACCTGCCTGGTCCCCCATGGTGGACTGGACCCCGCGGGTGGCGTCAGGCACTGCCAGCCTGCCCTGCCTGGTCCCCGATGGTGGCCTGGACCCCACAGGTGGTGTCAGGCACAGCCTGCCTCTCCTGAATATGCAAATTTACCCTCCATCTTTGTTGGCTTAATTTGCATATCACTCCTGATTGGCTGTGGGTGTAGCGGAGGTATGGTCAATTAGCATTTTTTCTCTTTTATTAGTATAGATTTGAGTATTTTTATTGTTTCTTCCAAAGACAGTAAGCTTCATAAAGGCAAAATTTTGTTTGTTGTTTTCACTACTATTTCTCTAAGCTGAGAAATGTGCTTGGAAAACTGTGACCATCTACTAAGCATTGTGGAGTGCATACATGAAAGAAGAGTTGGTACATGAGTTTTACCATGAAGGACAAATAAAACTATTGCTTGGGTAAAGAGCTCTCCGGAAGTGGATGACAAGTATAAGCTTGGAAGTGTAAAGATCATGACGCATTCACAAATGGTTAATAGTTCTCTGTGGGTACAGCATTCCTGAAATCATGATAAAGTCTCTCATAATTGTGTAAATTTCATTCACACATTGACTCTGATCCAAATAAAAAGAAGCAAATGAATATATTTAAAACTTGTGATCCTTTATAATGTTCCATTTATTTTGTCAACCTGTAAAATAAATGTTACTGAAGAACAAGGAAAATACTTCCATCAAACCATTAATGAAGTACACTTTCTTTCAAGTGTTCATAATTTGTCTCTAAATGTCATTGAGAGTATCATGATGCATATGTAAAGGTGAGACTAAAATCCCCGGGTAATCCTTGTGCCAACAAATGCAAGCTTGGCCAGGGACACTCCTATTTAAGAGTCGTCACATTCTGTGGCTTAGTCTCTTCATCTCTCTGGCTGCATGAGTCCTTACCTCAAACAGAGCCACCTGATGTTGTCTTGTTCCATGCCAGGTGAATCTGTCTACTGTTGTCAAAATCGGGACTGTGTATAGCTGTTATCACATGTTAACATTCCTCTGTCCACCAACTTGAATTTGCTTCCTAGCAACTCCTCTGGTCTCAATTACTTAAGACTCTATAGTCATCCAATCCTAATAATACTTTATTAATGGCATCATAAATGGGATTCAGAGCTCAGACTGCCTAGTTTCTCACTTGTGAATCATTCATCGCCCTCACTGTTTTCATATATGGCTTATGAATGAATTTGATTTAGCAGTTTGAAAAAAAAAGAACAGGATCTGGACATGCTTTTTTTGGAGTCACATTTAAAGGAACAGCCTTCAAGGGCTGAAGTCACTATGTGGAGTTGTATGCACCAAGTTCACAGCTTAACAACATTAAAATTAATATGCCAGGTTGCATCCTAAGGAAGAAATAATTCCTAGAGTACCTTGATATTTAGAAAAATATTAACTTTGAGAATTGTAAACTATGTCACAGCCAATGACTTACCTTTCTCATTTGCTGATATATTTCTAGCAACTAGCTTGTCTTAAAGGAAGTTATTATTGATTTTAGAGAGCGGGGGAGGGAGAAGGAAAAAAGACTGAAACATCGCGGAGAGAGAAACATCAATCTGCTGCCTCCTGCACTCACCCTACTGGGGGGTCAAACCTGCGACCCAGGCCTGTGCCCTGACTGGAATTGAATCAGCACCCTCTTGGTTCATGGGATGATATCCAACCAACTGAGTCACACCAGCCAAGGCATTAGAGGGAGTTTTTCAGTTCTCCCCATTAGGCAGTCACTCTTTGAGAACAGGGCCTCTGTCTAAAATAAAGTTTAGACAATTCAGCACTATTCAAGATAACTCTCTGTGATGATGAAAATGTTCTGTGTTGTCAAATTCTGTGCTGTCCACTATACTTGTGTGGCCAGTGAGGATATAAAATGTATGTAGCTAGTACAAATTAAAAACTAAAATTTTAATCTTTAAAAATGTTATATATAAATGGCCACATATGACAGGTAGTCAGTATATTAGACAGCACAGATCTACAGTATTCAGATTAATATAACATTTTATCTTTTAGTGTACAATATATGCATTTTAAGTTATCATTAAATCACAGCATTACCTAAAACATTAACAAACGTAAAACAGAATTGAGACCTTTTAGAAATGATTATGCCTATTTATGGTCAATATATCTGGATAAGATTTTTAAATTTTCCCAAAGGTTTTGCTTAAATTTCATTGATATCCACTAAACTTATTGAAATGGAAATCATAAATCTTAAAGTTAGTACAAAATAAAGTCATTCATGAAATCACTAAACTTTAAAAAACTCCTACATTACAAAGTATTTGAGCCAAACAACATGTGCTTAATATCTCCTCTCTTCATTGTTTGTGTGAAGAAGATGGCAGGGAGGATTGCCTATAATTTGCCTTCTTGACATAAAAAGAACATTATCACAGACACATGAATGGTGATGTCTTCCTACTTCCTTCTATTAATTCATGCATGTTCAGATAAAGAGAAAGAGGAAGGACTGTTTTCTAGCCATTCTCCAGTTTTCATTAAGCTGGGAATGAAGACAGTACATTTATTAAGTTGCTAGAGGCTTTCTCACAGTGTCTATTACAGCTGTACAAACTGGCCCCCACCCTCTGCCCATTGACAAGTTCATTTTAAACAACAGTTCTGACCTATTCTCCCTGAGATCTCTCTGTCCTTTGCTGTAAAATTCCAGCTTACTTTCTACTTTCACCCTGGGTCACAAAGAATTTTTATTGGAAATCTAAGTAAAACCCAAAGTGTCCATGAACAGCTTTGAATGTCGGCCACTTTGTGTAAAAAAATCAAGACTTCCCAGGATCACACTGGAGAACTTTATATTGTTTCACATCTGGGGCAAGGGTTACTTTAGTGAATTTCACCTTTATGGGAAAGAAGAAGAAGAAGATTTAAACTATGTGCAGACAACAGGTGGCAGGATATTTAGTGGATTTATGCTTAACCAGATATTTAATAGTCACACAACACACAACAGACCTAAACATGTGCCAGTTAGATCACTACCCTTTATAAATAAATAATTAGAACTTTGACTTTTGTTCTATTAACTAGGAATAAAAAATCAGCACTAACTTCCAAATATAGTGGTTTTAATTTTTTTATTAAATTATTGTTTTTTTTTAAGTTTTATTTTTATACACGGAAATTGTTGCACTGTGGAACAGTAATATCTGAACGAATGTGGGTCAATTAAACAAATAATTCTCCATATTTTATCCTGGTTCTTTGTCAAACTTATGATTTCAAATGCCTCAATATGTGAACCCCCAAACTTCAGCCCTGACTTTTTCTCTAAGTTCTATTCCAAAATTTCACTGGACTATGGGTCCCTTAAAGAACCATCTCTAGTCAAGGCCCCAGTAGAATGCTCATGGTCAGCGATTAGTACATACAAGAACTAGTGATTACATTTTTAACTGCCTTCTGACAAGTGACAACTAAAACAATCAACTTCTTATGCCAAATTGCTTCTCTTCCATTTTAATTTTTGTTAGTGATTCACTTTCTTCCAGTCACCTGTGTTAACAATCTTGAAGTTATCTTTAATTCGATGACTATCTTCTTTCCCTTTGGCAGAAAGATGTCGAAATCTGTTGATCTTTAAAAAAATTGAGTCATGTCTCCCATTTATCATATCATCTCATTCCCCCTGCCAAAATTCTATTTTAGGCCTTCATATGTTGAAATCCTAACCTACAATGGGAATATGGCCTATTTAAGGAGATAAATAAAGTTAAACGGGGTCATCAGTATTGGCCCTGATTGAAGAAGGAACATGGAGCACACTCTAGCTTGCATGCTTGCATGCTCTCTCAGAGAAAAAAAGAGGTCTGCGGACTGAAGGGTCCCAGGTTCAATTCCGGTCAAGGGCATGTACCTTGGTTGCAGGCATATCCCCAGCAGGAGGTGTGCAAGAGGCAGCTGATGGATGTTTCTCTCACATCGATGTTTCTAACACTTTATCCCTCTCCCTTCCTCTCTGTAAAAAAATCAATTTTTTAAAAAAAGAAGGCAGCAGCCTACAAACCAGGAAGAGAGCCCTCACTGGACACTGACCATACTTTCAGTCTGACCTCAGATTTCCAGCCTCCAGAACTGTGAGAAGATAAATGTCTATTTTTTAATATGCTCTTTGTTTTTTAGTTTCCTAAGGTTAAAGCTTAAATTATTTTCTAATATATGTATTCAATGCTATAAATTTCCAACTAAACATGGCTTTGCCGTATCCCACTAAGTTGTGTTTTCATTTTTATTTACTTCAAGATACTTTTAAATTTTTCTTGACATTTTTTAACCCATATGTTATTTAGGAGTATGTTGTTCAATCTTCATGCATTTTGGAATTTTCCAGTTATCTTTCTGTTGTTGGTTTCTAGTTCATACCATTGTGGTACTAGAGCAACCATTGCATAATTTCTATTTTTTAAAATTTGTTTAATTCTGTTTAATGGACCACAGTGTAATCTATCTTGGTGAAAGTCCCATGTGAACTACATGATAAAGTGTATTCTTCTATTGTTGAATGAAGTATTCTATAGATGCCCATTATATTCAGTTGACTGATGGTGTGGTTGAGTTCAACTATGTCCTTATTGATTTTCTGCCTGTTGGATCAATCCATTATTGATAGAAGAGTGTTGAAGTCTCCAACTACAAGAGTAGGTTTGTTTGTTTCTTGTTTCAGTTTTATCATGTTTTGCTTCACTTATTTTGCTGCTTTCTTGTTAGGTGCATGCAAGTTAAGGACTGTCATGACATTTTGGTGAATTCACACCTTGTAATGCCTCTCCTTATCCTTGGTAACTTTGTTTGCTTTACAGTCTGCTCAGTCTGAAATTAATATAGCTACTCCTGCTTTCTATTGATTAGTATATCTAACTATATCTTTCTCATCTTTTTACTTTTTTAATTTATTTTTATTGTTGACACTACTACAGATATCTCCATTTTCTCCCTTCACCCAGCCCCTGTCCCCTCTTCCTTCTGGCCATCACAACACTGTTGTTTGTGTCTTTGGGTTATGCATATATGTCCTTTTAATTTTTTTTAATGTTTTTGATTGGTTTTGAGAGAGAGTGAAAGGGAGAAAAAGATAGAAACATCAATGAGAGATAAACATCAATATCAATCAAATGCCTCCTGTACACCTCTTGCGAGGGATCGAGCCCTCAACTGGGGCATGTGCCTTGACCAGAAATCAAACTGGTGACTTCCTGGTGCATAGGTCAACACTTAACCACTGAGCCACACTGCCAAGCTACAGATATATATATATATATATATATATATATATATATATATATATATATATATTTAGCTAATCTCTTCAACTTCTTTCATCTAGTCCTCCCTCCTCCCTGTGTTCTGGCAGCTGTAAGTCTGTTCCATGTACCCATACCTTTGTTTCTATTTGTTTATCAGTTTATTTGGTTCATCAGATTCCACATATAAGTAAGAACATATGGTATTTGTCTTTCTCTGACTGGCTTATTTCACTTAGCATAATAATCTCCATGTCCATCCATTCTCTCACAAAAAGCTAAGAGTTCCATCTTTTTAAAAATATATATTTTTTTCTAAGGATTTCAGATTGGGGGAGAGAGAGAGAGAGAGAGAGAGAGAGAGAGAGAGAGGGAGAGAAAGAGAGAGAGAGAGAGAGAGAGAAGCATCAATGATGAGAGAGAGATTAACTGATTGTTGGCCTCCTTCATACTTCCTACTGGGGATTAAGCCTACAACCCAGGCATGTGCCCTGACCAGGAATCGAACCATGAACTTCTGGTTCATAGGTTGGTGCTCAACCACTGAGCAACACTGATTGGGCAAAAGTTCATCCTTTTTTATGGCTATGTAGTGTTCCATTATGTAGATGTACCACCGCTCCTCTACTTGGGGCTGTTTCCAGATCTTGGCTACTGTAAATATATTCACTGCTATGAATATAGGGGTTCATAGCCTTTCAAGTTGGTGTTTTGGGGTTGTTGCTCTTGGTCTTTGTTCCTTATTTTGTCTTCTGTTTTATTTCTGCCTTTCATGGTTTTGATTAATCATTTTATATGATTCCATTTTCTTTCCTTTTTTAGCATATCAGTTATAAAGTTTATCTGTGAACAAAGTAGGGGTTAGGAGTCAACCCTTGCACAGTAAAAAGTTTATGTATAACCTTTTACTCCCTCCCCACAGTTAGTTGTCCCTAAATATATGTGAAAGATTGGTTTCAGGACCCTCTGAGGATACCCAAGTCCACAAATGCTCAAATCCCCTGTATAAAATGGCATAGATGAAGGTATACAGTTGTCCCTCCAAATCTGCAGACTCCTAACCAAGGTTTGAAAACAGCACAGGTACTTATTCAGGAAAAGTCTGCATATAAGTGTACTTGCATAGTTTAAACCTGTTCAAGGGTCAACTGTACTTTATTTTTTATTTGTTATTACAAACCTGGAGTTTCCAATGTATTTATTTATACCAATCCAAATTTACTTTTAAATAACACTGCCATTGTATGGGTAGTATGAGTACCTTATAATACAAAATAATTTCAATTTTTCTCTTCTGTCCCTTGATTCATTGCTAGAATTTATTTCACTTAAAAATAAGCATACATAATTAGAGACATTGTTGCTCTTATCTTTTTGTACAATGTGTTATCCGTTAGATCAATTAAAATTAACCTCCACTCCTCACCCCTTCCCACCTCCACCAAACTATCATCTTTTATCATTTGCATATTTAGCAAAACTTAATATAAAAAAGGAAAAAGATATTTTGAGGTAATATTAGTTAAAACTAAATTATATAGAAATCCCTATATATTTCAGGTAGCACAATTAATACCATAGAATTTATGTTTTGCCAGTAACCCTTAAGAATTTTTAGAAATATATATATTTTTTAAATGTATTTTATTGATTTTTCACAGAGAGGAAGGGAGTGGGATAGAGAGTAAGAAACATCGATGAGAGAGAAACATCCATCAGCTGCCTCCTGCACACCCCCTACTGGGGATGTGCCCGCAACCAAGGTACGTGCCCTTGACCGGAATCGAACCTGGGACCCTTCAGTCCGCAGGCCGATGCTCTATCCACTGAGCCAAACCGGTTTCGGCAGAAATATTCTTACTAAAAAAAAATCACTTCAATAAAAGAAAATAATAGTTGTTTACCTGATAATTTTCTGCCAGGTTCAAATTGAAACAAACAAGGCACAATCTCAATTGAAAGAAATTTATACTAATTAATGTGATAAATGAACATATGCTATGTGCCATTTTTTCTTTATTCTTCACATACATTTATAAAGTATGCCTTATTTAAAAGATTGAATCTTGTCTAACTGGCTATGGGATACTGAGTAAAGCATTTAGGTCTCTCTGGGCTTTGGTTTTTCACCTATAATAAAAAGTGGAAAGAATAGAGGTGATCCTCATAACTCTCCAATTTGTAGTCATAAATATTATGATAAATTATAGGCAGAAATTTGAGTAAGAAGAGAACTGAGAAATATTGTGTTAAATTAATAGCCCATATTTTAATTAAAAAACTAGAAAATGAAACTAAATGGAAAATATGTCGTTCTGCTGTTCGGTCTAATTAGCATATTAGCTCTTTATTATATAGGATGCTTTGAAGTTTTTGATTTAAGATTTCTGTAATAAATAATACAATTCACTTTTATTTAAACAATTACAATATGTTTTTCAAAACTTTCCACTTTATACAAGTGGCAGCCTAACAAGTGATTATTGTGGAGGCTAATACATTTAGTACTATTCACGATAAATATGAGAAGATATGTTTACACTAGAAGTGTTCAGACCCCTGCAATTGTAATGTTAAGAACAATCATGATCTTTGATGTTATAAAATAAGATATGAAATTTATGTTCTATTTTTCAGTTTCATGAACTGCTCTTGAAAGTATTTTCCATTATATTGTTTGGTTTTTCTTTTTTTCTTTGAAGTGGTTTGTGACCCATGTGAAATAATTATTACTATGGCATGAGTCCAGATTACTATATATTGGAAACTGAAACCTCATGTATGAGAACAGTCCCTGAACACCTTTATTATTCACATTGGAATCAATGACATATTATTTAGCTACTGTAGTTTATAAAACCATTGGGTTTGTTCTGTTATGAACAAAGAAACTCATTTTTCCCCTTAGTTTCTCCCTTGCTACAACAGAGTTTTTGTTAAGATCATGTCAACACATCCTTTATAAATTCATTAGAAAAATGGACAGAGCCTCAGCTAAAGATTCAAAAAAGGGGAGGGGGGTGCTTTAAATCTTCAAACTGAGTGGGATTCACAGGTGTTTTGGAGGGAAGAAAGCCAGAATAGTCAAGTGTCAGCAAAGATCACGGATGATTCCTTTAGCTATGAGAGAATAGGACCCATTGGGGTCGTTGTCCAAATAATGTGAGTGATATTTATGATGTTTGAGTTGTATTTGAAACTAAAAAAAATGAATTACACAGAAAAGCAGCACAAAGTGGTTTGGGTTGACAATGTTTCTTTAGAGTCATTATACTCTGAGTTTCAAGGTCTATATATAATAAAAATTTTTTTCTATAGCTAATATGATGGTGACACAATTCAGAACAGCTTATGGAGGAAGTAACTATATGAGTCTAAATTGCATGTCCTTGACCAATATACTGTACTTTTATAAAAAATATTATTTTTGCTTTTAGCAAAGATGCCATAATAAAGATTTTTTTCACAACTCTCAGCTGCTTACTATCTACCTATATGGATATATCTGCTGACTGAAATGTATTGAAGTACCTATCTTTTGTCATGCTTGGGGGAAAAAAAAACTATTCTAAATAATGGGTAAATAACCATCACATTTTAAAAAGTCTTTAGGTATTTAAAAAATATTTAGAAAAATAACCAGACAGTATTTTCTACCATTGTACTGAAAAAATTCTCATATCTAAAAGATGTCTTGGTTTCAGAAATGCATGTTTTATGATAAGCTTTTGTTTGTCCTTCAAATATTTATCACATATGTCTTGGGGTATTATTTATTTTATTTTTATTTTAGTCAACTATATTCCCCATAGAGTCTTTAAAAAACTATTTTTAGCCGAAACCGGTTTGGCTCAGTGGATAGAGCGTCAGCCTGAGGACTGAAGGGTCCCGGGTTCGATTCCGGTCAAGGGCATGTACCTTGGTTGCGGGCACATCCCCAGTGGGAGGTGTGCAGGAGGCAGCTGATCGATGTTTCTCTCTCATTGATGTTTCTAGCTCTCTTTCCCTCTCTCCCTTCTTCTCTCTGTAAAATATCAATAAAATATATTAAAAAAAACTATTTTTAATATATTTTTATTGATTTCAGGGAGGAAGGGAGAGGGAGAGAGAGATAGAAACATTAAAGATGAGAGAGAATCATTGGTTGACTACCTCCTGCACACCCCCTACTGGGGATTGAGCCTGTGACCTAGGCATGTGCCTTTGGCCAGATTTGAACCTGGTAGCTTATTTTAGCCTGCTCAAATAACATATTTTTTAAATATAGAGAATATGAAAAAAAATTTGAATTTTCTAAATATACTAAACATGGAAGACAGGATATGCTTACTAAGTGGAATATTTGTTATAAATATATACATATAAATCAGTATTTAAAATATCAACATCTTCAAGGCCTGAATGAAATATCAATTTTATTTTCTGTCCAAAAATATCACCACTAAAATATATATACATGCTTTATGTATTTATGGAGCATATTGTTCACTCAACATGTGATTTGCATAACTTCTGAATTTTAGCATGTTATAAAGCATATGTGTTGATAAACATGGACTGACAAGTATTGCAAAAGCATTATGTTTTGATTTTTTTAACTCTATAGATTTTTTTCAGTTGAGTCTAAAACAATTTAAGACATCATTATAATATTCTCAAATTCTCATGCAGAATTGTTATAATGTTAAAGTGTCATGGGCTAGGAGGAAAGGGGAAGAGCTATCATTTAGTCTAGTGGTGGATTAAACAGCAGCCTATAGGATAATTGGAAATTGCTTGCTTTTCCCCAATACTAAGCACAGAGAAATGACTTTGCAACCTCGCACAAATATTAATCAATCTTGCAAGCCTCCTCACATGCCAAACTAACTTATAAGTACTGAGCAGATCTGTTTCAGTCACACTGAGGAATCCATTACAGGATCAGAAGCATAATTTAAGTCTATTTTACAAATATGTGCTGAGATCTTAGTATGAACAAATTAAGAGAATTGTCATTGCTGAACACATGCTTCTGACAGTTTGGACTCCACTGGGGTGGGGCAGAGAGCTCTGCATAAAGCCTTGCTCCCTTCCCATGGTTTCCTATCTGGTCACTAGAGGCCCAGTGCATGAATTTGTACACTGGTGGGGTCCCTTGCCTGGCCTGCGCCTGCTCACAATCTGGGACCCCTCGGGGGATGTCGGAGGCCCGGTGCATAGATTTGGCTGGATCCCCGCAGGCCAGGCCAAGGGACCCCGCTGGTGCATGAATCCGTGCACTGGACCTCTAGTATGCATATAAGATCTTTGGTTAATCTCTTCCCACCCTCTCCCCTCCCCCTTTCCCTCTGAGATTCATCAATCTGTTCCATGTTTTCATGCCTGAGTGTTGAGCGTCCTCCCCCTGGTGGTCAGAGCATGTCACAGCTACTTGTCAAAACGTCGAATGGTCAAAAGGTCACTTTGGCTTTTATATATATAGATAATATTCACATGTTGATGAATTCCCAGCTTTAGAGTTACTCAGAATAATCTACTTTCTTCTCTACTTATTTTGTTTGAACATCTTGTCCTAACACCCCAACTCTTCTTATATTACACTTATCCTGACCACACTGGATAAATGCCACAGGCTGCTTTATTTACTGGATCTACCTTAGGCCTTTGCCCTTGGGAATATTAAGAAGGATCTCCTATCCAAGCTAATAAAGTTCCAATCCATATTTGGAGACAATTTGATAAGATGGCTTAAAGGAGAACAGATGGGCTAACCATTTTTTTTTCCAAATATGCCTTACCATTACCAATTAAATTAAGACTTAATGTCTCAGTTTGTATTTAAGAGTAGTGTTTCTCAATATCCTCTTTGTTCCTGTCAAACTCTTTACAATACGTGAAATAAATATTTTCTTCTACATACCTCTGTCATACTATTTGCTCTATTGAAAATTTACTCCTACCTCTATGCCTTCCAAAAATATAGGTACTTACATTCATAAAAGATGAATTAACTTCTACCTTTTATACCAAACCTTTCTTATCTTCCATGAGTGATCTCTGTCTCTAAGCTATTTTGATCTTGTTATCTTATCTCCATTTTTCTGAGTCTAAATTGCACCCCTGATCATGTCATTCCCATTGACATACTTCATAAGTTTGTTTTTGTTTTGTTTTTTGGTTTTGACAATCTATCTTTTTTTTTTTAATTCTTTATTGTTGGAAGTATTACCTATTTTCCCCTTTCCCCCCAACTTCATAATGTTTTACATTAACTTGCTTTTGTCTATTTTAGCCTTAGACTGAGCTCTAACTCTAATCTGTGACAATGAGATGAGTAAAGACAAATAGAAAAACGTTTAAAAATAATAAAAGATACAATGGAGATAGTTAATATAAATCATATGAAAAGTGATTGAGTGGGTACTAAATATCAATATCAATAATATGAATACCTGCCCAGCCAGCATGGCTCAGTGTTAAACAGAAGGTCACAGTTTGATTCTAATCAGGGCACATGCCTGTGTTGTGGGCTCAATCCCCAGTGTGGGGCATGCAGGAGGCAACCAATCAATGATTCTCTCTCATCATTTATGTTTCTATTTCTCTCTCTTCCTCTCTGAAATAAATGAAAATATACTTATAACAGTAATATAAATACCTGACCCCTTCAGTGAATAGCCTCTTACATGGCCCCTGGTGATCCACATCTCTTGGTCTTCATACTCACAAATACCACTCCTTGAAAGTGGGGTGGACTTAACTGACTCACTTTTAATAAAGATTGCAGAAAAAGTAATGGGATATCACTTCTGAAAGTAGGTTCCAAGAGACTCTGGCTCTATTGTGGGTTCACTCTCTTTGGAGAAAACACATGGCAAGGAACTAATGTCTTTGGTCAACACCCTGTAAAGAACTGACACCTGACAACAGCTCCATGAGCGGACTTGTGAGAGGATCTTCCTTTGGTGACACACTGAGATTACTGCAGTCCTGGTTCACAGCTTGATTGAAGCCTGTGAGAAACATTGAGCCAGAGTCACCTCGTTAGCTACACCAGGATTCCTGGTCCACAGAAAGAGAGATAATAAGTGTTTCTTGTTTTAAGACACCAGGTTTTTGAATGTGTGTTAGTTACACTTCAGCAGATAACAAATTTATATTTGGGTGCCTAGAATTGGAATGCCATAACCAATATAAAACACGTGGTAGGAGCTTTGGATTTGGCAGTGAGCTTTTAGGAGAGTTTTAATGAAAACTTAAAATGTCTTAGAAACACTGTTGATAGAATTTTGGGCTTTGAGGATGCTACAGGTGAGGGCTTGCACAAAAGTGGTCTTATTAAAAACTCATCAAATCTCAGAGGGAAGGTAAGGAAGGGTGGGGGTTATGGGGAAGATATCAACCAAAGGATTTGTATGCATGCATATAAGCATAACCAATGGACACAGACACCAGGGGGGTTTGGACATGAGTGGGAGGGGGGCAATGGGGGAATAAGGACACATATGCAATACCTTAATAAATAAAGAAAGAAAAATCAAAACAAAAAAACTCAGAGAATATCAGCAGAATATTTACCAACACTGTTGTGGGAATGTAGAAAATGTGCCCAAAGAACTGAGTGATATAGCTAAGGGGTTTCAAAACAATGTTAAACATGCCACTTGGTTTCTTCTGCTGCTTATAGTAAAGTGCAAGATGAGAAAGATAAATAGAAGGAAGAACTGGTAAACAAGAAGAGCCATGGTTTAATGAATATAAAGAATCTCAGCCTCTCCACATAGCAAATGCTGCTAACAATAAATCAATGGATTTTTGCAAACATTAAATCCCGGATATTGCCTGAAACACACACACACACACACACACACACACACACACACAAAAGAAAAAAAAGAAAAGAAAAAAAAAACATGATCTAAAGATGAAACTAAAGGTATGCCAGTGAAACTTTTGTTAAGACCTATTAAAATCAAAGATTTTGTTTCAGTGTACTATTTAGTCACATAAGAAGCCTTCAATGATGTAAGATGTGCCACACAGATTCTCTCAATTAAGTAATAGGGTTTTTAAGAAGCTTTATATTGTCTAGTAGTTGTCTCAGGAGAAATCTGAGGTAGGGAAAGGGTGTCTAGAAGAGCTCTGTAGATGTGGCTTTTAGGGAAATTCCAATAAGATTCACAGGTGACCCACAATGTTTCTGAAAGAATCTTATCATCAGAAACACTACTGGCATGGAGTAAAGGAGACAGAGATAATATAAAATGTAAGGAAGGAATTGGACTTCCATAAGTCTACTGGCAGTACGTAGGCTAAGAAAACTGTTAGCTGCAAGCATATGTACTTTTCATGGAAAAGAAAGAATACTCAAGGAGTGGAACTAAGAGCTCAGCGGCTGACACTGAGAATCTAAAGAATTATTTTCAAGCTTTGACAAAGAATCAATGAACGTCCATTTAACTGGACTTTAGAATTGCAACCAGTGACTTCCGTGTGTGTGTGTGTGTGTGTGTGTGTGTGTGTGTGTGTGTGTTTTAAAGGATATCTATAGCAGTTATACTATATCTGACCCACTATTGTATTTTGAATGTATGTGGGAAGCATATATTGACTCTTTAGTTTCATAGTTTTTACAGATCAAGGGGAAGCATACCCCGGTGGCTATACTTAAATAGTTATTCTTGAGGAGCCTCACCTACACCTATATAACATATTTAAATTATGAGCTTCTGGATTTTGAACTCTTGCTATGGGTGTGTTGATATGGGGTGTGTTCACATGTGGGAAGAATGAATAACTGGGTGCCTTAGGACAGACTGATGTAAGATGGCCCCAAATGACCCTCACCTTTCTAGTATTCACACTCTTGTATAACCCCATCTCCTGAGTATGGGTTAGATTTCCTGATTAGATTCTAAAGAAGAGAATACAGAAGAAGTGATGCCATTTCTCTGAGATTTCGGTGAAAAAAGAGAGAAGAAAAAATAAAGACAATGGCTTCCATCTTGGGCAGGAAAAGAGGATTCTCTTTTGCTGGCTGTGAGGAAAACCAGCTACCATGTGTAAGAAGCCTGTGAAGCCCGGCCACTGTGGCTCAGTGGTTGAGCATCAACCCATGCACCATGAGGTCACTGGTTCAATTCCTGGTCAAGGCACCTGCCCTGGTTGCAGGCGATCTCCAGTGGGGGTGTGCAGGAGGCACCAATGGATCAATGTTTCTCTCTTTTTGATGTTTCTATCTCACTATCCATCTCCCTTCCTCTCTCTCTAAAAAAAAGAAAAATCAATAAAAACATATTTAAAAAAAAAGAAGAAGAAGAAACCTGCGAAGAGGCTGATGTAATGAGAAACTAACATCTCTGGCCAATATCCAGTGAGTACCCAAGGCCTGTCAACAGCCACCTGCGTAAGCTTGGAAGTGGATTCTCCCCCAGCAGAGCTATGAGTCAAGTTGTAGTCCTGGCTGTTACCTTGATTGTAAACCTATGAGAGACCCTGAGCCAGAGGCACACAACTAAGCCACTCAAAGATATTCCTGACACACAACAACTGTAATATAATAAATTTTTGTTGTTTTAAGTAACTAAGTTATGGGATAATTTGTTAGCCAGCAATATTTAAATAATAAAAGCTGACCTGAGCGGAAAATGTTTAATCTGAGAAATTCATTGTATGAAGGAGACATCCAAGTACACATTTAAAAAAAAAGAGCATTCTAGTTAAACAATATAGCTAATGTAAAGATTCCAGAGGAATTACAAACATGCTGTATTCAGAACCAGAACGACAATTCCTTTGGCTCACACACTGTGAGAGAAAGTAAAAGTGGCAGGAAGTGAGGTTGAATAGATAAGAAGAGGCCATTTGTTAAAGCTATAAAGACCATGGCCATAAGTTTGGATTTATTACAAGTTTGGTAGAAAGTCAGTGATGAATTTCAGCAGGGGAGAAATTTATCTTAAAAATTTTATTCTTGTTGTTTTTAGAGAATTGATTGTGTAGAGGAGGGGACCAAGGAAGAAGGGGACAGTCGACATAGAGTCCTTTTAGACAACTATGACATTAGTCCTAGAGAGAATGATGTGAACTTAGAGTGGAGTGTTGGCAAAGATATGGAAACATATGAAATAGATTTTGGAGGTCATGCCAAGAGAATTTGCTAATAGAATAAATGAAAGGGATGAGTACATAAAATTATTGGCTAGAGTTGTTAGATGGAAGACATTTTATCTTATATACACAACTAAATTGAAAGCACTTTAAGATCACAGATCTCATACTTCTTTTAGATTCATATAATTCCTAATATAGAGAGTTTTGTTAAATCTACAATAATATTTGTATATGGATTAAATAAATCTCATTTAATTTTTATGTTCAGGGGCTCTTGCCAATACCTTTCATGAGCTCCTATGAGTTGATATCCATGCCAAAAATGAAAAGTACTAGTTAAAAACAGAATTACTGAACACTTTTTTAATTGAAGGAACTTAAAACAAATAGGGCCCTGGCCAGTGTTTTTAAGTGGTTAGAGCTTTGGGCTGTGCACCATAGCATCTCAGATTCAACTCCCAGTCAAGTGCACATAGTAGTTGGGTTGGGGGTTTGTTCCCCACTCCTGGTCATGGTGCGTACAGGAGTCAGCCAGTAGCAACCAGTCAATGTATCTCTCTCACATCAATGTTTCTCTCCTTTGTCTCTCTCCCTTTCCCCCCACCTCCATTCCACTCTTTCTGAAAAGCAATGGAACAAATGTTCTCAAGTGAGGATTAAAAAAAACACCACAAATAATAAAAATAAATAGGAATATGTAAGGTTAATGAAGGCAGAAAAAGAAAAACCTGATTATGTGTATTATGTAAAACTTTAGTGGGAGTTTGGTTATGCCCATACCTGTTAACATTTCCTGGTCTTCCTAATATGCTATTTCTCCCATATATTTTGATATATTGTTATAACTGCAGTTTCACAAAAATGCCAGGTGTTATACATGAGCCTGGACAAAATTAAATTAATATGGCCCCCCAAAGAGCTATTTATTTTGTCTTAACAGTCTCCATACAAGGTGATTTCTTCCTTTGTGCTTCTTTCCAACTATTTTTTAGTCAAATACAAAATCTGTCCTTTATTTCCTTCAGAAATTTCTACTTAAATCCATATGTGACATTTTGCCCCTAATACTAATTAGCATGAAGATTTTTTCAACATGGTCTATGGCAGAGGAAAACATTTGCTACTGTGCTGTTTAAGCAGTTAATCATTTGCTTTCAAAGACTCAATAGAATTTACATATGCCGCCAGTTTGTGGTGTGAGCGTGAGTATTTTCAGATGTCTCCATTTCATCTGGTGTCATCTCTTCACCGTAATCACCATTCAGGTGCTTCCCATCCATGGTAGAGTGTAGGTTAGAAAGATAATTTGGACTGATTCCTTTCCTTGGATTTTGTAACTTTGATAAAATCAGGAGCAAACTTATTTTTTTTTTCTTTTCTTTAAAATAGTTATCTGAGATTGTAATAATCGTTTCATAAACAGTTATTTAAAATGTATCTTCTATTTTTCTCTAGCAAAGACTACATTGTCTATCAAACTCCTTTACAATAGTAACCTATTTAATAACCAAAAAATACTTGCTTGTCCTCCAATTACAATTTCAGGATTAACTTTACATCTCAATTAGGACTTTAAACGAGCAATGTGCCTCCATAGAGGAATTTTGTTGTTTCAAAATGTCACGAAGTATACTTGTCAGCATTTTATTAACTAGCTATATGAAAATCCGAATTCAGAAAGAGTGTATTATGCTAGGTGAAATAAGTCAGAGGAAGACAAATACCATATAGTTTCACTTATATGCAAAATATAAGACAAACAAATGAAACAAAATAGAAACAGACTTATAGAAACAGAGACAAAAGGGATAGTTGCCAGATTTAAGAAGGTTAAGAGATGGGTGATACAGATGAAGGAGAATATGGTCAATAATCATGTGATACGTTTGCATAGTGACTGATGGTTACTAGAATTAGTGGGGTGATCACATTGCAAGGTATACAAATGTCAAATCACTATATTATACACCTGAAACGAATATAACTAATATAATATTGTATATCAACTCTACTTCAATTAACTAAACAAGTAAACACACACAGATTATCAATAAACAGTGCTATTATTACTATTATTAGCCATATATTTTAATTACAGTATATTTAATTCTTTTAATCATCCTACCAAAGTTGTATATATTATTATCCACATTTAGTGCAAAAAGAAGCAGGAGGTTGTAGAGATTATGTAACATTTTAAAATAAGTACCAATAAATTAATCAAGTAGGATTAAAGTTCAAATCTGTCTGGGCTAAACTCATGTACTTTCACTGCCCTGGCCTGCAAAGCACACATTAAAGTTGGTCACTGCTACTGTTGTTACTCTTTATTAAAACTCTTCCCTTTCTACGCTTCATGTAATTCACTGCTCAACTAATAATTAAAAACTTGGATTGGTTGAGTTGTCCATAAATTAGATTATTAAACATTGGTACTTATAATGACTCCAAAAAATACTTAAAGGAGTGGCTCATATAGATTTTAATATCCTTTTGAATATTCATAATATATAGATATATACAGATGAATATATATATATAACATATGATATATATATACACACACACACACACACACACACACACATACATATATATATATATACTAGAGGCCCAGTGCACGATATTCATGCAAGAATAGGCCTTCCTTCTCCTGGCTTTGCTCCCGGCCGCCCCGGGAGCCAGCAAGTCCTCGCTCCTCCCAGCTGCTCTGTGCCTGCATATGCAAATTAACCCACCATATTTGTTGGGTTAATTTGCATACTCACTCCTTATTGGCTGTGGGCATAGCAGAGGTATGGTCAATTTACACGTTTATCTATTATTAGGTAAGATATGTGTATGTATGTACACTTTCAAAAAAGAATAGTATAAAAATTAAAGGATAGTATTAAAATTTAAAATTTAAATGTAATACATAGTTATCATCTACATTGTATGGTTCATTTTAAACAAGTTCATGATTTTCATTTTTTTAATCTAAAAAGTATTCCCAGACTATATCTTACTCATGTTTCAATATTGGTGATGTTTGTATTCATAGTTCAGAATCATCCTGGAGACAGTCATATCTACCCTCTTTCACTCTGTTCCCAAAGTTAGTTAATTCTGACTTCTTAAGCATTTGTTGTTAGATCTTATTTTCAAAATTTTAATCCATGAATTCTTCAGCATCAAACTTTCCATGTTGTTTTAAATTTTTAAACATCTAACTAAAACCAGGCCCTGAATTCTAATCTTTCCAGTGGAAAATATATCATGAGGACTGTATTTCACCCTGCATATTAAAACCCCCAGATCATATCAACACATGTTCACTTTCAGGCCACAAAGACCTCTTTCATTTTATGATATTCTATTTTTCATTATTGCTGGAGAATTGTATAGTAATTGAATTCCTCATTCTTTATTTTAAAATTTTTACAGGTGAGCAACAACATAGTGAATGTCATCATAATGCATATTTTCATTTCATTATTCTGCATCTCATCCATAATTTAGGTTTTCTTTCCAAATAAAAAAGATATTTTAAATATATCAAACCTCATTCATTTAGTACTTCTTAAAGTAAAATATATAACTTATATTTTACAAATCATCAAATACCTTAGATACTATAAAATTTTCACCTTCGATTTTATGGCCTTTCCATGAAAAATTAAAATCAAATAAAACTGTTCATAATTTTTAAATATCATTTTAGATCTAATAACATAATCTAATAATTAAGAAATAATGAAATGTATTTTCCTCTGACTTGTATCCTTATTAGCATTGATTTGTTGGTTAAATATTTCTATATTCGAACTATAATTCACTCAGAGAAATTCACAAACACATGACTCCTACAACAATAGATTCTCAACTGCTGTTTCTTAGGGAGTTGCTACTAATACACCTGAAAAATATATTCCACAGGCAAATGTGTTTGGCAAATGCTGCATGTTCCATAGCTCCTTCTAGGAGATTTAAATGTGTACCAATGCTCCTTGACTCACAAAGGGGTTATGTTCTGATAAACCCATTGTAAGTTGAAAATACAATTAATATACTTAACCTGTAAGGAAAAGTTTAAAATTCAAAATTTAAAGTACAGTTTCTATTGAATATATAATGCTTTGGCAACACCTTAAAGAAAAAAAAAAAGATTTGATGGTATGATACATCACTTGTATATTGCATTGTATGTTTACCACCCAAAGTCAAATCTTCTTCCATCACCATATATTTGATCCCCTTTTCCCTTCACTACCCTAACCCCCTTCCCTAACTTATAATTATATACTTGAAACCAATATAATTTAATTAAACAATGTTTCCCCCAAAAAATAATAAAAACATATCTTCTACTAGTACAAAATATTTATGAACAGAATGGGGTTTTAAAATAGTCACCTTTATAAAAAAAATTCAAATTATAAATCTGAAAAAAACAACACTTAATTGAGCCATCATAAGTCCAGAATCATCTGTATTTATCCAAGACTCTAAGAAATTTGGCAATAAAGAAAACATGTTTTATTTTGTTTACTGAACCATTCTAAAATTATTTTGAACATATAACACCATTTTTCATACTACACTATGCCAGTATGGGGAATGGTAAACTAACAGGCCCTCAGATATAATGCATTGAGAACCTAGACACCTCATTCCCTGCATGCATGCCACATGAATTAGAGAAAGCCTATTTTAGAGGGATTGTTTTAAATAACATTACTTTTTCTCAGAAAATGTATACCATCAAATCTCTATATATAAAAAGCGAGCTACCGTAATGACCAGAACAACCAGAGACCAGAACACCACGGCACCTCACCCAGGCTGCCCTCTCCTCCCTCGCCCCCCCCACCCCATCCAGGGAGTGGTTAGGGGTGCCCCTAGGCAAGGCAATAGGGTGCGAATTTGATGGGGGAAAGTCGAAGAAATAAAGGGGAAGGTCTTAAGGGTTTGCGGGGTTGGGGTGGTCCCCGGGAGTAGGTTTGGAGTGTGCTGGGGAAGGAAGAGGAAGATCCGAGTGGAAAACAGCTCAGCACAGTACCTTTCTCATTGCCAACCAAAACGGCGCCAGCTGTGGACTGAATGGGCGGTTGTTTCATGAGCGCGCTTGGGACCAACCTGTTCATGGCAGCGGCAGTCCTCCCGAAACTTCACTGATTCCAAGTAGTGAACAGCTATCAACGTCAGAGAACAGAAAAATCCTCTCCCAACTAGAGGCCCTGGACTTGCAACCCGACTGAAGGAAACACCATTTAAGGAGGAGCTAGAAAAACCGGAAGTATGCGACCTGAGGATTGTGGGACTGTGGAGGATGCCTGGGCGCCTACCGCTAGAACGTGAGCCTGCTATTGTGCAGGTGCATAGTCAGCCCTATGGTCCTCAGTCTCGCAGTATTTGGATGTGACTTCTGGTGGGAAATTATTTCTATTGAGGTTTGCTGTTCCCTTGTGGCCAGGAAGATCAGAATTAAAGGTTTCGTTTGTTACCTTGGTTAGAAGCGGAGGACAAGAGCCGCCAGTAGGACCAGCTCTAGGAGGAGTACACACACACCTCCCAGGAACTGCAGATGAAGCCTTGGAAGCCTTCACTGCAATGGAAGCCTTCAATGAAACCATCAAGATCTTTGAAGAGCAGGGCCAGACTCAAGAGAAGTGCAGCAAGGAGTATCTGGAGCGCTTCCGGCGTGAGGGCAATGGAAACGAGATGCAGAGGATCCTGCTGAACTCAGAACTGCTCAAGTCTCGCATCTCTGAGATCCATGAGAGCCGCATGAAGCTGGAACAGGAGCTGCGGACACAGGCCTTGGACAACCGGGAGATAGATAAGCACACGAACAGCCTGAAGCCAGACCTCATGCAGCTGCACAAGATCCGAGACCAGGACCTGGTATGGCTCACCCAGAAAGGCTCCCAGCAAAAGAAAACCAATGAGTGGTTGGGAATAAAAAATGAGACTGAAGACCAGTATGCACTGATGGAGAATGAGCTCCCCCACCTTGAGGAACGCACCTGGTATGTGGGCAAGATCAACCGCGCGCAGGCTGAGGAAATGCTGAAGGGCAAGCGGGATGGTACCTTCCTCACCCGTGAGAGCAGCCAGCGGGGCTGCTATGCCCGCTCTGTGGTGGTGGACGGCGATACCAAGCACTGTGTCATCTACTGCACGGCCACTGGCTTGGGTTTTGTGGAGCCCTACAATCTGTACGGGTCTCTGAAGGAGCTGGTGCTGCATTACCAGCACACCTCCCTCGGGCAACACTACGATGCACTTACCATCATCACACTGGCACATCCCATGTGAGCCCCGGCCCTGTCGCCCCGCCCCCCCTCTCAACCCGCTGACTCATACAGAGCAGGACTCCATCTTTCTGTCTGTCTCTCTTCTTTGTGAATCTTTCTCTGTCTCAATTTCTCTCTTGTTTTCTCTGAGTCTTTCTCTTCCTGTCACTCTTTCTATCCCTATTTCTGTCCTCTCTGTCTCTCTTAGTCTCTGTACCTCTAAGTCTCTGTTAGAGGAGAACACCTCTTTACCCCATGTCCCCTTTGGGTACTGCCCTCCCCTGGTTCTGGCTTCCCCCACCAGTTCCTACAGTTCCCCCAAGGTCCCTCTGCCTGTGCCCCTGGGGTGCTCAGCCCCAGCCTGGCGCCCTGATTTTTAAGCCACAGACCTGGGGTCAGGGCAGGAAGAAGGCAGGAAGGAACTTCGCTGGGCCACTTCCAATAACCTCAGGTGTGACATTTGGGACCGGGTGGGGGTGGGGGTGGGGGTGGGTCCCAGTGGGGGTGGGGGTGGGTCCCAGTGGGGGTGGGGGTGGGGGTGGGGGTGGGGGTGGGGGTGGGTCCCGCCCCAGACCCAACTTCCCCTCAGACCCACAGACCCAACTTCCCCTCCAAACCCTGAAGTGAAACACGCACTGGTTACCTCCACATGGAGCTGCTGCCCAGAAGCCCTCCTACCCCAAAAGCAAAATTATTAAAAATAACCTCAAGAGCTGGGCCCTATCTGACCCCAGGCTTCCTGGGAACCGAGGCTGCTGCAGGTACTGCTGGACCAGCCAAGATGCACTGATGCCCATAGCACCTCTGCTCCATGCACTTTGAAGACTTCTCCTTGATCATGTTGGGTTCTGATTTTGTTTCCTTGACTGTAAACCCATTTTCTCCTCTTTTGGAACAAGAACCCTGGTTTTCTATGCTGCCATGGACCCCCCTCCTGCCTGCCCAGCTAGGCAGGCAGGTGGGTTTTGTATGGTATGTTGATACTGATGTGGATATAAAACATTAAACTCAAAAAAAAAAAAAAAAAAAAAAAGAAAGGAAAATGGGATAGTAACAAATAAGAAACTTTGGAGACAGTGAAGGACAGTTTGTCCAGACTGTTGAGAGCTAAGAATTATAGTTTAATTGGGATAGAAATCTTGCTAATAGCACCTGATGCCTGAAATCTGAGCACTCTACTTTTAGGTTTTCCACTTCAAGTGTTTGGAGACTGCCTATTAAAACATTCCTGGTTGGAAAGTGTTTGTATAGAAGTCCGTAAGTGTTAAGTATTTGCTGTGTTTACCATGATTAGCTCTCTGTAAGGAATATGGAATAATGTTAAATGCCTCGTGTTCTCAAGAAGCTTGACTTTTAAAATAAAAAATAAAGAAGAAATATAAATATTAAAAATAAAAAAAGAAGTTTGATTTTTAGGGGTGAAATCAGGCAGCCAGGCTAGCAGATAGGGGCAATCAGGTAGGCGGGCAGAGTAGTTAGGGGTGATTAGGCAGGCAGGCGAGTGGTTAGGAGCCAGAGATCCCAGATTGTGAGAGGGATGTCCAACTGCCAGTTTAGGCCCAATCTGTGGGATCTGGCCTAAACCAGAAGTCGGACATCCTCTTAAAGGTCCTGGATTGTGAGAGGGTGCAGGTTGGGCTGAGGGACCTACCCCCCATGCACAAATTTTGTGCACTAGGCCTCTAGTATTCTATAATTTTGTTATCCGAAGGCCTGTGCTAAATAGTAAATATGTTTGAATAATAAAAAAATCTAAAGTATTTGAGGAAATACTGCCAGAGATTTAAGATGTGGCTAGTGATCCTTTCTAGTCTGACACGTCTTCTGTCAATGGGTAAGCTATGAGCTTTATGGGTAAACTATGTCACAAATCTTTCCACTTGGCTGCTAGAAGAATGACAATGGTTTCCTGGTAGCCTTGTGCCTTCTTGGTCTAGTTCTGAAATGAGTCTTTTTCAGGGTACATAAAACTGAAGGTTTCACAAAATCAAGGGACTGCATATTAGTTAAAGATACTGTGTGAAATGTTGAACTGACAGAAATCTCATTTAGGAAAAGTAGGTAATAAGAATAATAGTTCCCATTTGTTGAGTGTTAACCATGTGCCAGACAGTGTTTCAGCAAGGTACAGATCAAGGGGCAAAATGGAAAACTTCTGTTTGGGATGACAGTGATAAAGTGCCACACTATGTTCGCTTCATGCTATCTGAAATATGTCTCTTATTTGTAACTACTGCCCCAGAATGATAATCTGACCTCAAATGAGTTATAACTACTGTGTAACCAAGCACATATCACTGTGTGAAGATATAATGGGAAAGGGGAGAAAGTAGTAATAATTTTTAAACTGTTTTGTATGCATTAGACAATTTTCCATCTACTGTAAAACATGTACCATGTAGCTTTGATACATTGCATTTAATTGTACTAGAGAAACTGTAGACAGTGCCACAATAGTATCATGGGAATTAAAAAAGATTTATCTCTTTTCCTCCCTGCCAAGAACCCAACTGAAGCCTTTACTATTTCTTGAACTAATAAGCAAAATAAGATTCCTCTAGGATATCTCATTACTCTTTCCATCTTCTCCCATTTGAAACACTGACCATTTGTTATATCTGTCCATTATTACCGGCATTTCTTTCAGAAAGCTTTCTGAAATAGAGTTGCTCTACAATACTATAATTTTTATTACTATCAAAGTTATCTTAAAGCTTTTTAAAAATTTACCACACCACACATAAGGATCTAATGTCTCTTTTCTGGCAAACATCTATGTGAGGCCACAGTTACAATGTTTGCAGAAAAAAAATTTACTTTTCTGTTTCTAAAATAATATTTTAAATATTATCCAATTTAATTTGGATTGCTGTTGTTAATGGCAGATGCAGAGTAATAGAAAGGTTTCTTTTAGAGGTGATCATAAATCTGGATTCATAATGGTACAAATTATAAATCTTCCCTTTTAACCAAAGGACAAGTGCTAATTAAGGTGTCCATGATAGAGTCCTAAGACCAGAACAAGATCTGAGCATGTTCTTAGCTATATCTTGACCTCACCAATTTTTAATGGGGTGGCCATGGATATGTCATTTATCCTCTGCCTGTTTTAACTTTCTCATTTGTAAAATGAGGCTATTACTTGCTATGTACATCTGACAGATGAAGTGAATGGTTGTTTTGATGTGGCTTTGTGAACTCTTAGTACTTTTTAAACTCAAAAGAAAGCACACACAAGGTATTTGTTAATATGACTAGTAATTCTTCAAGTAATTAATTAAAAAATAATAATAGTAGGACGTGCTAGAAGACTTATTAGGGTCTGTTTCAGTCACAGGGATCTAACACAACTCCAGTGGAGGGTCCACACATTTCCTATAGTCTGTTTAAAATACAATGGATCCTAGATTGTCTTAACAAACAAAAGGGTGTGGGGAATAGAGCCAGAGGCATATTTGCACATTATCAATTTAATAACTGACATTTATTTTCTTAAGATATGTATCATTGTTAATGTTCAAATAAAAATTTTAAATATCCCAATCTGAATAGAATTAAGAAGCACACATCAAACTATCAGAGGTCAAAACAGCAAGATAACCCATCTGTTAGTTATCATTCAGGAGTAGGTTCTTTCACATAATTTTTTGATACAGGGTTCCATAAATTCAGGGATGCCAACAGGAAGTGTGTTCAATGTACAAATGACCATTCTGGGACAGATTAAGTTATTTTATCAACAACTTTTTTGGAATAAAATGTGGAGTATATTATTCTCCAATGTTATTTAATTGAAATAAGGAGATGTGAGTATTAAAAGAGCCACATATATAAAAAAAATTCTAATTTGGAGAATTGCATTTTCATACATTGTAGTCATTAAATATGACTTAAAAGACTCAATTATTTTTGTGTGATTCACAAGGTGTTTTGTTTTGTTTTCCAATAGCTTCCCAGTTTAGAATTTGATTTAGTGTTTCAGGCTATCATAACAAAATACTGTAGACTGGGTGACTTAAACAACAGAAACTTATTTTCTCACAGTTCTGAAGACTGGAAGTCTATAAGATCAAAGTGTTATGGTCAGCTTCTGGTGAGAGCTCTCATCCTAGCTTGTAGATGGTCATATTCTCACCAGGTGGTCACAGGGATTTCTTTGTGTGCAGGCAGAGAGCAAGCTCTCTAGTATCTCTTTTTATAAAGACATTAATCCTACTAGATTAGCACCACACCCCAAAATGATCTGGTTTAACCTTAATTACTTCCAAGAGTCTCCATTTCCAAATATATCTACTCTAGGTGTTAGGGCTTCAACATATGAGTGTGTGTGTGTGTTGGGGGGTGGGGCACAGAGGGGGATAAGCATATAGTTTATAAAAGATAGAAATTCAACACCAAATTCTACTGTGTTTTTTTTTTTCCATTACATGTGTTCATTTGACCTTTTATTCATGCAGGCCATTAAGCAAAATCCAGTATATTCTAGGCATTTTGCTAGATCCTGGGGAGAAAACCAAAGAGCAAGTCATGTGACCTCAAGGAATCCATGTTCAGTGATGAAGATATATAAACAGAGATGAAAGCTGTGAACATTTTCTTCCTTCTGAAAAAAAAAATCAGCACATAGATTAATTCTATAATGAGATGGAATTAAATTATCCACAGTGGAGTTTGCAAAATTAATTCATATTCAAAGGCCTTTAGCCAAAATAGAGTAATAGGTACTCTTCTGCCTGAAACAAACTCAAATCAAGAAAAATAGATAAAACTATGTTTTATCAGACAATGAAGACAATCTTCCCGGAGAAATGAGAAATAGTGAGGTGATCTCTATGATTTCCCAGCTTACTGTCTTGGGAGAATTTCCAGGTCATGGCACAAGGAAGGGAAATGCGGGCAGAGTCTGGCGGCCTCTCTGACAAGTTCTATAGATAGAGCTGAGAATCTGGAAAGACCAACATAGTTAGAAATCATGGGATGGGATAGAGTACTGAGGGGAGAAAGAGAGAAAAAATACCAACTCAATCTGAAAGGATTAAATGAAACTGTGTCTAATGCTCACAAAGAGCATTGGGAATTATGCCTGTCCCAACCAGGAACAATGGAAAAACCTCATAATTCAGAGCCCATTGTACAGGATACGCACAAATGTGGGCACAGACTACTCAGTATATTAGCTCTAGGTATTGAGGGGGACACAGTTTTGATTTCACCTAAGAAACCTTTATAGCAAGAACCAAAATAAACAAACAATTTCCAATTAATTTAACTGAATCCCAGAGCCAAACTCAAGGATAATTATAGGAATTCAAAAATATCCCACAGCCAAGAAGATACAATGCACAGTGGAACCTAACCAGTCATGCAAAGCAGGAAAATGTGACACTCCCATAAAGAGAAGAAACAATCAATCCTGATCCAGAACAGACACAGTTGTTAGAATTAATGGACAAGGAAATGAACAGTCATTATAGCTATCACAGAGGTTGAAGTAGATTTAATATGCTGAAAATAAAAATAGAGAAATAAAAAATATATTTTTAAAGTCCTAAATTTATCTTCTATCAGTAAAACTGAAAAATGTCTTATAGAAAAAATGCACAGGGTGGGATTAATTTTAGAACAAATATTGCATTAAAAAAAGGTTAGTAAACTTGAAGATATTAGAAGTCACCCAAAATAAAACCCACAGAAAAAAAAATAACAGAAATAATAAAAAGTGGATCAGTGAGTAGTGGAACAATTAAAAGAGTTTAATATTTGTTTAATTGAAAATTCTGAAATGAGGATGTTGAAGAAATAATGACCAACTATATTTTTAAAAATTATCTTAAAAATTATAAACCCATGGATTCAAGAAACCCAATGAACCTCAAGTACACACTCTCACACACAGAAAACTCCCATAAGGTACATCATAATCCAATTGGTCAGAACCAGGGCTAGAGAAAAATTTTAAAAATAGAAAGTTATAGGGGACATATTACCTACAGAGAAATCAAGATAAGGGTGATAGTAGATATACACTGAGTGGAATAATCTGGCCACTCAGTGTGTGTGTGTGTGTATGTATGTGTGTGTGTATATATATATATATATATATATATATATATATATATATATATATATTAGAGGCCCAGTGCATGAATTCATGCATAGGTGGGGTCCGGCCAGCCTGGCCAGGGGGAGGGGACATAGGCGGTTGGCCGGCCTGCCTGCTGGTCAAACTCCTGGTTGAGGGGACAATTTACATATTAGCCTTTTATTATATAGAATATACACTGAGTGGCCAGATTATTATGTGTTCAGAGATCATAATAATCTGGCCACTCAGTGTATTTTCCTGTTGAAACAAAGCAAGCAAGAAAATAGCACTGACACATCTTTAAATATGGAAAGAAAACATTTCAACTTGCAATTTTATACAAAGCAACACTGTATTTCAAAAAATAAAGGCCACATAAAGACTTTTCAGCATACAAAATCTGAAAGAATTCATCAGCATAAGATAGTTAACACTATGAGAAAAGTGAAAAACAGTCTTTCACTTGACACCAGATGAAAAGTGTACCTCTATAAATGAATGTAACTCATAGTTAAAAGAAGAAATGAAAGAGGAAAATGAAGATATGAATATTATATATCACAATTTGATAGGTACTGATAAAGCAGTCTCTGATGGAGAGTGGATTTACAGCACTCAGTTCTCTAATTAGGAAAGAATAAATGTCTCAAGTCAATGACTTCAGTTTCTACCAAAACAAATCAACAACAACAACAACAAAAAAAAACTAAAACTAAAAAGGAGCAAATACTAAAAAAAAAAAAAAAAAAAAAAAAAATCAAAGTAAACATAAGAAAGCATACAAAAAAATCAGAGAAAAACATTAAACAGAAAACAAGAGAGTATTAATGAAACCTAGCTGGTTCTTTGAAAAGTAAAGAAAAGCCCTGGTAGATTTGGTTCAGTGGTTAAAGTGTCACCCCTTGTACCAAAGGGTCCAGGGACCAGGTTTGATTCCTGGTCAAGGCAGTAACTGGTAAATGTTTCTCTCTCTCCCCCTGCTCTCTCTCTAGTATCAAAGAAAGAAGAAAAAAAGAAACCACAAAATTATTCTCAGATAAGGATTAAAACAAACAAACAAAATTAATAAATCTTCAGCTAGATTGACGAAGGGAAAAAAAATAACACAAATTATCAAAGCCTAGACTGAGAGAGATAATACTAGTATAGATTATATAGATATTAAAAGGCCACTAAAATGCTATTATATTTTTAAAAACCTTTATACAAGTAAATTTGACAATTTAGATGAAATGATCAAATTCCTTGAAAGACACAAATATGCAAAGCTCCCTCTAGAAAAACAGATAGTGTAAATACTTATACAGATATTAAAGGAACTGAATTATATAGTTAAAATCATTCCACAAAGAAAACTCTGGGACTCACTGATTTCATTGGCAAATTCTACAAAATCCTATCTAATAAAAGAGTAATATGCAAATTAACCATCACTCTGCTACACTCACAAGCCATGCCCAAAAGCCAATCAGGAGCGAATATGCAAATAAACCCAACCAAGATGGCTACAGCCACAGAGAGCAGGAGGGAGGCTTGGATTTCCCTGGCAATGGAGGAAGCCAAGCTTTCCGCCTGCCCTTGCCGGCCTAGGCCTCCACTCAAGGCTACAAAGTTTCAATGATAGAAGATACATAAATCCAAACAGAAATGGTGGCAGCCACAGAGCTGGAAAGAACAGGAGGCTAGGGTTACCTGTGGCGATGGAAGAAGCCAAGCTTTCTGCACACCCTGGCTGGCCCAGGCCTCCACTTAAGGCTACGAAGTTTCAATTATAGAAGATACATAAATCCCAACAGAAATGGCTGCTGCCACGGAGCAAGCAGAAGGCTTGGCTCCGCTCCAGGCTACAAAGTTTCAATTGTAGAAGATAAATAAACCCCAGATACCAGATCCTCCGCTTGGGTCGCCGGGGAGCGTGGCCGGCCTGCAAACCACCACAGGCCCCTCACCCAGGTCACCCCACGCCCCAAGGGAACCCCCACCCTAATCCCGGACACCCTACAGGACAAACCAGCTGGCCCCCACCTGTGCACCAGACCTCTATCCTATCTAATAAAAGAGTACTATGCAGATTGACCATCACTCCAACACACAAGATGGCTGCCCCCATGTGGTCAAAGATCCTGCCCCCATGTGGACACAAGATGGCCACCACAAGATGGCCAGCAGGGGAGGGCAGTTGGGAGGGACCAGGCCTGCAAGGGAGGGCAGTTGTGGACAATCAGGCCAGCAGGGGAGGGCAGTTAGGGGTGACCAAGCCGGCAGAGGAGGAAATTTGGGGGCAACCAGGCCTGCAGGGAAAGGCAGTTGGGAGGGACCCAGGCCTGCAGGGGAGAGCAGTTGGGGGTGACCAGGCCTGCAGGGGAGAGCAGTTGGGGGGGACCAGGCCTGCAGGGGAGAGCAGTTAGGGGCAAACATCCCTCGAAGGGTCCCAGATTGGAGAGGGTTCAGGCTGAGCTGAGGGACACCCCCCACCCGTGCACGAATTTCATGCACCGGGCCTCTAGTATTTAATAAATAGGTAATACTAATTCTTCTAATAACTTCCAGAACACTGTAGAAATAAGATATCTCTATGTTTATTCTGGGACCAGGTTACTCTAATACCAAAACTTAACAAACACATTAAAATAAAACAGAACGTAGCATTGCACAAATGTGGAAAAATTCTAAACAAAACAATATAGCAAAGCACGTATAATATGCAAAAGGGATAATCCATCATAACCAGATGGGATTTACCCCAGGAATATAAGATATGTTTGACATTCAAAAATAAACATTACTAAATATATTAACAAACTAAATTTTTAAACCATATGATCGTATCAGTAGATGCAGAGAAAGCATCTGACAAAATATAAGATATATTTCTGATAAAACTCAGAACAAAATAGGATTAAAGAGCAACTTCTTAAACCTGATAAAAAGTATCTACAGGAAAACTACAGGTAACATCATACTTAATGGTAAAAAACAAATGCTTTTCCCCTGAAAAGAAGTAAAAATGTGTTTACCCAACGTTGACATGATCACATATGTAGAAAATTTAACAGAATCTACAAAGAATCTAACAGTTTATTAACAGAGCTGCAGGGTACAATATCAATATAAAATCAATTCTATGTCTATATTTTAGAAATAATCAAAGATAATTTTAAACACACCATTACTTGGACAAAAATCTGACCAAATATGTACAAGATCTAAACACTAACTTTTGAAACACTGTTGAGAGGGAAAATATTGAAGACCTAAATAAATGGAATGATATTTTTCAGTCAGAAGGCTCAATATTATTAAGATATCAACTCTCCCCAAATTAATTAAATGTGATACTATTGAAAAGTACAGGAGTTTTTTGGATGCTATTTGTTTTTGTCAAACTTGACAGGTTGATGTTAAAGTTCATATGATAATTCAAATATGCTAGCAAAGTCCAAACAACTTTGAAAAGAGAAACAAAATGAGAAAACTAGCATAATCTGATTTTAAGACTGATTATAAAGCTAAAATAACAGGCCTGAATTAGCTTAACTTAGACAAACAGATCAAAGAACATATTAGAGCATCTAGAAAGAGACCCACACATATATGAAACACTGATTTTTGATACAATGAAGAAAGGATAGGTTTTCAAAATATACTGCTATCAGAATTATGGAAGTCCATAGGTAACAAAAAACAAACAAACAAAACTTTGATCCCTACCATGTATTATATTGAAAACTTAACCCTAAATGGTCCCTAGGCCTAAGTGAAAACGTAAAATCATAAAACTTCTAGAAGAAACAGGAAAAAATTTTAGATATCATATAAAAAATATACCCAGAAAAGAAAAAAAAAGATGATAAATTAGAGTTCATCAAAATTGGAAACAGCACTATATTGAGAATCACTGTTAATGAGGATGAAAAGACAAACCGTAGACCAGGTGAAAACATTTTAAAATCATGTATCTGATAAAGGATTCATCTTCACGATATATAAAAAACTCAATTCTCAACAAGAAAACAAATTGATATAAATGGGCAAAATATTTGAATATACCCTTCACCAAAGATAAACAGGTGGCAAATTTAACTAAAATTAGAGACTGGCCATTGCAAATATTTGTGAGGAAGTGGAGTAACAGTATCTCTCAGAAACCTGGTGCAAATGTAAAAATAGTTTAATTGCTTTGGAAAACAGTTTGGCAATTTCTAAAACACACAAATTTACAACTTTCAGACGATTCAGCCATTTTACTTCTAGGAAATGAAAGTATATGTCTATACAAAAATGAATGTTAATTGCTTCATTTATCATAGTCAAAAAGTGGAAACAACCCAAATTTCCATCAACAGAAGGTATTCCTGTAACATATTTATATTATTTCTATGCAATGGAATACTACTCAGCAATAAAAATAAATGAGAAATGAGATACACTAGGTCATGGATGAGTCTCAAAATAATTATACTGAGTGAAAGAAGCCCTTCAAAAGGGCTACATATTTTATGATTTCATTTACATAAAATCACAGACAAATCCATGGTGGCAGGAAGCAGGTATGTGACTACTGGCAGTGGCATGGGGAGGAGAAGCTGGGGGATGGAAGGATTACATAGAAGACTGAATCTTGATTGTTTCAACAATTCACAAGTACTAGTACATTTCAATGTCAAAACTTGTCAAATCAGCCCTAACCGGTTTGGCTCAGTGGATAGAGCGTCGGCCTGTGGACTGAAAGGTCCCAGGTTCAATTCCGGTCAAGGGCATGTACCTTGGTTACGGGCACATCCCCAGTAGGAGGTGTGCAGGAGGCAGCTGATCGATGTTTCTCGCTCATCGATGTTTCTAACTCTCTATCCCTCTCCCTTCCTCTCTGTAAAAAATCAATAAAATATATTTAAAAAATAATTATTAAAAGAAAACTTGTCAAATCATATACTTATACATGTACAGTTTATTGTGTGTCAGTTATACAGCCATAAATCTGTTAAAAATTAAAAATATGATTATAAAAACCTAATTGCTACATACATATTTTTGCTTGTGTGATAAATTCCACTTATTCTATTTGTCTTTTAATCATGTTTAACTCTGATATATTTATGGCTATTTTACTAGAGCTATGCTCTTTATTTTTAGGAGTTCTATTTTGGTTTTCAGAAAAGTAATAAACACTCAAAATTTCATGTACTTATATGTTTTATTTTTTTAATTTAAATTCTTTGTTGTTGAAAGTATTACATATGTCTCCTTTTTTCCCCCCATAGACCTCTCCCCGGTCGCTCCCACCCCCAAGCACATGCCCTCAGCCCCCTAGTGTCTGTGTCCATTGGTTATGTTTATATGCATGCATACAAGTCCTTTGGTTGATCTCTTACCCTCCTCCCCTGCCTTCCCTCTGAGGTCTGAAGGTCTGTTTGATGCTTCTCTGTGTCTGGACCTATTTTTGTTCAACAGTTTACATTATTCCTTATATTCCACAAATGACTGAGATCATGTGATACATATTATTCTCTGACTGGCTTACTTAACTTAGCATAATGCTCTCAGTTCCATCTTTCTTTTTTATAGCAGTGTAGTATTCCATTGTGTAGATGTACCACCATTTTTTTTATCCACTCATCTGCTGATGGGCACTTAGGCTGTTTCCAAATCTTAGCTATTGTAAATTGTGCTGCTATGAACATAGGGGTGTATATATCCTTTCTGATTGGTGTTTCTGTTTTTTTGGGCTATATTCCTAGAAATAGGATTACTGGGTCAAATGGAAGTTCCATTTTTATTTTTTGAGGAAACGCCAGACTGTTTTCCACAGTGGCTGCACCAGTCTGCATTCCCACCGGCAGTGCACGAGGGTTCCTTTTTCTCCACATCCTCACCAGCACTTGTTGTTTGTTGATTTGTTGATAATAGCCATTCTGAGAGGTGTGAGATGATATCTCATTGTTGTTTTGATTTGCATCTCTAAGATGATTAGTGACTTTGAGCATGTTTTCATATGTCTCTTGGACTTCGGTATGTTCACTTTCAAGAAGTGTCTAGGTTTTTTGCGCATTTTTTGATTGGAATGTTTACTTTCCTTTTGTTAAGTTGTATGAGTTCCCTATAAATTTTGGAGATTAAACCATTATTGGATGTCACATTGGCAAATATGTTCTCCCATGCAGTGGACTTCCTTGTGGTTTTGATGGTTTCTTTTGCTGTGCAGAAGCTTTTTATTTTGATGTAGTCCCATTGGTTTATTTTCTCCTTAGTTTCCTTTGTCCTAAGAGATATGCTGGTAAACATATTGTTATGAGATATGTCTGATATTTTGCTGCCTATGGATTCTTCCAAGATTTTTATGTTTTCCCATCTTACAATTAAGTCATTTATCCATTTTGAGTTTATTTTTGTGCATGGTGTTAGTGAACTAGTTTCATTTTTTTGGATGTATCTGTCTAATTTTCCCAACACCATTTCATTTATGTGTTTTAAAATATATGTTTAGCCTAATATTTTTTAAATATTGATGTTATATATATATATATATATACACACACAGTAGGACGTCGGAGATTCGTTCCTACAGTGCGACTAATGCGATTTTCGCCGTAAGTCGGAACCCACCTACATAAACACCTATGTCACTCACATGGAGCACATACACAGCAGTAATGAAGTAAAACAGTAAAAAAAATTTAAAAGAAAGATAACAATTCCTGACCTTTACTTGTGGTAAATAAATAATAAAAAACATAAAGCACATATATACATATGTCGAAATGACGGAACTTTTTTTTAATAAATAAATGGGAGAGGGTGACGTAACCACAAAACAACGTACATCAAGTCCGACGTAACCCAAGGACTATCTATATATATATATATATGTGTGTGTGTGTGTGTGTGTGTGATATTTCCAAGGTTCTTCCATGTAGTGATCTTACTTCATTCAATGCTTAGTAGTGATCTATATCTATAAATGTCCCCAATCATCATCACCACTTAGCTATGAAACATTTCAAATATTGGTTTCACACCATGGTATAATATGTTAAGGATTCCTTAACATTTACTTAATTCAATTCTAATTTCTAAAATAAATTTTTTATGGAAAAGTATTAAGTAGAATTATTTATAAAATATGTATAAATATTAAAGTATGAAACTAGATTATATATTATACATTACATATTTATATTTGTTACATGTTATTGTTAATTCAAAGTATGGGCAGGGCATCCTTTCTGGGGACTCTCTGGGAGGATCCATCTCCTGTCTCTTCAAGTTGTTGGCAGAATATGGTCTGTCGTTGTACGAGGACTGAGAGCTTGCTGGTTGTCAGTTGAGGGCCTTTATTGAGGGCCTCTAAAAGGTCATCTGCAATCTTTGATTCATTGTCCCCTTTCTTTATCAGAGCCACTGACAATGGGTTGAATCCTCCTGATACTTTGAATTATTCCTCCTTTTTCCTTTTCTCTGAACCTTCTGCTTTTTTCCACTTTTAAGGGCTCTGTGATTGCATTCAGTCTGAATGGATAATCTAGAATAACTAGAGGCTCAGTGCATGAAAATCATGCACGGGTAGGGTCCCTAAGCCTGGCTCGCAATCAGGGTTGATCAGGGCCTTGGTGCATGGATATGGTACTTAGCAGCTGCAAACTGCCAGCCAAGGCCTCCCTTCCCAGGCTGCTGGCTGCTGGCCGGGGCCTCCATTCCTTCCTTCTGGACCACCCCCTGGTGGTCAGCACACATCATAGCAAGCAATCGAATGCCTGGCCTCCCAGTCAAACTCCCGAGGGGACAATTTGCATATTAGGCATATATATATATATATTCCTATTTTAAAGTTAACTGGTTAGCAAGCTGATTTTATCTGCAAATTAACTGTCCCACACATACGTCTGTGCATATTTGTGTGTGTGTATGACCTGTATAACTTAGTAAAGATTAAATGGCATACAATTAGCAAAAATATTGAGTCTATAGTAATTGCTCTATAAAATGAGAATTTCACTTTTTCTCTTTTATACTGAATAAGATGAAGATTTTTTTTTTGTTTACTTGTTTGTTTTGTTTTGGCTGAAGCTTTTGAAAAATAGCTTAAGCTATAGAATAAACCACTGACTGTATGGATGGCTAATGAGATTCTAAATTTGAAAGACTTGAGGAAGGAATAAATATTCTTTTTTAAAAATATCTCTAAATAGGTATAAGAGTTGCCTCTTTAGAATTTTGTGTTTACTATATTACCTACTAGATATAATTCAGAATCATTTACAACTTTACTAAAAAAAAAACAGCACATTTACAACTTTAAATCCCAAGATTGTGAGTTGTATCTGCTATCAGATAAGTGTTCTTATAATATTACAGACCATATTTTCTTCATGATAGCATAGCTTTTATTTACAAGAAATATAAAGACAACTAAATATTAGATTTTGTGTATGGAATGTTTGTCCCTTTGTTATAAAATTTACTCTTAAAACGTATACACTCCAATAAAATAATTTTTTACATTCTTACATGTAAATGTTTTCATTATTTTCATTTTATCTGAGAATCTTTAGGATTCTTTCTTTAAAGAAAGTTAAGAATTTGAACAGAGTAGCCAAGTTCAAAAAACACATAACTGATCAAAAATGTTCAGCAGAGATATCTTTAGTTTCCACATTTAAAATGCAGGGTGTCTACCAATAGACACCCTGCATTTTAAAAACCAGTTTTCAAACTTGAATGTGTTTGCTGTCTCTAGAACATCAATCAGAGTTTACCCATACCCTTCTATTTTTGGTTAGATCAGTGTGAATGATGTCTATCTTTCTCTTGTCTTCATCCAATTTCTTGTTGCTTCTTTGGTTTTCTGAGTTTGAGTGCTACTTCCTGAATGAACTCTGAAACATGATCACATTTTATGTAATCTAGACCATAACACAGAGAAATGTTTTATATTTGCATTTCTCTGAAAAATGAAAAATGATGCTATATCTGTCCTAATTTAATTCAGAGTGATACACAATGTGTTTTTAAATAAACATTTTGGAAAGAACGCAAATGAAGACATAATACAGTGTCACAGTATGATGGATGTCTTCTAATGAAATTAAATTTGATTTAAAATTTTTGACAAAGTGAATACTTGTTTATAATTTAGGCAGAAGTATTAAACATTAAGTATGATGATCTCAGGCACTTTTTTTGTGGAGAGATGTTTTTTCAGATCTTTACACACCACTTATTAAGATGAATGTGCATGTCAGGTTTTATCTTTATAATAGTATATGCTGTTCTCAATGTAAGACAAAGCCAAGCCCAACTGAATCTGCTTTGGATTGTTTGCAGCCAAGTTTTAGGATTTAAAAAAATAAAATTCAAAATAATATTCTTAACATGATGCAGATTAATATAAATATTTTAACGGCAATCTTTTATACAACTTATTGTTCTTTTAAACATTATTACTTATTATTTATTTAAATTCTTTATTGTTTAAAGTATTACATGAGTCTCCTTTTTCCCCCATTGACCTCTCCCTGGCCACCCCCACCCCCTAGTACAAGCCCTCACCCCCCTACTGTCTGTGTCCATTGGTTATGCTCATATGCATGCATATAAGTCCTTTGGTTGATCTCTTACTCCCTCACCCCCTGCCTTCCTTCATAGGCTGTACAGTCTGAGTTGTGATTTAATTAAGCAACTGGAGTGAATTAGCTGTGACATGATCAATTTATTTTAACTAAGAGAAGTAGAGCATTTTAGACTGGCATCTATAAAATTACAAATTAGATGGCAGAGAATCATGAAATAGTCTATGGGAAAGTTTTTTTAGATGCCCAACCCATGGTTGCTAAGAGTAGAATATTTCACTTTATTTTCCTAAACCTCCACCATTAGATATCAATTACTTTCATTCATACAATAAGCATCTTCTACCTTGAATTGCTTTTATTTCTCCCTAAATTTTCCAGAATATATTACAATTGCAGGATGGTTGAAATAATGAAGTTGACCTTGCTACCGTTGATTATTTTATATGTCAGAACACATCAATTGTGTTACTTTATAATCTAGTTGATTCTGAGTTATATTTTGTTTCATTTTTTAACAACTCTAAAATTAGAATGTATCTTACAAGCATTGTGAAGCAGGTCACTGACATGATATAGCCGTCATTACTGGAATACCTGCCTCAAAACTTACAGAATGGGTATCAACAGAAAGTCCTAGCAATAGATGGAACAATCATTTTAAAATGCACCAAAATGATAGAATGTAAAAAAATGAAATAAATTGGTGATTTTCAGCCAAAAGTGATTTGAGAATGTCAGCTTCTAAATATGAAGAAATTTTAGGACTAACTTAACCAATTAATTTTGCCTATTTTCCTCTATCTGCATACACAATTTTTACACATTAAAAAAATCTGCCTACGTAGTCTAAAAAGAGTTCTTTGAAAATAATAAAACAAAATTTATAAACTGTAAGAAAATACTATGTCAAGTCTAGTTGGCAGTGCTCTTTTAATAGTACATAAAAATTTTAGACAATAATTATAATATTTTGATCAAAACATTTAAGGGGTTATCCACAGCATTCCTGATTTACGAAAGTTTTGAAAAGTGCCATTTCCTTGTTAAAAAATTAAACATTAGTCCTGGCTAGTGTTGCTCATTGGTTAGAGTGTTGGCTCCCACACAGTGGGTGATAGGTTTGATTCCCAGTCAAGAGCACATACCTTGGTTATGAGTTTGATCTGCAGTCAGTCGGGGTGTATGCAGGAGGCAGCCAGTATCAACCAATGTGTCTCTCACATTGATGTTTCTCTCTTTCTCCCTCTCTCTCTCTTTCTCTCTCTCCCCTCCACTTCCACTCTTTCTAAAAAGCAATGGAAAAAAATCCTCAGGTGAGGATTAATAACAACAAAACAAATATTATTCCATATAGAGTAGCATATATATTGTTTCCTTTATTTCTTTTATTTCTTCTGTATTCCTTTTGCTCTCAAGTACAGAGTAAATAAAGAAATTTTGGTAATTATTTACAAGGCAATTTACAAACACTTCTGAAATTGAAATGGCAAAAAACTTTTCAAAACTATTTTGAAATGTGCATCCTCACTGTGGGAATGAAGTAGACTATAGAGAGGAAAATGTTAATGAGATAAATGTAGGACATATTTAAATTCTTTACTTGTTAGTCTTTATTCTATCACATTATTAGTCATGCTATAGCCCAACAATTTAAAAATTCTGGTTTTGATAGAGAAAACGTTAGAAAGGAGTAACAACTACTTTACTTGCATAATATAACACATTATACCTGGCATAATGATTTAAAATCAGTAAAAATGTGTAAGAATTACTAAAGTAAAATGCATCTCTTCTTTTGCTCACCTATATATTTATTACATATATCAAACTTTGTCTAACATAAAAAAATCTAAGTGTCTGCTCTTAATACCTTTCAAAAATAATCTGCTATGCTAGTTCTTAATTTTTTAATGTAAAGTAGCAACAGAAATTTCAGGAAGAAAAATAAAGAAAAGAAAAATCTGGAGGATTAAATAACAGTAAACATCCAAACCCGAAAAGAAGTAGATAAACTGGTATCTCAATCATCCATATATTGCACGTCTTTCTCTTAATGTAAGTCACCAATAGCTGTAAGGCTAGAGTATGGCCCTGTATGGTGTTAAGTGTAGTTCACTTATTTTTCTAATGTAAGAATATGCTTGATCTGTGGGAATTTTGTTTTTTGTTTGTTTTTAAAGAAATGTTATATGTGCATGCTGAAGTGATTGTAGGTATAATTTTACTTGCCCAATTGTAGATGATTTCCAAAATGAAAGACAATGAATAATGCATTATCCTTTGCAATAAGTGGGAAATTAATAAGTTTTTCAGGAAACATTTTTCACCATAATTCTCATAACAATTTACTTTGAAGCAGAGTATAGGAAAAGTTCTTGAGAAGCTGCCAATCCAAGAACAAAGCCAATTCAGCACATGAACTGAAAGAGGCATCAGGCCTGAATACAGTACTCGGAGAGGAAGTGCCTAAAACTACACTAAGTGTACACAAATGACCTATAATTTTATAGCTGATTACAGACTATGGCTTGTACAGCACATTGACCTGTTGCCCATTAGTATCACCAGGTGCTATTATGGACACCTGGAGGAAGTAGGGGAAGAGGAAATCTTTTAGTTTCTATTAATAGCAACAGTTCTATTAGTTTTCGATTTTGTTGAATTTAATTCAAGATTTATATACTCAACAAATACATATTAAGTGTCTCCTATATGCTAAGGTTTAAAGCATCCATTTGTTTAGAATATATATGTTCTATTCCAGAGTTTTTTTCTACTTTTTTTTCCTACTATTTTTTTCTTAAATTTGATTATCATAGTCAAACCATTTTTGAGGGGAAAAATAAAGCTTCACTACAAATATCTCCCCCTTAAATTTTCAAAAGACAAATTTATAGAACAGAATTTGACTTGTGACAGACTTATGTCATGATAACTCATTATATCTTCTTTCCAAAAAATAGGTAGCGGACTATTCAAGTTACACTCAGAGCTTCTCATGGGAATATCAGATCTGGAGTTTAACAGAAACAGGGACAGCTCAGCCAGTAAGTGTCTCTAAAATATCTATGAGAATTTTCTCTTGAGTTCTTAATTGCTCAATTTTAAACTGCCTTCAGCATTTAGCAAGGACACTTAAAACTGGGAGTAGCGCTTGAAAAATAGTTTTGCTCTAGGCTCAGAAATACCTGGGAGCAGGCACAGCTAAGAAAAGTGTGTTAAATCCATATTAACATTACTAGGATACTGTTTCTTATAGACATAGTCTCATTCACTCAGTTCTGCTTATCTTCTACTGATGAATATATTAAATCCTGTTCTGCACCAAGGCCTTTGCACTAGAAATTAGAACTTATCTATAGACAAAACAGAACATGTGAAGTTTGCTTTTAATATCATTTATTGTACAGCCTTCCTTGTACCTACCAACACCATCCCAATACCCTGAGACTGCCCATTCCAATAACTTTGGAAACTCTGAGACTGGGAATTTCAATTGCCCCTGCCTTTCAACATTTCCAAGGTCATACTTCACTCTTTTCCTTCTGCTAGCTTATTTACACTTTAACAATATAATATATTTTGGACAATGGTCATAATATATATAAAAATAAAAGTACAGAGGAAGAGTAAGCTGTAGAATCAGAGAAAGTTTCCTACAAAAACCTACACCTGAACCTATTTTGAATGATAAGCATTTTAAAAGAGGGAGAAATAGTAGACATTTGTCATAGCAATATCTTTACTGATACGGCTCTTATGGCAATGGAAACTGAGAAAATAAACAAATGGGACTACATCAAAATTAAAACCTTCTGCACAGCAAAAGAAACCATCAACAAAACAACAAGGAAGCCCACTGCATGAGAGAACATATTTGCCAATGTTATCTCCAATAAGGGGTTAATCTCCAAAATTTATAGGGAACTCATACAACCTAACAAAAGGAAGATAAACAATCCAATCCAAAAATGGGCAAAGGACCTAAGTAGACACTTTTCAAAAGAGGACATACAGAAGACCAAGAGACATATGAAAGTCACTAATCAACCAACAGATGCAAATCACAACAACAATGAGGTGCCATCTCACACCTGTCAGAATGACTATCATCAACAAATCAACAAACGACAAGTGCTGGCAAAGATGCGGAGAAAAACAAAACCTCATGCACTACTGGTGGGAATGCAAACTGGTGCAGCCACTGTGGAAAACAGTCTGGCATCTCCTCAAAAAATTAAAAATGGAACTCCCATTTGACCCAGTAATCCCACTTCTAGGAATATATACCAGGAAATCAGAAACACCAATCAGAAAGGATACATGAACCCCTATGTTCATAGCAGCACAATTTACAATAGCTAAGATTTGGGAACACCCTAAGTGCTCATCAGCAGATGAGTGGATTAGAAAATGGTGGTACATTTACAGGATGGAATACTATGCTGCGGTAAAAAAAAAAAAAGAAGGAATTTTTACAATTTGCAACAGCATAGATGGAACTAGAGAGCATTACGCTAAGTGAAATAAGTCAGAGAAAGATAAGTATCACATGATCTCACTGATTTGTGGAATATAATGAACAACATAAACTGATGAACAAAAATAGAACCAGAGTCATAGAAACATAGAACATATTGTGCAACCTATGAAGGCAGGCGGAGGTTGAGGGGGTAAGTGATCAACCAAAGGACTTGTATGCATGCATATGAGCATAACCAAAGGACACAGACAGTAAGGGGGTGAGGGCATGTGCTGGAGTGGGGTGAGGGCGGCTGGGGAAAGGTCAGTGGGGGGAAAAGGAAACTTATGTAATACTTTAAACAATAAAGAATTCACATAAATACACGGAGATTGCACTGCACACTATGCAGGATGCTTATCACTTACAAAAATGGAAATATGAGGCGGTGGAGCTTAAGACCTGAAGCTCTTGGTCTCACTTTCTTCATTTCCTCTGACATTCTGCCATGGCTTCCTATTGGTCAATCCCAGCAGTAGCCAAAGCTTGTAGGAGCCAGTCCATAGGGGTAGGCCTTCCAGAGCCAACAATAAGTGAGGAGGGAGTTGTAGTGAGTCTAGAGGTGAAAATGTAAGATAATTGAAATAGCCCAGGTTTGTCCCTAAGCCCCTATCTTCCTTCCTCCAGTCCTACACTCCAGGGAGAAACAAAATACTCTCAGCTCTCTTATCAGGTTGGAATGTCATGTTTTCAACTGAGTCACACTAACACCTGAAACCTAAAGCATTAGCTAATATTTCTATTATTTTTTTTAGGATAGCAAGGAAAAAAATTAGAGAGAAAAGAACTAATCAAATAACGCATTTGTTTCAGTCCCTGTCTTTGTAGTTGGCCATTAAGCAAGTATAAGTAGGTATCATACCTGTGTCTGACCTCACATTCTATAGTCCTTACTCTCCACCAACACCTCACTGGGAAGGGTGCTTTACCTGGTGGAATGAACCAACTTTTGATTCCTGCAGAATCCAAGTGTTTTTGTGGTCCTGTTTTTATTTTTGGTTCTTTTTCCTATTGACCTGATTATTAGATTTTATAATAAGAAGTGTCCTCGTGAATCTTTCTGGTTCTGTGCTCTCTTGATTTAAGCTGCATAGAAGCAACCCCATTTTCAATTAATATAAGAGCTTATTAAACCTTTTCTCTGCCTGTTGTTCTGTAGCCTTTGGCATCCAAAATGGCAACGGGGCAGTTTTAGCTTCATTTTAATCAAACAAGGACTGTGCTTTGTCCTGAGCACTCACATCTTTAAGTGCACATAGCATAAGATTATGGAATAAAAGCAAAATATCCTTATCTTATTTGATCAGGCTACCATTACAAAATACTGTAGATTGGATGTCTTAAACAATAGAAATTTATTTTCTCACAGTTATGAAGGCTGGAATTCTGAGATCAGGGTGAGAGAGTAGTCAGGTTCTACTGAGGGATCTCATCCTGGCATGGAGATGGCTGCTTCTAGCTGTGCGCTCACATGGATTTTTCTTGGTACATGCACATGGAGAAAGGAGAGAGAGAAAGAAAGCCCACTGCATGGGAGAACATATTTGCCAATGTTATCTCCAATAAGGGGTTAATCTCCAAAATTTATAGGGAACTCATACAACCTAACAAAAGGAAGATAAACAATCCAATCCAAAAATGGGCAAAGGACCTAAGTAGACACTTTTCAAAAGAGGACATACAGAAGACCAAGAGACATATGAAAACATGCTCAAAGAGAGTCCTGCCCTCTTCTTTATAAAGCCACAAATCTTATCCTATTAGGACCCCACCATTATGACTTTATTTAGCAAATACCTCCTAAAACCCCTAACTCCAAATGCAGTCATATTGGGGATTTTGTTTTAAACACAGACATTTAAGGGGGACACAAATCAGTATATAGTACCCCTTAATTCAGTTAGTAGGTATCATAGCAAGATAAGTCCCATTTTACCTACACCCATTGGTTTCTAGGCTAGTGAATTCTGACTCTGAGGAAGAAGGAACGATCTCTTGGACCCTGGTTCATACACATGCTAGCTCCTATAGGAAGCTCTCTAGCTTTGCAGGGCATTATCTCTCAACTGGTACCTTAACAGACCCTTCAGCAGATCATGCAAAATTTTATATAGCCAAATACTACTGAGAGCAGAACATGTGGTAGTAGAACCTGTAAATTTTGTGGGCATGAGCTGTTGCTGTACTTACTTTATTACAAAAAGAGTTTTATTTTGTTGTTGTTATGTGTTTGTTTGTTTTTTTTATTAACAGAAACAATGATGGGTAAATACCATGGGGTAGCAAAATCAATCTCTAAGACCACTTGAAATAGCATTGATAAAATCTGTTAAGGTAAAGTGTATATCATATGTGAAAATACAGGGTGGGGCATAAGTAGTTTTACAGTTGTTCCTATGGAAAATAATACAATAATTAATAAATAATAATACAAGAATAGCCCTGCCGTTGTGACTCAGTGGTTGAGCAACGACCTATGAACCAGGAGGTCACAGGTTTTATTTCCTGTCAGATTACTTGAGGGCTCGATCCCCAGTAGGTGGTGTGCAGGAGCCAGCCAATCAATAATTTTCTCTTACTGATATTTCTATCTTTCCCTCTTCCTTCCTCTCTGAAGTCAATAAAAATATAATTTAAAAAATACAAGAATAAACTGTGTCTTGCATAGTCACAACTGTAAACTTACTTTTGCCTCACCCTATATATCTATTTTTAGAAGTACAAATTACTGTCTCCTACATAATAGAAAGTCTCCATATCTCCACAGGGTGACTGGCTTGTCTGCAGGAGAAGCTATATCAGAGGCTCAGTGTAGGCCTTTGCTGTGGGCATATTGGGCAATAAGCATTGGCGGTAGTCAGATCAGCCATTGGAAGGATAAGTTTATATTGTTGCATATTGTTGAACTACTACACAACCTCCATCTTTGTCACTTTGTCTATGGACATAGTAACCAAGCATGGGGTTGGGGATATGGGTAGAAAGATGACTGGCACCCAGAGGAAGGGCCATAGTGTCTATCAGATTATTTAGAATATGCTTTGCAGTAGACATTCAATGAGGGTGTTTCCATGGGAATATCTTCACATTGCCCATTCAGAAAGGTTCATTGACATATTGATCAGTCAGACCTTATTTTTCTTCCAGGCTTGTTCTTTGTAGCCAACCCATTAGCCATTGCACATAACTTAGCATACCTTGGACTTGCCCCCTTTAGTTTGGCTTGAACAACCAGATATTTTGTTGCTTATCAGGGGAAATATTTTTTCTTCACCATTGTCTTTTACTGTCACCCCTCAGAAAGTCTGTAGCATTTGACAGAAGGTAATATCATGAGAGTCTGAGCCAGTTGCTCATGCAATGCAACTTTTCAGACATGCTTGAATCATCATGAATGTTGTAGTGTACATTCACTTTTTGCTTACTTTTAATTAAATAGCATCTATTTTATAATGGGAATTTCAAATCATACAGTTATATAGTGTCCCATGGTCAAGTGTTTAGACACTACCAGAGCCTAGTAGAAATCTAAAATTTACCTTTCTAATGGAGAATAGTTGCTGCCATAATAGCATCCCCCATTGGAGTTTGCCAAGAGCTCCACTCAGATTTCCATCTGCTACAGATATTTTCTATACTATTGAGTTTTCTGGGTATGAAGTCCGGAGATGCTTGTACTAGCGCATTGAGGTGGTACAAAATTTTATTTAAAACTGCCTTCTGAATTATATAACAAAAGAGTTGAAGCTAAAAGCCTAGATGTGATATGGCTTTTTCTCATCAGCATCCAGAGTATCACCAAGCATGTGTCACTTTCTTTGAGGTCTGTTAATGGCCCAAGTACTTATCTCTCACTTCTAGAGGCCTATTTTTGAGAGTATCAATTGATGCTTTTTTATTTTTTATTTTATTTTTTTCCAAGATTTATTGATATATAATTTACACCTGAGTTGGCTGTTGGTTTTTGGAGTTTATCTCCCATCCTCCAGCAATCATGTGTCTTACCTAGGCCATTAGGCTTCTTCAGGTTCTTGCTACTTCCTGCCTGGTATGTTCAATTAGCATAATAGTATCAATATAATAGCCACTCATCTGTAACATAGCCAAAAGTCAAGGTCTCTCCGGTCTGTTATGATCAATAACAGGAGATCAGAAATAATCTTCAGGTAAGACAATGATCATGTATTGCTCTCTTTGCAAAGTAAAAGCAAATGGCTTCTCATTATATTTACTATAGATAAAAGTTAGAAAACAAAAATACATATCTAAAGCTGCATAAAAGAGCCAGTGACTGAATACATTATCTGAAACTGTAGTTCTTTTATGGCATAAGTTCTTAAATTTCCAAAATCTAGTAATGCTTTAAGACCTACTTATCTGACATCTGTGCTGGCCAAAGAGGACAGGTGAAAAGGGATGTGTTAAGAATCATACTCCTGCTATTTTCAACTTTTTTTGATGGTGACACTAATCTCTGAAATGTCCCTAGGAATTCAGTATTGCTTTTAGAATATTACAGGGAGGTGGTATGATCTAGTAGCTTCTACTGGGCCCTTTCTGCCATAACAGTGCACATTTAACTCATTGAGGAACTAATGTGGGTATTATGTATTAAATATACCCAATTTCATTAATTCCATTAATCCTGTGACTAGGAAAATCATCACCATGAGTTTAATTTGATCCAAGACTCTGTTTGTCTTCTGACCTCTAAAGGCCCAAGTCTGTCCAGTTTGTTTCAAGTTAGCAAGGAGTATCCATCTGGAACCAGTGACCAATACCCAAAGGCTGAACTTTACTCTTTCTCCTGTGTAGTCACTGTCATAAATTGCTGCATTGCTGTGGAAGAAGATTAACTTGTGTTTCATTGAAGAATATTTCTTTAAGATATCCATGAACAAATATGTTGAATTCTGTGAAATGGCTTAGATATAGAACATGAATAAGAGATCACAAGTCCTCTATAACAATTGGAATTACTTTTCTGCTCATTAGATCTAGAATTTTCCCACTTACATATTTCAAACTGCATCATAAGAGGCTCCCCACCTATTTTATTCCTAGAGATCCTGTGATCAATTAGCTAGTATTTCTGTTTAGGGTAGTGTTCTGATTGTAAACTCTCGCTGAAGTTTATTAGATAATTTGCCTTATTTTTTTGCTAAGGGATAAGCATCTCTATTACTCCAGGATGTGAGAATTCCACTACTCCCATTAAAATTGGGAAGCTCAGTTCCATAACAGCATCTCCCACCATCATCTCCAGCTTCCATAAGGACACTCACCACAGAGTTTCTAAGAAGGCTTAGAGAAAAGTATTCCCCCAGCTTCCCTGCAGTTGAAACTAGTATTGGTTAAGCAGATTCCATGTGGTACATTCATGCCAACATTCTTTGAACTTTTGGATACCTTTCCTGCTCAGTATGTCCTGCAAATATTAGCACCTCATTTCATGACTATAGTATGCTTGCCTTCAGTTCAACATCCTAGCATACTGTGAATGTTGATTTCCAGTGATTAATAAACACAAATCTTGTATGTTAAGTAATTTCAGTAAGTTCAATAAACTCAACCTATATCAGTCTTACATTGCATGCTAGTTGGCCTAACAACCTTAGAATCCCTCTCATTCATGCTCTTCAGACTCACTGATACAAATTGGCAAGATTCTACAACTCTTCAGTGGACAGCTACTTCCAGACTAGTACTTGCACTTCTCCATTTTAAATTCCATTGGCATCTAGCTTTTCTTCCTCTACATGTAGCCCATGGAGGACTGGGAGTTAGGTCTGTGAGGCAAGTGTGCCAACTTATGTAGACAGGAGCTGCTTTCATTAATTAGAGAGTTTCAGGTGTATATGGGGATCCAGATTTCTCAGGTTTATCTATTTCTTCCCTAATGTTCCCATCCCATGACACAGCCTTCCACACTTTCACTACCATTTCATTTTCTTAGCATTGAGATCTGGTAGAACACCACATTCAATTGGTTGTACAATTCTACTGTGGTTATAATTAGATCCTGAGCTTGATCCTATATCTATAGGAAATTTTAAAAATACTTCAAAACTGACATTTTACAATTTCCATTTGACCACTGCAATTGGCATCCAAGACAATTAGTGTTTCCTTGTCTATTTTGTCTTTTTTTTTTTTTGCTCTCTAGGATGTAAAGAGGAGCTACTTCATGTCACAATCTTTCTAATCCCTATTCTCACCACTGATGTAAATGCCATAGACACTTGATCACAAAATCTTACCTTCCATTGGCACTTCCTTGTGTTTCCTTATTGTTGATCATCTTTGAAAATTTAAATGCCAACACTTACTCAGTATCACCCCACCTTGCAAGAAGGATAACATGTGCTAGTAAAATATATAAACCACCAAATCCCAGAATCTTAATTTTAAGATTTCCTTATTGGGAATACTCCTGGTACCAATTACTCTTTTAGACAGAAAACAGATGGCACACCCTAACAGGATAATTAAGAAAAGCTTCATGCAGGCACCATTTTTTAATTGAAGTACACCAACAAGGAATCATGAAGCACCCCAGTGCTAGCAGGCAGTGGTAAGATGCTATCATCTTTAGACTGTAAGTGGTAGGAGAAAGCTATTGCTGTAGAAAGTCTATCCAACAGGAACTCAATCCCTGCCAGCCTGCAGCATGGCATCAGACACCTAGAGAACCAAACATTATGACCTCTCTACAGCCCATTGCCTTCTGCTGGTGCCTGTCCCTGGCACAGAGTCTATACTTTTTAACCTTGGATGATTATTTTTATAATTCTCTCTTCTCATTCTCCATACACCCTCTCCCTTTTTCTCTTTCATCTCATGACCTTTGACTTTTCTGAGAAAACCAAAGCAATCAGAAGAGAATGTTTACAGATTCCCAACACCATATCAACACATTTAGCAGCCCTGTACTACATGCCTTTCACTTGCTCAATTATTTCTCTCTGGCTATTCTAGTCCATTTCTTCAACACTACAAATGTTTGTGTGTGTTTATTGCATTACTAGAGGCCTGGTGCATGAAATTCGTGCACTGGGGGAGGGGGTCCCTCAGCCCAGCCTGCCCCCTCTCACAGTCCAGGAGCCCTCAGGGGATGTCCTACTGATGGCCTAAGGGGAGTGGGCCTAAGCTGCAGTCTAGCCTCCATATGTGGGAGGTGACTGGGCTGATCAGGGAAGGTGCCACCCCCATCACCCTGCTGCTGCTGCCACTGCCAGCCGCTGCAGCTGCCAAGGTGTTTCATCAACACAGACTCTAGTCCAGCCATGGGCAAACTACGGCCCGCAGGCCGGATCCAGCTGTTCTATTCGGTTCTCTTGCTCTCTCCTCTGCTCCTTTACTTTGAATTTATATTAGTTCACACAAACACTCCATCCATGCTTTTGTTCCGGCCCTCTGGTCCAGTTTAAGAACCCATTGTGGCCCTCGAGTCAAAAAGTTTGCCCACCCCTGCTCTAGTCCCATCACCACGAAAAAATGACAACTTTCTTTAGGCATTTTCAAGATGTCTTTTTCATAGGATATGACATTTCTTTCTTTCTTTTTTTTTTTATCCTCACCTGAGGATATGTTTCCACTGATTTTTAGAGAGCATGGAAGAGAGAGGGAAAGACAGAGAGAAACATCAATGTGAGAGGCACACTTCGATTAGTTGCTGCCTGCATGAGCCCTGACCTGAGCCCCGGCCAGGGAAGAGCCTGCAACCTGGGTACATGCCCTTGATCAGAATCAAACCTGGACCCTGTGGTCCACAGGCTGAGGCTCTATCCACAGAGCCAAACCAGCTAGGGCAGGATATGACATTTCTTAGCCCCTCCAGCAATGGACCTTCAGTTTTTCCTCCAAGAGTGAGGTGGAAAAACTCTAGATCACCTTCTTGGATTCTTGTTACCAAGAACACTATAAGTGGCGGCGTACAGGGAGCTTAGCAAATGAGCAGTCAGAAAAGGTGTTCCCTCTGCAGCTCCCACAAAGAGGCGGGACTGCTGGCCTGCTGCAGCCATGGGGCTGCTGGGGGCTGGCCCCGCTGCAGGTTTGTGTCTATCTCTGCTCTGGCCCCCAGCAGCCCAGTGCCGTGGCCATGGGGCTGCTGGGGCCCAGGCCGCCCCCCTGTGTGTTGTTCTCTCAGGCTCGGGGCCGCACCCGGCCCCTCCTCCTGAGCTGGTAGTGACCAATATGGTGTCCTGGCCTAATTTGCTTATTACTTCTTTATATATGTAGATTGCTATCAATCCATTAATATACTGTTATTTCTCTCATCATAAAATGTGTCTTATTCAAAATGATTAAACATAATGTATAATTAAGTCCCAACAAAACTATCTTACCTAATAATAGACAAACATATAAATTGACCGTATCTCCGCTATGTCACCAGCCAATCAGGAGTGATATACAAATTAACCTAACAAAGATGGCGGTTAATTTGCATACACAGGCGCCGAGTGACGGGGCAGGACACTTGCACTGTCGCCATGACAGCATGGGTAGGCGGCTCCCAGAGCGGAAAGAGGTGGCTCCGGGGCCTGAGCGGAAAGGGGCTGGGCCGGAGTGGAAAGGCGGTGCCAGGGAAAGGAAAGCCCATTCTAGCATGAATCTTCATGCATCAGGCTTCTAGCAAAATCATAAAATTCAAGTAACAAACATAAAAAATGAGGAATGATTTTTATTGATACTATATTCCATAGGTTATATTAAAAGTAACAAATGTACTGTTTACTGTGTCACTTATTGTCAACATAATTTTTCTGCTTTTAAGGAAAAGGGACTATAATTTGATTTTCCATTGTTATAATTCTCCTCTTTAAATTAATTTTTAAAATATTAATCATTAATTTATTTTCATGGTCCAATCAATTTAAAACTATGTACAAAATTAAAAGAATATAATAATAAATTCATAAATAAATGAAAAAAGTGCTTTCCCTTATCCTTCAAGCTTCTACCACATTTATTTCCTCCTTGTTAGGGGAAAACAACATATAATTTTAATACTTTTTCCATAAACTCTCCTTCTATTATTCCCTAAACTCACTGACATCTGGCTTTTACCCTGAAGCTGCTCTTGTTAAGGTCAATAATGACCCACCTTGTTAAATCCAATAGTTAAATTTTATTCATTTTATTTGTCCCATCAGCAATAGCTAACATGGTGGATTACTCACTCCTTCCTAAATAATTATCTTAACTTGGATACCAGGATCCTACACATTGTTAAGTTTTTTAAATTTCCTATGTGATCCCTCCTTCTCTGTATCCTTTGCTGCTTTCTCATATTCTCCCCAACCTCTTAATATGGAATTACCTAAGCTCACTATTTTGTCCTCTTCTCTTATCCGTCTTTATTTACTCCACTAGGGGCCCAGTGCACAAATTTGTGCACCTTGAAAGGAACTGTGGACTGCAAGGCTGCAGTGGGCACAGGAGCAGATCTCAACCCATCTTCTGTGCCCCCTCCTGGCCCCTCCCACCACGGCCCCCAGTCTCCTGTCTTCCAGCAGCCCTGCTCTTGCAGCCGCCACTTGCACATGCTAATGTCGCCGGCTTACTTGCACCTGCTGACAGTGTGGAGCAATTGGGGCCAGTGCCAGCAGCAGGTGCGAGAGGGGGCTGTTGACCCCAATAGCCCCTTAGAAGAGGAAGAGGTAAATAAACCCTGAGGCGCTATGGGGGCCGGCAGCCGCCACTCGCACCCACTGACAGCGCCGAGCAATCGGGGCCTGTGCTGGGCACTGGCAGCGAGTGCAAGCAGCAGCTCCAGCACTGGTCGCAGGTGCGGGTGCCGGCAGCAGGTGCGAGCACCTGGCGGGACTGCTGCACGTGGGAGCAAAGAATTTTCAGTAACTACCAGAGGCTCAACCAATGACAGTGACTGGTGCCCCGCTTTGGTCTGGCGCCCCTGCTCACCTGCTCCCCCATCCCACCACGGCCAATGTCCACCATGTTCCATGCTCTGCCACCTGCTGCTGATGGCTGCCATGTTCCGTGTGCGCCCCCTGGTGGTCAGCACACTTCATAGTGACCAGTTCTTTGGTTGTTCTACCATTCAGTCTATTTGCATATTAGGGTTTTATATATGTACTAAAAGCCTGGTGCACAAAACTTGTACACTGGGGGGTTGTCCCTCACCCCAGCCTGCACCCTCTCCAATCTGGGACCCTTCAGGGGATGTCTGACTGCCCATTTAGGCCCCATCCCTGTGGGATCCAGCCTAAACCAGTAGTTGGAAATCCCTCTCACAATCCTGGACTGCTGGCTCCTAACCGCTCACCTGCCTGCCTGCCTGATAGCCCCTAACCACTATGCATGCTGGCCTAATAAACCCCAACTCCCCCCCCCCCCGCCAGCCTGATTGCCCCCACATGCCCACCCCTGCTGTCCTGCTCACCCTCAACTGCCCCCCCTCCCCTGCTGAACTGCTCACCCCTAACTGCCATCCTCCACTGGCCAGCTCACCCCCAACTGCCCTCCTGCCGGCCTGCTTGCCCTCACCTGCTCCCCACCTCTGCTGGCCTGCTCACATCCAACTGCCCTTTCCACCAGCCTGATAGCCCCCAACTGCCCCCCAGTCCCGGCCTGCTTGCCCCCAACTGCCCCTCCCTGCTTGCCTGCTCACCCCCAACTGCCCTCCTCTGTTAGTCTGATCTCCCCTAACTGCCTCTGCCTTGGCCCCACCACCATGGCTTTGTCTGGAAGGACGTCGGAAGGTCTCCCAGTCTAATTAGCATATTACCCTTTTATTAGTATAGATAGACTAGAGGCTCAGTGCACAAAATTCATGCATGGGTAGGTCCCTAGGCCTGGCCTGTGATCAGGGCCAATCTATGGGGTGACTGGCAGGGTGATTGGGGCTCCCACTCGCACCTGCCTTGGCCTGGCACTGCACACTTGCCAGCCCTGCCCCCCACTGTGGTCCTGCTCTCGGCAGGGCCCACTGGGGCTAGCAGCACCTCCACTGCTGCCCGCTGCCAGGACCATGTCACCGACACCTGCCATGTTTTGTGCTGCTCTTGGTAGTTAGCACACATCTAACTTCTGGTCAGTCGAACTCCGGCCTGTGGTAACAATTTGCATATTAGCCTTTTATTATATAGGATTAGTGATTTTATCTAGTCTAATGGCTTTAAATAGCATATGTTAATGTCTCCCAAAATTATAGCATCAATTCATACCTCTCTTCTATATTCTAAACTTATTTTTCAACAGCTTTCATGACACCTCTACTGGGATATTTAATGTCTTAATAATCTTTCCCCTAAATGTGCTCTACTTATAACTGTCCCGGTTGAGTTAATGTCAACTTTCCAGTGTTCAGGTAAAAAAAAACACACAACACTATAAAGTTGTCTTAGATTCCTGTCTCTGTCTCACATCCACAACACTGATACCTTTGGCTATCCTTTTCAAAATGTATCAGAATCCAAAATGTACCAATTATTATTATTACATTGTCTAGGCCACCATCATCTCTTACCTGGATTACTACAAAGTTGTCTTTGTCTTTACCCATACTTTCCGAAAGTCTTTTATCAACAGAGAAGCCAGAATGTTATATTAAAATTCCTCTAATGGCTCCTCCTCTCATTAAGAGTAAAGACAAAAGTCCATATCATTTCTTAAAAGGCCTTACATGAACTGGATCCTCACTAGCTTTTGACTTTATTGGATTCTACTCTACCCCTCACTCACTCATCTATAGCCAAACAGTGTTCTTGTTATTTCTAGAATATACAAGTATGCTCCACCTCAGGGCATTTGCTTTAGTGTTCCCTCTTCCTGGAATACTCTCCCTCCAGACACATATTTGTTGACTCCCTCACTTCAGTCAAGTCCTGGTTCCAATCTTATCTTTCCAAATAGACTTATCCTGACCACTCTAGTTAATATTTCATCCTTCTCTACCACTCACTCCTAACACTCTCAATTCAATTACTTTGTTCTTTTTTTCTTTTTATTCCACAGCACTTACCATCATCCATCATACCATATAATGCATGTTATTTATCATTCTTTAATGTGTTTGCATTTACTTATGATGTTTATTGATTGTTATCCATCTTCCTCTCCTAATAAGTAAATTCCATGAGGACTGCTATGTTTGCCTGATTTGTTCACTGATGTACCCCAAGCATCTGGCACACAGTAGGTACTCAGTAAGTACTGATTGAATGAATGAATAACTATAAAATTTAGAGCTCAAGAGTTCAAATACCAGTATAAATAACAGTAGATGTCAGCACTAGACATAGGTCCTCCCCTACCATCTCATGTATCATCATTGTGGACAATTTCATCTGCTTAAAGAAAGCACCTAGTAGGGCCAAGGAAAGTTCTCTAAATTAAAATTCCTCTTTAGACTTTCAGTTTGACTCTCAAAGATGTTGTGATGAAATTGTAAGCCTTAATTTATATTGTTCTCAGTAAAGTGCTTTTAGAGAGAGGGAAAAATACAACAACACAGGGGACAAAACTTGAGGGTGGTAAAGGTGTCCTCATGAACTAGACTTGAAGGCATAAAATTCTTGTAAGTAGCTCATTTTTGCTGTTGCTTTTGATTGCAAGTATTAGTTTAAAATTTTCTGAATGGGAGGGTTGGGTACAGTGATTCTAACGTCAATCCACAAAAGCTGCATTAAATCACAAATCCCAATAGAGAAGATTCAACTACTTACTAATGTAAAAAACTTTATGAAACTAAACTAAATAACTTAGTAGGTTGTTTTTGGAATCTGGATATATTTATATTATTCTGTCATCATTTCCTTTGCCAAATCCTTAAAGAATAGCTTTTAGTATAAAGTTCAAGTTTACTGACATGTTTTACCAAACCTTGAACCTTGTCCTTGCCAATATTTCCAGCCTTATCTTCTGTTTCCTTCTTCCTTGCACCTTCTGTTCCAGCCATAATAACATTAAAATAACAGATTTCCCCTTGCCTTCCTGGCCTTCAAGTACTGTTATCTATACTGTGGATGCTCTTGCCACCAGTCTTTGTTTAGTGAACTCTTACACATCTTTCGGATCTTAACACAAAATAAACCTTTTTAAGAAAAGCCTTTTCTGACTCACAGATTAGGTAAGATTCCCTGTTACAGTCTCCTTTCTTTTATAATATTTTATACTTTTTGGAAGTATATATTTATGTGGTTGTTTGCCTTAGTTTTTTTCTCCCTCAAAATTTTAGATACTAGGTTTTATGATCACATTAACCATATTTACTTTTGTTAAATTACTGTTTTCACTTTCCCTAGCATATACTAGGCCCACAATATATATCAAAAGAAAGAATGAATAAAATTTATTAATTAGATAATTGATTCCCACACCCCACCTCTTGACTATGTTAGGTTCCCCTATTATGATATCCACTATTACTCTAGTTTTCTACTTTATGGCAATTGTGCCATTTCCCCATCCCCTACACACACACACACACACACACACACACACACACACACACACACATGCTAAGAACAACATGATGAAGAAGGAAAACACATATGTGATCTCTTCACTCTGACAATGGTAAAGCCTGTCATATTGCTTGGCACATAATATATTCAGAGCAAATAGGTATTAAGTGATAGTTTTTGTTCATGCTTTTCAACACTTCCCTTTTAGGCCAGAAATATTCCTTACTATAAATCTGTTTCAGAAACTTTGGCCAGGTTGTATTTCAAAGCTGCTACAGTTTTGAAGGCTAGAGTCAGTGTCCAAATTCTGCCAATATGAGTTTATTAATGAATAAAATAAAGTTGACATAATGGAAAAGGGAAATTTAGTCTAAAATTCTATATTCTACATATCCTCAGTATCACTGAGTCTATGAAGAAATAACTAATTTGGGAAAAGCTATATTAACTAATTAAAATCTAATGTACCTTTTTCTGTAAGATCTGCTCTAACATCTCCTACTAGATTATATTTTAAAATACAATTTGCAACAGGGTCAAGGGACAAAAATACTGTGAACTATTTGTAGGCCTTACATTATGTTAATGATTGGTCCTCACTTGTGGCTTTTTGTTACTCCCTACATCTAATGATTTACTGAAGCCAGATCATACTGACTTGAGATTTTATAGTTTCAGGAATTTGTGAGCAAGTTGTTAAATCATTGGCAGTTTTAAAATTGGCTATCAGAAGAGTGTTTATACTACAGGAATTGATGAATGCTACAAATTTAGGTTTTTGTCCCCAGAGAGCCACTTGTTAAATATTTACTAACAACACTGCTATGATCCCTCTTGACAATCCTATCTAATAAAAGAGTAATATGCAAATTAACCATCACTCCACTACACCCACCAGCCACGCCCACCAGCCACACCCACCAGCCAATCAGAGCGAATATGCAAATAAACCCAACCAAGATGGCTACCGCCACAGAGAGCAGGAGGGAGGCTTGGGTTTCCCTGGCAATGGAGGAAGCCAAGCTTTCCACCTGCCCTTGCCGGCCTAGGCCTCCACTCAAGGGTACAAAGTTTCAATGATAGAAGATACATAAATCCCAACAAAAATGGCTGCCGCCACAGAGCAAGCAAAAGACTTGGCTCTGCTCCAGGCTACAAAGTTCCAATTTTAGAAGATAAATAAACCAGATACCATGGCCTCCGCTTGGGTCACCAGGGGGCATGGCCGGCCTGCAAACCACCACAGGCCCCTCGCCCAGGCCACCCCACGCCCCAAGGGAACCCCCACCCTGATCCGGGACACCCTTCAGGGCAAACCAGCTGGCCCCCACCCATGCACCAGGCCTCTATCCTAGCTAATAAAAGAGTAATATGCAGATTGACCATCACTCCAACACACAAGATGGCTGCCCCCATGTGGACACAAGATGGCCACCACAAGATGGCCAGCAGGGGAGGGCAGTTGGGAGGGACCAGGCCTGCAAGGGAGGGCAGTTGGGAGCGATCAAGCCTGCAGAGGAGGGCAATTAGGGGTGACCAAGATGGCAGGGGAGAGCAGTTGGGGGCGACCAGGCCTGCAGGGAAAGGCAGTTAGGAGGGACCCAGGCCTGCAGGGGAGAGTAATTAGGGGTGACCAGGCCTGCAGGGGAGGGCAGTTAGGGGTGACCAGGCCTGCAGGGGAGGGCAGTTAGAGGTGACCAGGCTGGCAGGGGAGGGCAGTTAGGGGTGACCAGGCTGGCAGGGTAGCAGTTAGGCATCAATCAGGCTGGCAGGGGAGTGTTTAGGAGGTGATCAGGCTGGCAGGCAGAAGCGGTTAGGAGCAATCAGGAAGGTATGCAGGCGAGCAGTTGGGAGCCAGCAGTCCTGGATTGTGAGGCCCAGTGGGATCGGGCCTAAACGGGCAGTCGGACATCCCTCGAGGGGTCCCAGATTGGAGAGGATGTAGGCTGGGCTGAGGGACACACACACCCCCATGCACGAATTTCGTGCACCGGGCCTCTAGTCTATATTATAAAAAGCCAGTGGCCATAATGCTGTAACAACCAAACGATCGTTCACCAGGAGGTGCATTGATGGGTCCCACGGCAGCAGCGGGTGGGACTCTGGGTCTTGTGTGATCTTATGTGCTGGGCCTATAGTATCTTGATACTTTGAAAATACATTATGATGTCTATGACACGAATTAAGTGCCGTGTGAATTGGCACCTGATGCATTATCTTTCTCTTTGTATTCCCATCTACCATCACAGTTTTGGGACACAATATATTTCAATAGGTAATTTAAAATTAATGAAAAATATCTATTTTGGCTTATATGACAATATAATCCTCAGATCATATCACAACAACCACAAAATACTGTAGTTCTTAAATAATGATATGGCATCTAAATTTTGGTATGATTATTTTAAAACATGAGAAGATAAATAAGAATTTCAAGATATTAATAGATGCCTTAAAGCCGAAACCGGTTTGGCTCAGTGGATAGAGCGTCGGCCTGCGGACTGAAGGGTCCCGGGTTCGATTCCGGTCAAGGGCATGTATCTTGGTTGCGGGCACATCCCCAGTGGGAGGTGTGCAGGAGGCAGCTGATCGATGTTTCTCTCTCATCGATGTTTCTGGCTCTCTATCCCTCTCCCTTCCTCTCTTTAAAATATCAATAAAATATATTTAAAAAAAAAATAGATGCCTTAAAGTATCAATGATGATATACATCAAAACGAGATGTTAAATAAAATTATGGGATATAAAGAATGATCTCACCTTGTAACAGGCACAGACTACTTAAATATAGCATCTCTTTACAGCGCAATGGACTTCTCCCTTGAAATTTTTAACAATTGTAGATGCTATTTGAAGAGTGAAGTTCTTTAAATATGCAGAAGTCACAGAAACAAGTCTTCTTTGTTATCTTCTTTTATACTCCCTGACACCACAGTTCTGAGAGAATATCAATGATTACTCAGAATTGTTCTCGTCCTTAGATTTTTTTTCTAATTTTCCATTTTCTTTAAATATTTCTATTCTCTTGATGGGCAAGATAAGGATTAGTGGAAGAAACCATTATCATCCCTTTGTCCACTTTCTCCTGAACTGCTGCTATGTCTCTTTCAACCATGAACTAGTGTATTCACTGAATATTTAAATGTATCTTCGTTGAATAAACATATTAAGCCAAAGAAAGAGAGATTACAAGAAATATAAATGCAATCATTACACTAAATTATTGTGAACTTTCTCCCTAGAGAACGAGTATAAGACAAAGATGCAACTATCCTTATTTCTATTTAACACTTTATTTTATAACTAGTCAGTTCAATAAGACATGAGGAAAGGAGATAGAAGCAGTGTAATGGTTATATAAAATAAATGAAAATAGTAGTATCTAAAGATAACATGATTTTTTACATTGAAAATTAAGAAGAATCCACAGATAAATTTTTAGAATTAATAAACGACTTTTGCAAGGAGACTGTGTACAGAGCCAAACACAAATTGCATTTCTATATATTAACAATGAAGGTAAAGTTTAAATTGTTGAAATGTTAAATACAGTAGCAGCAAAACATATCATATGCTAAAATAAATCTAACAAAAGATGTGCTATAACTTCAGACTAAAAACTCCAAAAGAGTATGAGAAAAATTAGAGATAAATAAATATGTATACATGTCCACAGATGGGATTTTCATAATTATAAAATGTCAATTATTCCCAACTTAATAGGTAGACTTATTTCTGTTTCAATTAAAATGCCAACAAGGGTGTCTTTATAAAAGTGTGTATATAAATGACAATCATATTTTAATATCTATATGAAAAAGAAAAGTGCTAAGACTAACTAGGCGATCTTGAAGAACTCAGGCATAGCTGGAAAACTTGCTCCACTTACCAATAGCTTAGTTATAGTAACATGAAAAATGTGCTATTGCTGCAACAACAAAGTTTATCATATGAATAGAATAGAGAGTTAAAAAACAGACCCACCCATAAGTGCCCAACTAATTAATAACAAAGTTGACACTGGTGCTTTAAGTTATGAACGATCTTTTCAATGGTGATGCTGGGTCCATTATATAGAGAAAAAATGTATCTAGATCTCTACTTTATACCCAACCAAAATTCAATTAAGCATATCTAAATGTGAAAGATAAATCTATAAAGCTTTAAGGATAAAAAGAGAAAAAAATTTATAAAATAGGCAAATATTCTCAAATGAGACATGAAATGTACTAATCATAAAATTTAAAAAATGTATAACTTATATGACCTTAAACTTAAGAATATCTCTTTCAGAATTCACCTTTATAGCATGAAAACAAGTTCATATAATGAGAGAATATATTCACTATATAAAACTGACAAAATACTAGTTTCTTGAATATATAAAGTTTTCTAACAAATCAATAAGAAAAACAGATTATCAAATACATGGACAAAAATTTAAGAAGAAATTTCACAAGAGAAGTTATCCAAAATACCAATAAATTTATGCAAAGATAATAATCTTCATTGTGTATCAGGACAACATAGATTAAAATCACAATGTGATACCAATAAAACACACACCAGAATAGTTAAAGTAAAAATGATAGAAAATGTAAGGTTTTAGGATATGGAGTACCCGGAACACCCATAACCTGCTGGTGGGAGTACCAACTGGTAAAACCACGCTGTAAAACTGCATAGCAGAATCTACTAAAGCTAAAAATGTGTATAACTGATGAATCAGCAATTCTACTCCTGGGTTTATACCTAGTTCAGTGTGCATGTTTGTCAAAGATACGGATTAGAACACTCATAGCAGCACTATCATAATTCCTCCAAACTGGCAAGAACCCAAATTCCTATCATGGGTAAAATGTGTTACAGTCACACAATGCAATGCCATAGCACAACAATGAGAATGGACAATTTCAACTACATAGAACAATGTGGATAAATCTAACACATATAATATTGAGCAGAAGAAATTGGAAAAGAATACATATGGAAAGATTCCATTAATATAAATTATAAAAACATAAAAAACTATACTGTTAGTAGTCAGAGTAGAGATTACTTTCACAGGGGTAGTGACTGGAAGGAAGGGGAAAGAAGATTTTGTAGTGTTGGTAATGATCTGGGGTATTTGTTTGTATTATTTTTGAATTTTGTTTCAGAGCCAATTAGATGAGGTTATTTAGCCATGAAAATTCATCAAGCTGTACACTCCTGATATCTGATCTTTTCTGATTAAACTATAATCAAAAGTATTTTATAAGACTGAAGGTTATATCTTTTTCATCTCAGTATCCCTAATTTTCATTGTATAACATTATATTGTAATATTTTCTTTTGAAATAATAAAGTTTTGTGTTTATTAATAGAGAAAATTCTAATCCAAGCTCTGCCCCATATACACATCTTGCAATATATAAAATAAGGGAGACTGTACAAGCTATTTAATTTTGAAATTTCCATTTCTGGAATAAAAACCAGAAGGTTCATATTTAAATAATTTTTATTAGAACCAACCATGGCAAGAAAGTAGATCCAAAATGTGTGTCCTGAATTATTCCTGTCATCAGTCTTTTCAACATAACTGAAATATATAATTTTTCATTTTTTATGATGGAAATGCACTCATTTGTCCAATTTTTTCAGTCTTTAAAAATATTGTTAAATATTTAAAGCAAATACCCATGTTGGAAAATGTTATGCCAATTCACTAATGAAAATTTCATACTGAATTTCTCAGAAAACCAAGTGGATCTTCTTTTGAAAGGAAGAAAATAAAAACCAGTGTTCAAAACACAGAGGTGATCTAAAAATAACAGTATATGCTGCATCATGAATATTGAGATTAAGATTTTTATAGTGATTTTGTTATTTAAAATTCCCTTAGGCTCATGTTCCCAAGGACTACAAATATTCAGTGTTTTATATATTACAATCCCACTTTTATTATATTTGTAAGAAAATTATTGTCCTGGTATATACACTAGGAACTTTTATATCAGATGAAAGGGAATCATTGGATAGTCTCTTTTTTCTGATTTTATAAGTCCACTAGAGGCCCAGTGCACAAAATTTGTGCAAGGGGAGGGGTGTGTCTCTCAGCCCAGCCTGTACCCTCTCCAATCTGGGACCCTTCGAGGGATGTCCAACAGCCAGTTTAGGCCCGATCCCACTGGGATCAGGCCTAGTGGGATCAGGCCTAAACAGGCAGTTGGACATCCCTCTCACAATCCAGGACTGCTGGCTCCCAACCACTCGCCGGCCTGCCTGATTGCCCCTAACCACTTCTGCCTGCCAGCCTGATCAACCCCTAACCACTCCCCTGCCAGCCTGATCAACTCCTAACTGCTCCCCTGCCAGCCTGATTGGCCCAACTGCCCTCCCCTGTTGACCTGGTCACCCCCAACTGCCCTCCCTTGCCTGTCTGGTCATCCCTAACTGTCCTCCTCTGCAGGCCTGGTCACCCCCAATTGCCCTCCCCTGCTGGCCCAGTCACCCCTAACTGCCCTCCCTTGCCATCCTGGTCTCCCCTCACTGCCCTCCCCTGCTGGCCTGGTCCCCCCCAACTGCCCTCCCCTGCAGGCCTTGTCCCTCCCAACTACCCCCCCTACATGCCTGGTCCCCCCCAATTGCCCTCTCCTGCAGGCCTTGTCCCCCCCAACTGCCCTCCCCTGCAGGCCTGGTTCCCCCCAACTGCCCTCCCCTACAGGCATGGTTCCCCCCAACTGCCTTCCCCTGCAGGCCTGGTTCCCCTCAACTTCCCTCCCCTGCAGGCCTGGTTGCCCCCAACTGCCTTCCTCTGTCAGCCCAGTCACCCCTAACTGCCTCCCCTGCAGGCCTGATCACCCACAACTGCCCTCCCCTGCTGGCCATCTTGTGGTGGCCATCTTGTGTCCACATGGGGGCAGCCATCTTGTGTGTTGGAGTGATGGTCAATTTGCATATTATCTCTTTATTATATAGAATTGAATATTTTCCACATTACACATATTTTATACACTTATGCACTGATTCACCTGCTCAGGCAGAAAACACATACACAAAATAAAGTAACACATTTCTTCTAATTATCTTGACATAATTATATTATTTCACTCACATTTCTAACTCATTTATGACTTATAATTACAAAATTTATTAATTTCCACTACTGGCTTTGGTATACAAAGATAGAAAAAAGTTCAGTATACAGCACTAACAAAAATAAACAAAGCTGGTTAATTTTTTAGATCATTTATTTTTTTGAATCCATCAGATACCTGATGCTAGATGACAATTAAATAACCCAAAACTGAAATGACAGGAATTTCCAAGGAGAAACTGAATAGGAGTATTTGCTTGCCTATAACTGATGTCAAATGCCATACAAGCTGGTAAGAAAAGTTCAGCAGAAAATCTTTTAAAAATGGCAAAAGACTCTGTTAAAGCTAATGTGAGTATAGAAACTTTGGATGTTATAGACATGAGAGCAATTCACACCCACTTGAAGGATATTTTTACATGGACTTCACTTGATACTCTCAGAAAAGATGGTTAGAGCACAAGAGTCTACAGAAAGGCAATTTATTATGCAACCATGAAGGAGGAGAAAAGTAGCTACTATGGAAAAGATACAAATCCTCACTGGGATCCTTCTTACGTGGAACAAAGCCTACAGCTGCTAAGGTTAGCGTACCAAACACTGTCACCCTTGAGCCATAGATGGGAACCCATTACAGCTAAAGCAAGATAAGCAGAAAACAACAACAATAACTTGAACCTGGGGAAGAGACAGAGATACATCCTGAGCCCAGACAACAAGACTCCCTATTGGCAGAGGAAGGGTAGCATCACTGAGAAGATTCCATCTGTGAAACCAAGAGCATAGCACCTGCCTAAGACTGAGGCTGGACCAACAGAAGACATTCCCCTCACAACTCACCACCACCCACCTAGCAAGTGTTATAAAAAGAGTAATAGCAATCTAATCCTGGGAAAAACATCAACAGAAAGAAATCCTCTCTGAAGAGGTGTAATAGAAAGACCTAAAACTAAGGGTGGACTACACAATGGGAAAACTCTGGAAGATCATTCCTCAACCTAAACACTAGGTAACTCAGAGATATCTGTAGCTTGTGGTGCACTGAGGGTAGCTATTGCAACAACAGTTCAAACCTAGCTCAGTTCCTGACTAGACTGACTCAACCTTCGAAACTACAGACTTTGAAAAATGTGTGCATTCCCAAACATAAATATTATGTACCTAATTTTCTACTATCCTATATAATAAAAGAGTAATATGCAAATTAACCATCACTCCACTACACCCACCAGCCACGCCCACAGCCACACCCACCAGCCAATCAGGAGCAAATATGCAAATAAACCCAACCAAGATGTCTACAGCCACAGAGAGCAGGAGAGAGGCTTGGGTTTCCCCGGCAATGGAGGAAGCCAAGCTTTCCGCCTGCCCTTGCTGGCCCAGGCCTCCACTCAATGCTACAAAGTTTAAATGATAGCAGATACATAAATCCAAACAGAAATGGTGGCAGCCACAGAGCTGGAAAGAGCAGGAGGCTAGGGTTGCCCCTGGTGATGGAGTAAGCCAAGCTTTCTGCACACCCTGGCCAGCCCACGCCTCCGCTTAAAGCTACAAAGTTTCAATTGTAGAAGATAAATAAACCCCAGATCCCAGGGCCTCCACTTGGGTGGCCAGGGGGCGTGGCTGTCCTGCAAACCACCACTGGCCCCTCGCCCAGGCCGCCCCACGCTCCAAGGGAACCCCCACCCTGGTCTGGGACACCCTTCAGGACAAACCAGCTGGCCCCCACCCGTGCACCAGGCCTCTATCCTATCTAATAAAAGAGTAATATGCAGATTGACCATTACTCCAACACACAAGATGGCTGCCCCCATGTGGTCAAAGATCCTGCCCCCACTGGACACAAGATGGCCACCACAAGATGGCCAGCAAGGGAGGGCAGTTGGGAGGGACCAGGCCTGTGAGGGAGGGCAGTTGGGGGTGATCAAGCCTGCAGGGGAGGGCAGTTAGGGGTGACCAGGCCTGCAGGGGAGGGCAGTTAGGGGCAAACAGGCTGGCAGGGGGCAGTTAGGCATTAATCAGGCTGGCAGGGGAGTGGTTAGGGGGTGATCAGGCTGGCAGGCAGAAGTGGTTAGGGGCAATCAGGCAGGCCGGCGAGTGGTTGGGAGCCAGCAGTCCTGGATTGTGAGAGGGATGTCTGACTTCCCATTAAATGGGAAGTCAGACATCCCTTGAGGGGTCCCAGATTGGAGAGGGTGCAGGCTGGGCTGAAGGACGCCCCCCTCCCCCATGCACGAATTTAGTGCACCGGACCTCTATTTCTATATAAGATAACTGGATTTCATTTCCAAATTATAAGACACAGGGGCCTAGAAAAGCAATACATTGTTAAGAGACAAAGCAACCAAGAAAATCAGAGTCAATATAACATCAGACAGGAAATTAAAAACAAATATAGTTAACTAGTGGCCTGGTGCACGAAATTCATGTACTGGGGGGGTGTCCCTCAGCCCGGCCTGCACCCTCTCCAATCTGGGACCCCTCAAAGGATGTGCTACTGCTGGTTTACAGGGATCAGGCCTAAACCGGAGGTCCGACATCCCTCTCACAATGCAGAACTGCTGGCTCCTAACCGCTCTCCTGCCTGATTGCCCCTAACCACTTTGCCTGCCAGCCTGCTCACCCCCAACTGCCCCCCACCACCAGCCTGCTCACCCCCAAATGCCCCACCTGCCAACCTGATCACCCCCAACTGCCTCCTGCCAACCTGCTTGCCCCCAACTGCCCCCTGCCGGCCTGCTTGCCCCCAACTGCCCACCCTGCTTGCCCCCACCTCCCCTCCCTACAGGCCTGCTCATCCCCAACTGGGTCTCTGCTGGTCTGCTCACCCCCAATTTCCCCCCCCCCGCTGGCCTGACTACCCCCAATGGCCTTCCCCACTCGCCTGATCACCCACAACTTCCATCCCATCCTGGCCTGATCACCCATAACTGCCCTCCCCTCTTGGCCTCTAAACACCTCTACCTAGGCCCTGCCACCATGGCTTTGTCCAGAAGAACATCAGGATGGTCTCCTGGAAGGTCTCCCAGTCTAATTAGCATGTTACCCTTTTATTAGTATAGATAGAGGCCTGGTTTATGGGTGGGGGCCGGCTGGTTTCCCCTGAAGGGTGTCCTGGATCAGGGTGGGGGTTCCTTTGGGGTGTGGGGTGGCCTGGGTGAGGGGCCTGTGGTGGTTTGCAGGGTGGCTACGCCCCCATGGGGTGACGGTCCCCGCTGGGGTGCCTGACCAGCCTGGGTGAGGGCCTGAGGGCCATTTTCAAGCTCACCACAACCCCTTCAGGGTGGGGGTTCCCACTGGGGTGCTTGGCCAGCCTGAGTGAGGAGCTGATGGCTGTTTGCAGGCTGGCCATGTCCCCAGGCGGGGACTCTTACTCCATGGGGGCGTGGCCAGCCTGGGTAAGGGGCTGAGGGCCATTTTCAGGCTAGCCATGCCTCCCGGCAACCCAGGCCCTGAGCCACTCCTTCAGCTGTGGCCAAGGTGGGTGGGAAGCTTGGCTTCCTCCATCACCGGGGGCAACCCAAGCCTCCTGCTCACTCCAGTTTCATGGCTGCTGCCATCTTTGTTGGGATAATTTGCATACTCACTTCTGATTGGTTGGTGGCCATAGCAGAGGTATGGTCAATTTGCATGTTTCTCTTTTATTAGTGTAGATAAGTTGAAAGTTATAATGGAAATGATGAACAATATACATGATTAGACAGAAAACTATATTAAAAAGATTATAGTGGAAATGCTAGAGATGAAATATGTTCTCCCATTCAGTGGGTTGTCTTTTCATTTTGTTAATGGTTTCTTTTGCTGTGCAAAAATTGTTTATTTTTTTTTATTTTTATTTTTTTTAAATATATTTTATTGATTTTTTACAGAGAGGAAGGGATAGGGATAGAGAGTCAGAAACATCAATGAGAGAGAAGCATCGATCAGCTGCCTCCTGCACACCCCCCACTGGGGACATGCCCACAACCAAGGTACATGCCCTTGACCGGAATCGAACCTGGGACCTTTCAGTCCACAGGCCGACGCTCTATTCACTGAGCCAAACCGGTTTCGGCAGTGCAAAAATTGTTTAGTTTGATGTAGTCCCATTTATTTATTTTTACTTTTGTTTCTCTTGTTCAAGGGGATATATCATAAAAAATATTGCTATGAGAAATGTCCAAGGTTGTATGCTTTCTTCAATGATTTTTATGGTTTTGAGTCTAACATTTCTGTCTTTAATTCATTTTGAGTTTATTCTTGTGTATGGTATAAGTTATTGGTTTAGTTTCATTTTTTTGCACATTATCTGTTCAATTTTCCTGACTCCATTTATTGAAGAGACTGTCTTTATTCCATTGTATGTTTTTTCCTTCTCTGTCAAATATTAATTGACCACAAAGGCATGAATTCATTTCTGGGCACCCTATTTGGTCCCATTGATCTATATGTTTGTTTTTATGACAGTACCATGCTGTTTTATTTATTTATTTATTTATATAGTTTTTAAATATGTATTTTTATTGATTTCAGAGAGGAAGGGAGAGGGAGACACAGATAGAAACATCAATGATGAGAGAGAATCATTGATTGGCTGCCTACTGCATGCCCCACACTGGGGATCAAGCCCGCAACCCAGCCATGTGCCCTTGAGCAGAATCAAACCTGAGACCCTTCAGTCCGCAGGCTGACGCTCTATCTACTGAGCCAAACTGGCTAGGGCAGTACCATGCTGTTTTAATTACTTTGGTCTTGTAGTATAGTTTTATATAAGGTAGCACAATTCCTCCAACTTTGTTTTTCTTTCTCAAGATAGCTGTGGTTATTCTGGGTCTTCTGTGGTTCCATATAAACTTTTAGAATATTTTTTTTCTAGTTCTGTGAATTATGCCATTGGTATCTTGATAGAAATTACATTGAATTTATAGATTGCTTTGGGTAGTATGGACATTTTAATGATGTTAATACTTCCTAGTCATTCCATCCTCTTGTGTTTTTTGAAATAATATGAGGATAGGTGTTAATTCTTATTTGAATATTTGGTAAATCCACTGGTAAAGCCATCCAGTCCAGGACTTTTGTTTATTAGGAGTTTTTAATTTTTAAATTACTGTTTCATTTTCATTAGTTGTAATCTGTTTGTCCAGATTCTCCAATTCTTCCTGATTCAGTTTTGAAAGATTGTATGTTTCTAGGAATTTAATCATTTTTTTTTCAGATTGTCCAATTTGTTGGCATACAGTTATCCACAATATTTTTACAATACTTTGTATTTTTGGTGTCAGTTGTTATATCTCCTCTTTCATTTCTAATTTTTACATATTTATCTTAATGATGTTATAAAACCATATGCACTTGCCTAAAGTTGTATAATTCTACATTAAAAAGGTTACTTGTGTCTAAATTGTACTTTACTTTTAAAAAAATTGGGAAAATTTTCTTTTATTTAACAAGGCATTCCCTAATGACCCGTATTTAAATTAGCCTCTTCTAAAAAATAACTCAATTAAATTAAATGTTCAGTAATGTGGCAGTACTAAATCAAACCTAGAACATTTTCACTTATCTCTACGTTATGCAAGGCAATTACTTTCTAAGTAAAAAGCTTGCAGGATTTTTCCCCCAATAAAACATGTTAAGTGAAATCAGTATGAATAAAATAAAGGAATATTTATTATTTAGTAAAAATTTCAGTAATATATAGTTTGATTATTTTACATAGCCAAATATGCCTCCTCACCACATATTTGCATTTATGTAATTGTTTTTCAGGAGCTATGGCAAAGCCAGTATTAGTAACTATGGCAATTAAAAGTGCATTAGCATCCCATGTCTGTAGCCTTTTGAAAAATTGCATACTGATATTTATGTATTTATCTGAACCACAATTTGTATCAGAATGTATCATTATAGATAACTTAGAAACATGAAGGGAAAAAGACTCATGTTTTATAAGAACAGATTTTATAAATGAAAGCTGTTATATTTCAGTTACAGAACATATTACTTATCATAACCATGGCTATTGGATGATAAGTAAAAAGAGATGGAAGTGTTAACAATAAGATGCAATAAAGAATTTTAGAACCATGAATATTTCCAAACCCCTCAAAGACGTATAGAAAAGATAGAAGCCTTGAAATATAAGCTTTCATTATTAAAAACCACTGGGAACCATTGGAAGAAGACACACACATCTGAGTTAATAGCCCTTTGGGAGCTTACATATTTATATTAAGATTACATACATCTTTTTGTTTCCTCTACCTGAGTCACCAGTACAAAGAAATCTGTACTATAGCTATCTTCTTCATCAACTATTCAAAACACTTTTATTGTCACAAATTGGTCTGCCTTAATTAATTTAAAATACATGTAATTTCAAAATTAAAGGACAATAGACTCAATTTTCTAATGACAGGAAAGTGCAATTTTCAAAGGTGGAGTTGATGGGGTTTTGACTAGACTAATGAGCTATTAAGGTCCTTTAAACAATCCATTAGTTGCTAACGGTTTTAGGGACATCTGTTGATGACACTGAAGTTGATCAATTTTAGGTGCAAATTTACTGTTGGGAAATTCAACACTAAATCACTCAAAATTTAAATGAGGTTAATGTTTGCATGTCTACCTTTTTTATAGAGCACAGCTTTTGATTTTTCTTTGTCAGCTTCAGTGCCAGAAGTACAAAAATGGACAAGGAAAGAACAAAATAAGGAGAAGAAAGTTAGAAATTTTTTATATTTTAAATTGAAGCTCTGATTTTGCAAATTTTAACACAAAAGACAATTTGATAATACTTTTCTGTGAATTTAGAGACTATATAAAATTAACATTTTTATAATAGAAAGCTTTACTACATGAAGGGGAAATTTAAAAAATGTCCTCCTTCTAAATTTAATCATACATGTAAAACTAATATATGCCTTTATTTTCCTAAGGTTACTCATTTGAACTCTGAATAAGTATCCCACAGTGCTGAGGACATTCAGCCTTACTCAATTTTAATGTGCCTATCATCTGGTGAAGGCAAGGTACTTGAACCATATCCAATGCCAACATTCTGAGGCTCAATTTCTTTAGCTCTAACATAAGTAATAAAAAATCACCAGAATGACTGTACTATCACTCTGTTGTGGTACTGAATAAGATAATGTATGTAAATCACTTAGCATGCTGCCAAGCACACGGTAATGAAATTTAGCTATTTGGCAGCTATGTATATATTCATCAGCATTAGCTCTTCTTAGAATATATGACACAGATCATTGCAAAACAAAAGAAATAAAAAACACAAAACACACCAAAGAAGTCTATTTTATACTGAGTGATTTAGTTCCTCATAAGTCTTTATACAATACCTATAATGGTAAAATAATAATGCACTGTAACGTAATAAATGGAATAAGAATCATGATATAACTAGAAACACCCAAAACTGGCTGTGTGCATACATGTTTAATATGTGTGTGTGAAGTGTTAATCGGATATTCTTGTAGGAATTCCAAGCTTAAATTCAAAATAATGATAGGATCCAGACTGGAGTTTAGACATAGAAACAATATTTGAAGAATGTAGAGGAAAGAGAGGTTTTCTTTTTTCTTGTTTTTGCTATCTTTGAGGTTGTGGGCTTGGTGAACATCCACAAAATAGATTTCAGAAGGACAAAAGGAATGTAGGTGGACAACATCTATACTAATAAAAGGGTAATATGCTAATTAGACCACACATCTTCCGGATGTCCTTCTGGACTTCCTTCTGGATAAAGCCATGGTGGTGGGGGCCAAGGCAGAGGTGGTTAGGGGCGATCAGGCCGGCAGGGGAGAGCATGTAGGGAAAATCAGGCCAGCAGGGAGGGCAGTTAGGGGTGATCAGGCTGGCAGGGGAGCAGTTAGGGGCATCAGGCTGGAAGGCAAAGGTGGTTATGGGTGATCAGGCAGGCAGACTGGCGAGCAGTTAGCAGCCAGCGGTCCCGGATTGCGAGAGAAATGTCCGACTGCTGGCCCCTAAACTGGCAGTTGGACATCCCCCTAGGGGTCCGAGATTGGATAGGGTGCAGGCCAGGCTGAGGGACATCCCTAATGTGCACGAATTTCGTGCACCGGGCCTCTAGTAGAAAATAAAAGGGATAATAAGTATAGATTAAATCAAATGTCAAAGGCATCCTAGGTACCCCATATGATTTTAAAACAAACAAACTGGTTGCTTGGGGAGCAGAGAATCCTTTTCCTTCAGTGTTGTAAGCTCTAGACTAACAAACAGATTTTATTTTATCAGAAACATTGATTGAGACCCTCTTTATGTTAGGCTAATAATAATATAGTAATAATAACCAGATGATAGTACTAGCTTAATTGCTCTTCAGAGATCACATTTTCTGGGATTAGTGAGAAGTAGAACTTTCAGGGTATTATTCTTTTCCAGAAATTCAAATCCCTTAAAGTAAATTCAGTGAACAGGCTTCTGAGAAGCTATACCATTAGAAAGAACAGTAGTACTGTCACCACACAAAGAGATGGTTGGGATATGATGGACTTTTTCATGTCCCCATCTCCACCATACAAGGAAGAAGCATCCTCTACAACTCCATAACCCAGCCTTGTACATGTTGCTCTGCTTGAGGCTACACCAAGATACATGCTCATTTCCTGAAGAAAGCCCTAACTACAGAAAGCAAGACAATACTTTTAAGTATCTCCTAAATTTGGTAGATTAAATGGCCACTCAGCAGGCTCCCTAAAGAAGATATTATGGAAATTAGAATGCCCTTTAAAAATCAGATAAATCCCTACTAGAGCTATGTTCCATCCTCCAAGCCATTTGCCTCAATATGCAAAAAAATAAAAATGCTTATGGGTAATGCCCCTTGCACTGGGAATATCCACAGCAAGAATGGCTTTTAGAGTTGATTAAATGCTAAAGTGAAGCTTTTTGATAACCATGAGAACTGACTATTGTAAGTGTACTCCAGTGTCATGAATATTACTGCTAATACATGATAAGATTTTTTAAAGGACATAATAAAGTGTAATAAAGAGTAGATCACTTCCTTCCCTTTTGAGGTTTGGAAAGAGCTATCATCTTTTCCTTTGGTCTTTACAATGATGGCAAAAGGGAAGTCCTTTTAAAGTGAGTGACTTGGCCAAGGAAGTTATATAATGAGATTAATAGCTTAAATAAATGGACTGTGCAATAGGCCATGATGAGATTAAAGATATTTTAATATCAAAAAGGGCTTTATGGCTCACTGGGGAGAATACAATTGAACATTTGAAGGCTGAGATTGAGAGAAACTTTTGTTGATTAATAATGGTGGGTGCATCTTCTGAATACTGCTTAGCTTCAAAGATTGTGAGAACAGCACTTTCTAGCATTGACAGCGTATTAAAATAAAAATGCAGTAACTAGGAGGAGAACTTACTATAGTGAAGTGAATTATTTCACTTTGATCCAATGTATTAAATACTATTTCCGATATTTAGTTATTTAAAATCAAATGTATGTATTAAAAAGTGAATTTTACATATTTGAACAAATCTGTATTGAAAGGATAGTGGATTCCTAATGATAATGAATTCTTTCTTGTTTTTTAAATTTTGGGACTATGTATTATATAATCTAAAATAAATTATATATATTTTTATTAATGAGATAAACAGCTTATTTCATATTTATATTAATAACATTAATAATTATTATCTATGTTTATTGAAAATTTTCCAAGCATTGCATTAGTATTTTAATAGTGTGGTTTTATTAAAATCTTACAAAAATGCAATAATGTTTATTAGTAAGAAATACAAGAACTAAGACTGAAGAACTTCAAAGTCCGAGATGTCTGATATAGAAATGTAGCATATATTAACTAGAAATGTAATATATCATATATAAATGTAATACATATTTCATATATAACTCCCAAACTTAAAAATGGAGAAGGCACTTATCTCTAAAACGCTGCGGTAGTACTTAAGTTTTTGGTAACCCAGTGTCCATACCCCCTCTTAACTAACAGCACCCTTTTCTAGTGGGAGTTACTTGCTCATTTCCTGTACTGTTGAAGGTGACCAAAGTAGTCAGATCTGCCTGCCCAACACCTCAGAGGAACTCAGGCAAGAAGTTCTCTCCTCCAGAGTGTAGAAGTGGACCTACACAAAACAGGACAAGCAAATGCAGTTGGAAGTATTCCTTATGGTGCAGCAGCAGCAGTCTTAGGAGAGCTTCATTTGCTTCAGGATCCTCACTGAGCTTCTGCTTCTGGGTCTTCTCACCTGAGCCTCCTTGATCCTATTTAAAGGCCTAAATATTCTTTCATTAAATTTCTTTTTGCTAAGTCAAATTAATCAAGATAATCTTAAACATATCAAGGCAAATACAAATGCACAATTACTTCACCTAGATAAAGCTCTTGATAATATGTTTGATTTTCCCTATTTTGAAAAGATGTTCAACAAGAGCTATTTTGACAGTAACAATAATATTGAAAATAATAATCTAGCCCTAACCAGTTTGGCTCAGTGGATAGAGTGTCGGCCTGCAGACTGAAAGGTCCCAGGTTCGATTCTGGTCAAGGGCATTTGCTTATGGTCAAGGACATTTGGTTACGGACACATCCCCAGTGGGAGGTGTGCAGGAGGCAGCTGATCAATGTTTCTCTCTCATCAGTGTTTCTAACTCTCTATCCCTCTCCCTTCCTCTCTGTAAAAAATCAATAAAATATATTAAAAAAAGAAATAATAATCTACATACCAGTATAGTGTGTCACCCATAAATGTATACACACTTTAACAGCTGATAACTCACTTAATTTTCACAGCTTTTCAGGTTTAACTGATTTGAAAAAATGGGTGAAGCCAGACTAAGCTTTGAACAAAGAAAATCTATCCTGAAGTGCCACCAGACTTTTTTTTATGGGGATACATAAAAGACAAAGTTTACCGGTACAAAACCAGCAACAGTTGAATTGAGGGCGCACAAAATGATTCTTGATGTTTGTGATTCTTCTGCTTTGCATTACCAGCAGTGACTGTAGCAGAATGGTCATCAGTTTGAAGACTGTAGATTAATTTCTGTAGATTCTTTTAAATTTTAAAAATAAACTGTATGTTAATAAACATTGACTATCTAATCATGCGAAATGTGTAAACATTTTTTTAGGACACCCTGTGTATTGAAGGCTCATTTAAATAACTCAATTTCACAAGAATCTTAAGGGGCCAATAATAATAGCATCTCCTTTTCATAAATAAAGAAACTGTGATAGGAAATTTACTGATTGTATTAATATTTTAGAGAGAGATACCATCACCCAAGTTTTTGGGGAACTGGAAGCATTCACAGACAAGAGATGCAAAAAATGGGGTAGAATAGGGAAGGTGAAAGAGTATTCCTGAAACAATAAAATAACCATGTTTCTGGGAACACAGTCACGTAGAGCAGCAAGCTAGGTATTTGAGAGTCTAAGCCGGAATGAGCAAACTTAATGATGACTAAATGGGGTTCTGCTTTCTCGGAACCCCAACTTACTACATGGATGTAACTATGTCCATGTTAGACACATTAGATATCTTAGAAATAATTTGTCCACAGGAGGTTTCCTGTATACTCTACTATGCTCACCACCAAGTCTTTTTTCCAAATTATCCCATCTTGTTTTTTCTTTATTGATTAAGGTATTACATATGTGTCCTTATCCCCCCATTCTCCTCCCCACCCCAGCACATGCCCTCACCCCCTAGTGACTGTGTCCATTGGTTAGGCTTATATGCATGCATACAAGTCCTTTGGTTGATCTCTCTTCCTTACCCCCACCCTCCCCTGCCTTCCCTCTGAGGTTTGATGGTCTGATCAATGATTCTCTGTCTCTGGATCTGTTTTTGTTCATCAGTTTATGTTGTTCATTATATTTCACAAATGAGTGAGATCATGTGATATTTATCTTTCTCCAACTGACTTATTTCACTTAGCATAATGCTCTCCAGGTCCATCCATCCTGTTGCAAATGGTAGGAGTTCCTTCCTTTTTACAGCAGCGTAGTATTCCATTGTGTAGATGTACCACAGTTTTTTAAGTCACTCATATGCTCATGAGCAACAATCATATGTCTGATTGTTTTAAAATTACTTTAAATTTCTTGCTGTGTTTTTTTTAAGTTCAGCAAACTCTGTTGACTTTGGTATCTGAGACATATCTAGATCCTTCTACTTCTTCTCCCTATGCCAACTATACTATATACCTCAGATGATCTTTTTGCCTGAACTGCAGCCTTTGAACTGAACTGAACTTCTATCCTTTCCCTATCTAACCAATTCCCACATGAGAACAAGAGGGATCTTTTTATTTTTAACTGTAAATCAGGTCATGTCAATCCCCTGTTTAAAATCCTCCAATAACTTTCTATTGTATCCAGAATAAATCACAACCTTCTCACACATTTAAGAAGTCCTTTCCTGGCCTCCCTGTACCTTGCCAATTTCATCACATACTACTCTACATTTCTACTCTGCTCCTGACAAATTGGCTGTCCTTTGGTTCCTGGAAAGTGGCAAGCTCATTCTCTTTTTAGAGATATATATAAATGGGAAACTTGTTGAGATTTACAGCTTAGCTTCAAAATCATATCGTCAGTGAAGTCTACTCTGGGTCTTTTAGTAGCTACTCACTAACATATCAATACAATTCTTTCCATAACACATATCTACATGACATTTTGACTGTTTTTTTAAATTTATCTTTATTATTGAAAGCATTACAGATGTCCCCTTTGTTCCCCCATTGACCATCTCCAGCCTGTGCCCCCCTCCAGTTATTGTCTGTGTCCATGGGTGATTTATGCATATAAACACTTTGTTAACCCACACACACACACACTGCCAACATCCCTCTGAGATTCGACAGTATGTTTCATGCTTCCATGACTCTTCAGCCGTGGGCAAACTACGGCCCGCGGGCCGTAACCGGCCCGTTCGGCTGTTCTATCCGGCCTGCAGAGCCGAAAGAGCGGAGGGTTCTCTTGCTCTCCCCTCCACTCCTTTACTTTGAATTTATATTAGTTCACACAAACACTCCATCCATGCTTTTGTTCCGGCACTCCGGTCCAGTTTAAGAACCCATTGTGGCCCTCGAGTCAAAAAGTTTGCCCACCCCTGCTCTAGATCTATTTTGTTCATTAGATTCCACATATGGTGAGATCATGTGATACTTGCCTTTCTCTGACTGGCTTATTTTGCTTAGCATAATACTCCCCAGGTCCCTCCATGCTGCCTCAAAGGGTAAGAGATCCTTCTTTTTTACAGCTGTATAGCAATGTACCACAGCATTTTTTATCCACATCTTTACTGATGGGCGCTTGGGCTATTTCCAAATCTTAGGTATTGTAAATAGCACCGCTATGAACATAGGAATGCATATATTCTTTTTGACTGGTGTTTTGGTTTCTTAGGATATAGTCCTAGAAGTGGGATCATTGGATCAAACGGCAGTTTGACATTTAACTTTTTGAGGAACCTCCATACCGTTTTCCATAGTGGCTGCACCAGTCTGCATTCCCACCAGTAGTGTACTAGGGTTCCCTTTTATCCACATCCTCACCAGCACTTATCATTTGTTGATTTGTTGATGGTAGCCATTCTGACAGGTGTGAGGTGATTCCTCATTATCGTTTTAATTTGCATCTCTCTGATGATTAGTAACTTTGAGCATTTTTCACATGTCTCTTGGCCATCTGTATGTTTATTTTTATTATTCACTGAATATTCTTTCAGGATATGAGCTTCATTAAACAGCCTGGTTTATGCTGTTTACCATTTTATCCCAGCATCTAGTATATTTTCTGGCACATGGCTAGTACTCAGTGAATATTTGTCTAGTCAGTGGAAAAATGAAGAAAGGGAAGGATTAAACAACAACACATATTTATTAAGTAATAGCAGTGTTTAAGTAATGAAATAACTCTTGGTGACAAAATTGCAAGAAAAATCTCTATACTCAACTATTGTCAGAGATCATCTGAGGTACATAGGAGCTATGATTAATATTTTATTATCAATGAACATTTAGGAGTTTTCACCCAAAACTTTATGATTATTTCCTGATAATAAAAAAGTACTATTTATTCAGATAAAATTTTTTTCAACTATATAGTGAGTGGGGTAAACTTAAGTTATCCATTTAGCAGAGGAAAATGCTATTCTCCCATTCTTGGCAAATGGAGGCATTTTGTACACAAAGCAAAACAACTTCCTAAAATAAGCACACAGCTTCCTTGCAGAAGAGCATGGGTGGTCTTGTTACAGGGAATTAAAATCTGTGTGCAAGCAAGCGTTTGGTTTTGGCCTTTCCTTTGACTGATTTCCAGGGGTGCGAGGGAAATCACAAAAAGCCAAGAGGTTTGCTTTCTGGCTCCTGACCCTGAGGCAAGTTTCTGGGGACTCCAAACATGAGCCTCAAAACTGATTTTCAAGCTTCTGCATCTGATACCTAAGGCCCTATTATTGCTTCATATAGATGTTAGGTTTATATTTACTATCAGTACTTTAGCTTTTCCTTTTTTCTTCTTTAGCTTTTTTTCTCTTTTTACCCAATTTTTTTCATATTCTTTTTATTTTATTTTAGCTCCTTTTTAGCATTATGTCCTTTTAATCTCATAGTCATTGTTTTTCTTTCTTTTTCTTTACTTGACTGCTTTATCTGTTCCACTGTATCTAAAAATGGTTTGCTATCTCCTGTCTTGGTAACATATTATTCCTTCTGTCTTTTCTTTATTTCTTCATATATATATATATGTATATATTGTTTTACCTAAATATCTTCCTAAATAGTTTACCAGTTTAAGTCTTATCTTATGGTGTTTAGTTTTATCTTTAGTTGTTTTATAGTCTCTCACTAGAGGCCCGGTGCATGAAATTCGTGCACAGGGGGTGGGGGGTGTCCCTCAGCCCAGCCTGCACCCTCTCCAATCTGTGACCCCTCGAGAGATGTCCAATTGCCTGTTTAGGCCCGATTCCAATCCACCGGGCCTGCAAGGGAGGGCAGTTGGGGAGGTGGGTGGGGATCAGGCCTAAACTGTTGGCTCCCAAATGCTCGCCTGCCTGCCTTCCTGATTGCCCCTAACCGCTTCTGCCTGCCAGCCTGATCACCTCCTAAACACTCCCCTGCCAGCCTGATTGATGCCTAACTGCTCCCCTGCCAGTCTGTTTGCCCCTAACTGCCCTCCCCTGCAGGCCTGGTCACCCCTAACTGCCCTCCCCTGCAGGCCTGGTACACCCCAACTGCTCTCCCCTGCAGGCCTGGGTCCTCCCAACTGCCCTTCCCTGCAGGCCCGGTCACCCCCAACTTCCTTCCTCTGCCAGCTTGGTCACCTCTAATTGCCCTCCCCTGAGGGCTTGATCACCCCCAACTGCCCTCCCTTGCAGGCCTGGTCCCTCCCAACTGCCCTCCCCTGCTGGCCATCTTGTGTCCACATGGAGGCAGGATCTTTGTCCACAGCCATCTTGTGTGTTGGAGTGATGGTCAATCTGCATATTACTTTTTTATTAGATAGGATAGAGGTCTGGTGCACAGGTGGGGGCCAGCTGGTTTGTCCTGAAGGGTGTCCAGGATCAGGGTGGGGGTTCCCTTGGGACATGGGGTGACCTGGGCGAGGGGCCTGTGGTGGTTTGCAGGCCAACCACGCCCCCCAGCGACCCAAGCGGAGGACCTGGTATCTGGGATTTATTTATCTTCTACAATTGAAACTTTGTAGCCTGGAGTGGAGCCAAGTCTTCTGCTTGCTCCATAGCGTTAGCCATTTCTGTTGGGATTTATGTATCTTCTATAATTGAAACTTCGTAGCCTTAAGTGGAGGCCAAAGCAGGCCAGGGCTGCAGAAGCTTGGCTTCCTCCATTGCCGGGGGCAATCCTAGCCTCCTACTCTCTCCAGCTTCATGGCTGCTGCCATTTTTGTTGGGATTTATTTATCTTCTATAATTGAAACTTTGTAGCCTGGAGTGGAGGCCTGGGCCTGCCAGGGTGTGCGGAAAGCTTGGCTTCCTCCATTGCCGGGGAGAGCCAAGCCTCCCTCCTGCTCTCTGTGGCTGCAGCCATCTTGGTTGGGTTTATTTACATATTTGCTCCTGATTGGCTAGTGGGCGTGGCTTGTGGGTGTGGCTTGTGGGTGTAGCGGAGGTACAGTCTTTTTGCATATTACTCTTTTATTAGATAGGATTCTTAACTGTTTTACACTGAGTGGCCAGATTATTATGATCTCTGAACGCATAATAATCTGGCCACTCAGTGTATATTACAACTTATACTACTTACTTTTGCTATTTTAAATATTTTATATTTAAGCTATATTTAGTCAATTTTATCTTATACTTATGTATTTTTATTTAATTTGATTTATTTTAATATAAATAAATATATTTCAATATGAGAAATTACACATATGCTGTCCAGTTAAGAAGATTGCCTGCTCTGGGCAAAGTCACTTAGTCTTTTTTTTTTTTCTTCCTTAACCTTTAATGGGTTCTCCTGGACCCCATGAAATTGTATCTTTATCAACAAAATTGAATATCTGATTGTAAATCATTAAGTTGAATAATAATAAGCCAGAATTTTACAAAGTAAGTCCATTGCCAGTACTAACACTGATGATGTGATATAAAGTGATATATTCACATTATAAACAAGTTATTTTCCCTCAGAAATACCCGGGGACTGGGGACAGAGAGGCTCATTGGTAACAATGCAATTTCCTGGGCATCCCCCCATAATGCTCTATTGGAATACTTGGAATGCAGGCCTAAACCTTTCCTGTAATGAGCTACCCTGAGTGAATTTTAAGCACACTCAATTTGACAATCAGTGTCTTAAATTATTCAGCCTCTTTATGTATATGTAACTATATGAAATCTATAATTTCTATCCTAAATAACCATCAGGCTCTGAGCAAATTATTTAAGCAGAATAATAAAAATATATTTGGAAAGTAACTCTGCAGATTGAATTACATATTGAAGAATTAAGCAGTTCCTTTAAGGTCCCAACACTACCTGGAAAGAAGACAGGGAGGAGGGTCTTCAGGTATTGCCCTGAAGCCTGCTTCATACCAACCTGTATTCAAAGTCACTATGATCTAAGGGCTTCACTTCAGTCCCAGAAAGTGCCAGGTCCCCTGGTAACCCCTCTGTAGATCTACAGTTACACACAATGTTAACAATATCACTTTTGTCGTTAATCTTGTATTACAAGGGTGCACTTGTTCATACATCATCCCCTGATGTAGACTGTGGGCTGCTCAATGGAAATGTTTATGTCTTTGTTCTTACAGTCTGTATTAGTAACAGTGCCTAGCACTGAGTAGATGCTCAAAGAAAAATTTTTGAATGAATAAAGTACTATTTATTTAAACAGATTTTTCTGCAGATCTTGACTTGGGTTTCCCATATGATGAAAAGAGTATGCAATTTTAAAAATTTCTCTCTAAATGTAAAAGCTATTCAAGATACAGCCTCAAATGTATACCCTTATTGCCTTTACATTCTCATGAGGTAGCTAAAATAATTAATTCTAGAGAATCAGAAATGGTAATATGTAAACTATATTTAGTAAAGACAATCTGGACAGTTTCCTAGTGGATTATTCCTGTGATCATTTAAATTATTGTTCAAAACATAGGTGAAACATACTTTCCCTCCCCAGTGAGGTCAAGCTTGACTATGTAAGGCTTTTGCCAATGCAGTTTGAGTGGACATAACATATGTAGAAGCCTTAAATATTCATGTGTAGTTTTGTTTATGTTTCTGTTCCAGTGCTTTACTTTGAAAATAATATGCCTGAGGTAAGTATGGCACCTTTTGCTTAGGTTGCAGAACAAGTAAACATCGAAGAATTGATCTGAACCACAGCTTGCACCCAAGTCTAGCCAACACCCAGCCTGAAGCAGAGCTGCCCAGCCAAGCTCCATGTAGATCAGCTATCTGTCAACCTACAGACTCAAGCCAAAGAGAATATATTCTTGTTGCAAGAACTGAGTTTAGGGGTGATTTGTTAGCAGCATGTTGTGGCAATAGTATTTTCATACAATTTCTCTAGGGCAAAGTGACTAAATACATAAAGAAATATTTTGATATATGTCTTTAGAGTTATGACATAATTGTTGAAAGCTATTAATTCGTTCTCTAATTTAAGTACAAAGTATTTTCAACCTTGGACAATAATCCTGGCTTCTCTATTCTCCACTTTTTAAAATCTGCTTATTAACACTTTGTTTACTAGAGGAATTATTAATTGGGTAGAGGGATAGAAAATTGGTTGTAAGTAAGCAATAAACGTTACTTAGATTTTAGCTTTTCTTTGTGTATAATTTGAGGATCCTATATCCAGCAAAGTCCATTCTTCTGCACGAAGCTTTCCCACAGGGACTTCAATGAAATTATGATGGCACTTTTAGAAAGTACTTTACATTTCACATCATATACTCCTTCATATTATTTTCTAGAGTTTCCACAGGTAAATTTTATTTCTCTAATGATATTGCCAAGTTTTGAAGTCACCTTCTAATTCTATTATGTCTTTCCATTGTGCCTTAAACAATCTTAAACACAAAGGAGACATTTCATAAACAGAGTGACTATATACCATAATTTTCCTGATACATTCTGATTTATGGTATTTTGTTCCAGAATACCTTAATAGTCCTATTTATTCTTAACTTATTCCAGCCTGGACAATGAATTATCTGGTCAATCTATTAATAAATAACTGCTGAATGACAAAATTGTTCCTTTTATAAAGTTATGTGTGTACTGTCTACCATCAAAATAGAATGAAATTTGTAGACTTAAGACAGTAAGTGTTAATGTAAATGTATCATCTTTACATGAGTTCTTACATTTGGCCTAATAATTGAAGAAAAATGGTGGCTAAATATCTATTTGCCTTCTGTAGTTTAAAGGATGGTGTCTGATCTATATTCATGTCTGTATTTTCTCATAATGTGATATGCTGATGTCCTCAATCTTTGTTTGTAAAACAGGAACTCGTGATATATTTCAATTCTGTTTATACTTTATTTATATTTCAAAGGCATCAGCCCAAAGTAGAGTGAGTTCAGCAAAGTATACAATAAAATGCTTCTGGTTAAGCATTTATCAATGCCTTTGGAGTCAAACAAGTCAATGAAAAGTGCTTTTAGCAGAGCTGTATTAAAACTGAAAGAAAATCAGACAATAAAACCTAAACTTCTGATTTCCTTGTCTAGAATTCATATCATTTATGAACTAAGTGATCATTGACCTAAGATTATGTGTTTTAATGGGCTATGGAATATAGCAAGCAAAGACTTTGGAATCATGAAAGAATTGAATTTAAAAGCCACTTTTACTATTTTCTAATTAGATGACCTTGACAATCTCTGACAATGTCATTTTATTTGGAAAATTGAGAAGTTTATGTATATATATATATATATATATATATATATATATATATATAATTCAAAAAACAGTGCTTGGCACAAATGATTGTTCAAAATGGTATTATTTGTATGATTAACACTTTTCTCAATGATTAAATCTCATCCCTTATTTCTAAAAATTGTTGGAAGTTTGTATATTTAGGTGTTTCTCTGGTGATTTTTTTTTAATTCCAGATTTCCCCTTTCCAAAAGGCTAATTTATTGACAATATAACTGGTTGGGTTTTTTTGTTGTTGTTGGGGTGTGTGTGTGTGTGTGTGTGTGTGTGTGTGTGTGTGTGTGTTTCTCCCTCCCATTTCTTCCTTCATCAGGAAAAATTGACCTGGTCTGAGCGGTTTGCGGTTTTAGAAATCTGAATGGGTAAATGGGACACGCTGCAAGGGAGGGGCGAAGGCCCTCTGTTATGGCTAGGTCCAGAATGCACATCATATCTTGCTTTTATGTGCTGCTCTTGCTACCGTTGCTAGAGGGGAACAATGTAACTGTAGATCAGGATAGTCTATGTCAGACTGTCTGAGAGGAACTGAGCTCTTCATTATGTAACCTGATGCGCTAGTGAATCCTGGAAAAATCACAGCAAGACTGCCGCACACATGGCAGGCAGAATAGCCGTGCCACGCTAAGTCCTTGACCAGCAACAAGGCTACTTCAGGGCGTTTTGACAGATCAATTTGGAGCCACTGATAAACTAGTCCCTCCAATTCAAGGTAAAGGCAAATGACCAAGATCTTTACAATTGTGAAAGAAGACAGATGTGCCTTAATTTCTTCTTCCTTCGTCTAACAGGAAATGTGATGCATAAGCAATCATGCTGTCATGATGCTTAAGCAGCGGTTTGTTCTTTCTGCAATCTTTGATGGGCTTTTACTTAAAACAATTGGGGGAATGTTCCTACATTGAATGAAAAGTAGTAAGAAATCTGTGACCTAAACCAGCCCACAGATAAATTTTATTTTTGTCAAAATGGTTTTGATGTGAAGTAATTCTAGTTTAAGTACATATGCCCAGAGTTTACCAAAAAATTCAGCTAATTTATTAATCTTTCTCTAGCTTTGGGTTGTTTACTCAGGATTTATAGCAAGGGTGAGACTTAGGAATACCTGACATTAATGTGGTTGTGCTGAACAATGTGTGATGTTAACCATATTAAAAATCCAGCAATAAGCTATAACCAGAAAACCATTAGGAAGTGTTATGGGGGGAAAAATGATGCAGAGGACATCTTTCATCACAAAATAGCTAAAGAAGAAGGAAATAGTCAATTTTCAAACTTTAAGTCAAATGTTATTACAGATCTAATTAAATCTATACATTGAATACTTTTGTAGACAAGCTGAAGTTTTGTGAGTGTATCTAAAATATCCTTAAGAAGCACAGCTTATTCTTACACAGTTATTAAATACTTACATTTCTTCAGAAATCTTAAGGACATCAGTTGTCAGGATGTCTGTGCTCTATGGGTTTTCAGTTTTGTTCCCTTTAAAAGCTAAAGAAGAAGATATGAACTAGGAGAATTGTTAAAGCAACCAAGAATGTTTCTCTGTGTTTTCTTTGGAAGGGAAAGGTAATTTGTTAAGAAACCTCCTTGACAGGATGATGGAACATACTTCATTTGTTTTTTGTTTTGTGTGTTTTTTTCCCCATCCCATAGAGCTATGAGAATCAAACGAAAGCTAGGCTTACTGTAACACACTGACTGACAATTAGATTTAAAAACCTCAGGAAATCAGATCTCATAATGGTATGTAATGGGATTCTGAAATGAAGTCTCCTGCTCTCAGGTATCATCAGATAGTGAAATTAAAAGAAAAGCACAGAAACTCAATTATTGCTAGAATCAGCTTGCTAAGTTGGTTGCTGTCACAACTAGAAGATTCTTGAACTCCATGGCAATATTGCATATTTTTGGTTTCCAGTACCATTAGAGAATATTATGCCTCATGAAATGAATAAATATGAATCAAAACTCAGCATCCTTTACACATGAAAATCTTTTGAGATAATTTCTATACATCTCTCTCACAAAACATGGTAATTTTATTAAGATATTTAGCCAATGAAATTTTATTCAGTAGTAAATACCTCAAATGTGATGATTTAATAATTATACTGCTATATAATAATTCATATTTAAAAAGTGTTTATGAAGTGCCTTACTTTTATATATCATATCATGTTGCACTGAAAGAGACAATACCTGGATATTGATCAAACTGAAATCAATCATTGGAAGTAAAACTTAAACAGTCAATCATAACAGGAATGTAAACGTAAATAATAAAAAACATAGCCTATTTTACCATTAAATTTAATATTATGACAACAATAGATATTGATGCTTGACTTTCTTGTTTCATTAAAATTTTTCCCATAGAATTTCATCTCTAAATTTTCCTGTAGTCCATTATTAACAATGATCTAAAAATTAATTAGAAGAATGAAAAATGTATCATTTGGAACATAAATCAGTCACTAAAGATGAAAACATTTCAATTAGGAGCTAATTAGTCTAAAGTTTTTTTAAATGCACTTTTAAGTGAAAGTAACTTTATTAAACTTTATTGTAAAATGTTCTAATAATTTATACTCATTGTCTTTCTTTGGAGCTGACAAAGGATGCCAAAAGAAAAGCCGATTCTTCTTATTAAGGAAAGAGCAAGACTGAACACGGGCAGACTATGAAAGGATGTGTGCGACGTGAATCCCAAGGTAGCATTCCATCCCCTGTATCTAGGATGGGTGTGTGCCTCAGAAGCTAAATTCTCCTCAGCTGCAGAACAGCAGCTTTGGACAAACTTCCTCTGAAGAAGTCCTCAATCTCTTTCACAGAAGCAAGTGGAGGTAAATAGAGAAGATAAAGAAAAACTCAGTGGATTTAGAAAAAACCAACTTGCACCTATGCAATTTCCAAGGCATTATTAATTCTTTATTCAAGAGACCAAAAAAGTAATGAGCTTTTGCTGAATTCTGGGAAGCAGATAATTCAAAAAGATACGTTGCTCCAGACATAAAAATAGAAAAATCAAAAGAATTAATTGAGACAACTTGATTTGATGATCAAAAGTCAGGAACACTTTATAAAGAAAACTAGAGGCCCAATGCACAAAATTCGTGCAATAGTAGGCCTTCCTTCCCTCGGCTGCCGGCAACAGCTTCCCTCTGGCACCCAAAACCCAGGCTTCCCTCACAGAGGGAGGCTCTGCCCACCCGCTGCAGCCCGCTGGCCAGTGGCCTACGCCTCCCTCTGCAGGGCAATCATGGGGCAATGGCTGGGCCCCTGACCAATCGCACTGCACCTTCCTTGGCTGTCCTGGCACCAGTGGGTGTCATAGTGTGGTCCCAGATAGTTGTCCGGAAGGTCATTCCACTGTTCAGCCATCCAGTCTAATTAGCATATTATGCTTTTGTTATTATAGATGATTGGTAAAATATAACACAAAAGTAAGCATATTAGAATTTGATGTAAATAAGTGGGTTTTTTAAAATACTATGTGGTTATAGCACGTCATGTATAAGTACAGTAGGAGAAATAGTAAGCTTGCTAAGGGCATAACTAAACAAACAACACAATACAAAAGTGATTAACGCTAAAGTTAAACTCTAGCATTTGGTTTCTAACATCATCATATTGATAACAAGAAGAATAACTACTTTATGAGTATTAATGAATTAGAGAGAGTGAGATAAAGGTGGGGGTAAAGGTCATAATATAGGTACAACCTGGTTATCATCTTTTCTTTTCAGGTTGAAAACTGAAGACATTAAAGCAATAGTGTCATGGTTTTGACTCAGACAGACCTGAACTTGAGTCTTGCCTTTGCTACCTACACATGGTCATTATAAACCTCATTTTCTTCATTTGCAGAATGAGGTTGTTTAGTAGTTGTTTCATACAGTTGTTTTTAGGATAAAATTAGATAGTCCATTTAAATTATTTAGTGCAGTGCCTGGCAGACAGTATATAGTAAGTATTCGGTAACGATTCTTATTTATAAATCACAGGAACACACAAAATGAAAAAGAAAATGTATGGCTACTGTATGAGATTGTGGTTTTTTATTTTGTTGTGTTTCTTTTGTGATGTTCCCTAAGATGTCCTGCTGGGAGATTACATAAATTATGAAATCACCGAGTTCCACTAGCCAAACTCCCAATCTTGAGTCCTGGAGCAGGGCTCTGTCCCTAGTGCTCCAAAGTAGTGGGCTACCTATGCCCAGACAGGTAGCACTTTTTTTTAAAAAATATATTTTAATTGATATTTCACAGAGAGGAAGGGAGAGGGATAGAGAGCTAGAAACATCGATGAGAGAGAAACATCGATCAGCTGCCTCCTGCACACCTCCTGCTGGGGATGTGCCCGCAACCAATGTACGTGCCCTTGACCGGAATCGAACCCGGGACCCTTCAGTCCGCAGGCCGACGCTCTATCCACTGAGCCAAACCGGTTTCGGCAGGTAGCACTTTTTAAATTCACACAAAAGCTACATAGAAGTATAGGAGTACAGTAATATTCTATAGCCTTGTAAACAGTTCTGCCTCTTAAAGAGTCAGTCACTCCATTTCTGCTTTATGAATTACTATGGGTTCCTGTGTATAGCTTTTAATGCCTGGAGCAGTGGTTCTCAACCTTTCTAATGCCGCGACCCTTTAATACAGTTCCTCATGTTGTGGTGACCCCCGACCATAAAATTATTTTCGTTGCTACTTCATAACGGTAATTTTGCTACTGTTATGAATCATAATGTAAATATCTGTGTTTTCCAATGGTCTTAGGCAACCCTGCTAGTGGTTCTCAACCTGTGGGTTGCAACCCACAGGTTGAGAACCACTGCTGTAGAGCCTAAGACCATCAGAAAACACAGATATTTACATTATGATTCATTTGTCTGAGGAATGGCAAAGGGAAGTGCCTTTTACTGCAAAGTAAAAATCCTACTTACAAATTACAGAGTTAATCTGTCCTAGTTTCATGGATACTAGTGAAAGACACAAGATTCCTAAGTCAAAAACAAAAGATCTTTCATTATTCACAGCAAGAGAAGTAACAAGATTAACAGCATTTTCTGCTGATTATTTTAGCCACAGTTCTCACGGGGAATTGCAAAAAGGAGCAGGAGGTACCTGCACTTATAGCAGGTTTCATTACAGGAGAAAAATACTAAGCATGGGGAACCCAAATCTTTTATACCAGACAGTAAGAATGCCTGCCATTCCTTTGCTCCAGAGGAAGATACTATCACTATCATCTAAGGCTGTTTTTTTATATAAACACTAGAGGCCCAGTGTGCAGAATTTGTGCACTTGAGTAGCGGAGGGGTGTCCCTCAACCTGGCCTTCACCCTCTTGCAGTCCAGGAGCCCTAGGGGGATGTCTGACTGATGGCTTAGGCCCGCTCCCTCCGTGGAGCAGGCCTATGCCAGCAGTCGGACATCCGTAGTGTTGCCAAGGAGGTGGGAGAGGCTCCTGCCACTGCCACTGCACTCGCCAGCTGAGAGCCTGGCTTCTGGCTGAATGGTGCTCCCACTGTACTGACCACCACAGGGCAGCTCCTGCACTGAGTGTCTGCCCCATGGTGGTCAGTGCGTGTCATAGCAACTGGTCATTGAGCCATTCAGTCAATTTGCATATTAGCCTTTTATTATATAGGATATTTGCGAAGATAGTCTACACAAAGGACAAACCGGGCTTCCGCTTGTGGAGAATTATTTCCCTGTGATAGAGACATTGGGAGACTTCTCTAAAGGAAATATCACTTTTATCCATTAGATGTACAGTTTATTTTTGTAAAGTTGAATAACATTTTATTTTAATAAGGATTGGCAATCTTTATGAAAAATAAAATCAAAGTGTTTATATATCCTTGCAGAAAGAAGTATTTAAGGCAAATTGTTCTCAAAACATGAAGTGAAGAACCTGAAAATCTAAGTTTCCATGTACATTTTGGCACAGGTATTAAAGGTTGATTATCTTTACCTATTTTTCTTTGAAAGAATCACTTTTAAAACAACAATTGCAATATAGCTAGAGTGACTGCCTTTATAAAATTATAGCCAGAAGATTATGTTTTAAAACAAAAGTAAATTGTATCAGTTAATCTTCACAGTGAAAAGATGACAACCAAAAATAAGTAAAAAAAGATAAATGAGATAATTATAGCTAAAGATGTTAATTACAATTAAATGTTTTTTACAGATATGTAAGTGAAAGACAAAAAACAAAGAGAAAAATAGACCCTCTAATAAGTAGGGGGATAAAATTAATGATGCTATAAAACACTTGAGTTATTAAATTCCTCCCTTTTATCAGACTTAAACAAGAAAAAGGTGAGGAAAACAAATGTAGACATTTAAAAAACAATGAAGAATGCAAAAAAAAAAAAATGCCATTGTTCTTTTTCTTACCAAGCCAGTATGGGAAAATTTGAAAACCATTTATAAGAAGTAGAATTATGGCACTTAAATGCATGAGCACTAAGTAAGAAATGATGAGTATACTTAATGAACTACTGTCTTTTAAAGAATCATGAAGAAGTTAGTAGGTATAAAATGACTGGGAAGGATAAGTGTTTGCAGTAAAAAAAAAATCCAAATTGAAGGTAAATAACTCAAAGGACAAGTGGCACATTCTTCTGGTGTAGAGCAAACCAAATAGAAAGAAATGCTTGATGACAATGAAGTAAGGTGAAGAAAGTGGCCACTCAACTTAGAGTATGAAATACTAGTAGACCCAAGTAAATAAGTTTAATAAGAAAAATAATAAATCAAACTGGAACAAGTAGAAAGTACCTTAAATTCTAGATAGATTTTTTTTTTTTAATTATAAAATGACTAGAGGCCCGATGCATGAGATTAGTGAACAGGGGCCAGGGAGGGAGGGTTCCCTCAGCCCAGCCTGCACCCTCTCACAGTCCAGGACCCCTCGGGGGATGTCCATCTGCCAGCTTAGGCATCCCTCTCACAGTCCAGGGCTCTCCCAGTCCAGGACCCCTCACTCCTTACCACCTGCCTGCAGTGGAGGCAGGAGAAGCTCCCGCCACCACCTCTGTGCTGGCCACCACCAGGAGCTCACTGACCACTAGGAGGCAGCTCCTGCGTTGAGCATCTGCCCCCTGATGGTCAGTGCGCATCATTGCAACCATTTGTTCTGCCATTTGGTCGATTTGCATATTACTCTTTTATTATATAGGATTAAGCATCATTTTACAACAAGTGGTTTTTCCAAAGAGAGAATGATTGGAGTCTAGTAAAAATTAATTTTGATAGTACATCTATAAATAACCCTGTGGAAAAATGAAAGATGTCATTCTCCTTAAAGACTCCAACTCACATGGGTGCAAATAAAATTATGTGTTAAAAAAGCTGAAGGAGAGGGCACATAACTAAAATAAAATCTTTAAAACAACAAAATAATAATGATAGCATAAGGAAAGGTAATTCCACAGGGACTGATCTTTTGACATGGAAAGAAGGCAATCAAAACTTTCCTCATTTAGCTCAAACTTGTTTGATTGAGCATCTGTTAGCGAAGAGTTGGAGCTAATCCATGCTGCCTGGGGAGGGCCAATTGTCAAATATCAGATAATTTGCAAGAAGGAAGCTAAAATGTTGGTGGTTTGATATCGGCCACAGTGGGAGTATTTACAACATGGAAATCACCCCCATGTGATCAGGATGATTTTTCTCCAGCAATTTGTTGTGTTTTTCATTAGCCACCACTGCAGTTTCTACAAGAGAGGACTTCCTATTGTGGGCAGACTGTGCAATGTTAACAAGTGACAAAGCTTAGTCTAAACCAGCCGTGGGCAAACTACGGCCCGCAGGCCGGATCCGGCTGTTCTATCCGGTTCTCTTGCTCTCCCCTCCGCTCCTTTACTTTGAATTTATATTAGTTCACACAAACACTCCATCCATGCTTTTGTTCCGGCCCTCCAGTCCAGTTTAAGAACCCATTGTGGCCCTCGAGTCAAAAAGTTTGCCCACCCCTGGCTGTCTTCTCTATTCAGGACCAAATTTTAAAATTGGAAATAACAAACTTACTTTGTTAAACAGGGAATTATAATCTAAGATAATACAGCTTGATCTGCCTGGAATTTTAAAGTAGGTTATTTTTCTCAATTATATAAACAATTTTCATTGTTAGAAAACGAAAAATTTAAAACATCTATAATCCTATAGCCAAGAAGTAAACATTGTTAATATTTTAATGTATGACATTAAAGTCTTAAAAATATATTTTTATATATTCTGTTTGGAAACCTACTTTTTATACACATTTTAGCTGCATAGCATTTCACTGTGATCATCCCTCTGTTTCAACCACTGTATTCATTCCTCCATAGGTGGTTATTTAGAATATTTCTTATATTTGGCTGTGATTATAAATAAAGTTCCGGTGAATGTCTCTGAATGTTGAGTTGACCAGTGCATGCCTGCTTGTTACTATAAAATACTTGGCCAGAAGAGGAATTAGGGAGACTAAGGGAATAAACATTGTTACGGCTTTTCTGTATGTTACAACAGTGTTGCCCAGAAAGATGGTCTGAATCTGTACTTCCTTCATCTGTGTACATGAGTGCTCGTCTCCCCATAGCTGCCTGGCATGGATCATTATTTTTAGGAAACAGGTCAAAGAGTCAGCATCTGTAAATGTTTCCTGAGTCTGAGGCCAGGGATACCCTACTATTGAAAGTTGTCTGTTTCCAGGAGTAATACATCATGTACCCAGGTCTCAAATTGTCCATCTGAAGTCCATTTGAAGAAAAGTTGGAAATTTCCCCCAGGTGCTTCAAATAATTCAAAATGTATCTTGTTTTCTTTTTCCCTCTTCAATTGCTTTATACTTTCAGACCAATTTGTCTTTAGATGAGGCAGGCTCTCCAGCCTTATCACTGCAGTGAATCTCGAGCTCAGCATGTACTAAACCAATACTTGGCAGTAGGTATCGCCAGTGTTGTTACCCATCTTTCCTAAGTAACTTAAGGCTTTCATGTTGACTGATAGGCACAGACGTTTCACATTTCTTACCTTTATGTCTTCATTTACAAGTAAGATCTGACCAAAATCCAGTACTTGCTGAACTCTCAAAGCTGACAAAACCGGTATTTTGTTTTAACCTGAAAATCTTATTATTTAAAGTAAGTTTAAGTATAACAAATAAATTTAATTAATAGCCATATGCATTTCCTTTACTGTGAGTTGACCATTAACATTTTTTTCTTTTTGTGGGAGAGAAAAAAAAATAAGCATAACTCTCACTGGATAGCTAATTAGTTCTCAAGACCTGCAATTTTTGCCTTTTTCTTGATGTTAGATTTGTCTCCTCATGTCCTTCCCCATTGTTATTTTCTCTGTCGTCTCTCTCAAGCTGCAGCTGGTTTCACTGCTTGCAAGCTGCCTGTCCAATGCTGCAAGAGTAATTGTTCTAAAATCATTAAAAACTAATCATGCTATTCTTTTATTTCAAATTCTTTATTGGCTCCCTCTGATTTTCTACCTTTAATCTGGTTTCTAGTCTCTAGTTGCATTTTCCTCCCAGATCTATCTATGCATTGTATGCTGTAAAATCCTTGAATTCTATTCAGTCTTGTAATAGCCCAAATTTCTACCCCTTCTATGGGCCTTTGTTTCTTTCTCTTTAAAATACATGCAAACATTGGTTATGCTTATATTCATGCATACAAGTCCTTTGGTTGATCTCTTACCCTCCCTCTCACCCTCCCCTGCCTTCCCTATGAGGATGGATAGTCTTTTCAATGCTTCTATGTCTCTGGGATCTATTTTTGTCCATCAGTTTATGTTATTCATTATATTCCACATATGAGTGAGATCATGTGATATTCATCTTTCTCTGACTGGCTTATTTCACTTAGCATAATGCTCTCCAGGTCCATCCATGCTGTTGCGAATGGTAAGAGTTCCTTCCTTTTTACAGCAGCATAGCATTCCATTGTGTAGATGTACCACCATTTTTTAATCCACTCATTTGCTGATGGGCGCTTAGGCTGTTTCCAAATCTTAGCTATGGTAAATTGTGCTGCTATGAACATAGGGGTGCATATATCCTTTCTGATTGGTGTTTCTGTCTTCTTGGGATATATTCCTAGAAGTGGGATTACTGGGTCAAATGAAAATTCCATTTTTAATTTTTTGAGGAAACGCCATACTGTTCTCCACAGTGGCTGCACCAGTCTGCATTCCCACCAGCAGTGAAGGAGGGTTCCTTTTTCTCGCCATCCTCTCCAGAGCATGTCATGTGTTGATTTGTTGATGATAGCCATTCTTACAGGTGTGAGATGGTACCTCGTTGTCATTTTGATTTGCATCTCTCGGATGATTAGTGACTTTGAGCATGTTTTCTTTCATATGTCTCTTGGCTTTCTGTATGTCTGCTTTTGAAAAGTGTCTATTTAGGTCCTTTGCCCATTTTTTTAATTGGATTTTTTATTTTCCTTTTGTTGAATTGTATAAATTTCCTATAAATTATGGAGATTAAACCTTTGTCAGATGTCACATTGGTAAATATGTTCTCCCAAGCAGTGGGCTCTCTTGTTGTTTTGTTGATGGCTTCTTTTGCTGTGCAGAAGCTTTTTATTTTGATGGGAGCAGCCAGGGAGAGTTCAATGGAGGGAAAAGGAGACATATATAAGCTTTAAACAATGAACAATTTAAATTTAAAAAATAATAATTAAATTTAAAAGATAATAATTAAATTAAATTTTAAAAATACATATAAACAAACACAGTACACAGGGAAATTGTCCAGTGAAACCTTCTAACTTCTATTTGATTACGAATTCCTATTGACTCACAAAAATGTATATTAATTTCATATACTCATCCATTACATATTTTTACAAAAGCTACTATGTTCTTTCCTTCATTCTTCACTTGAATTATTGGCTTTAGGGGACCTTTGCTGGGCATTTGATTCACTCTTACTTAAATTTCACTGTATAAAATACAGGCTGAAAAAGATGAAGGGATTAAGATGTACAAATTGGCAATCACAAACTAGTCATGTAGATATAAAGTAATCAATAATAATAGTAATTATGTGTGCTCCTAGGTGAATATTAGACTTATCAGAGGGAATCACTTCATATGGTATATAAATGTCTAATCACTATATTATACACCTGAAACTAATATAATATTGTTTGTCACCTGTAATTGAAAAAATAAAAATATAATTGGAAAATGATATAGGCTGAAAAAACATAAAATAATGTGGTACTACATATAATTATCAATAACTAATAGCTTACTAAGACCCATTAGGTGCTTTAGTACACACAGAAAATAGAAATAGAAATAGAATTCTTTAAAACAACGCTGGTCCATGGACCATGTTTTACTTGACCACAAGATGAATACAGAAATTGAGAGTGAATGTTTAGAACCTTTTATAACAATTTGACATTTACATAATGCCTAATCCAAAATGTATTTTAGTTAAATGTAACAACAAAAAGTTGGGGCTTGTAAAAAAATAAATAATGTCTGATACAATTTGTTTTTGGATCCTGGTCATGATATCCCTTTGATATGTGTGTCATTTACAGACTACTTGGTGAGAATACTCTCTGAATATTCATCAACTTCATTAATGAAACATGGTGACCTAGACAAGTCAAATAATACCCATGGTAAATCACTAGAAGCCTTCTATATTGACGTTAATTTATTATCAGCATTTTAGGAATATTTTATTTAGCTAGTTTCTAGGTCTAATTATGCCCTTACCCCCTCCAAATTTTCCAACAGTATATGATGAAAAAAGTCAAATATTGAGCAGAAATTAACTTCTACATATTCCAGGCCTTCCAAATTACCTAATATTCTCATCCAGTATCTTTTTTCATAATAAAAGTTTGAGATGAGTTTTCTTCAATATTATTTACCCAGGTATTCACATGTCATTCTTTGAATAAATTATTTTACATTTCTTATAATCTCTGGCTTCTTCAAATTCTTATTGTATATATAATAGGTCCATTTACTTAAGAATTCACTATAATTTTCAGAATGCGCATGTGTGTGCGTGTGCGTGTGCGTGTGTGTGTGTGTGTGTGTGTGTTGTTTCCTGTTCATTCATTTTATAACCTCCATAGAATTAGAAATTATGATTTTGTATCTTCTTATATAAAGATTTCTAGACAAACTTAAAAGTTCTAGACCCAGAAAAGATAATGAAAAAGATATTTGATGTTTTATTAAATGTGTTGATCACAATGAAACATTTATTATCTTTCCCATTTGACTCCTGGAAGACTGTGAGTTGCCTCATAGTTTACCTCTAAGCACACTCTTTCTCAGGAAACTTTATCGTTGACAATCGCTAGATATCCACACTTTCAGTAATGAGAAAAAAAACTTATTTTTAGTATGTGTAATAAAAAAGGGAGAATGATAGACCAATGTATCATCTCAATATTAATGGATAGGGAGATGTGATGTAGAAGAACAATTAAAGCTGTATTTCGTTTTCAAATAAAATACATGCCCAGCCTGGCTAGGTGGCTCAGTTGGTTGGAGCATCATCTGGTACACCAAATGGTTTCAAGTTAGATTCCTGATCAGAGCACATACTTAGATCGTGGATTCAATCTCCAGTGGGGGTGCATGCAAGAGGCAACTAGTTGATGTTTTTCTCTCACATTGATGTTTATCTCTCTCTATTTCTCCTTGCCTTCCACCATCCCTTTCTCTCTAAAAAGAAAAGAAAACATTTCTTCAGATGATGATTAAAAATAATGAATTTTAAAAATAAAATACATGGCTAGCACTGGTTTAAAGAGGAAGGAAAACCAAGTGGGTTTTGATTTTCTAAAATTACTAAAGATTAAACTGTTGTACTGGCTTCATGACACCAAAAAAGTGGGATAATTTAGTGGTCTATTTTGAGTAAGACTCTATTCTGTAATTTTGGAATGAATTGTAGAAATGTGCACTTGATAGATGTTAGAGAAACAGTGTAAAGATATCAGGTTTGTGTTACATCAAATGTCTACAGTTTGCATTTTTTTTCATGAAACAGGCAACATCTGAATCACAACAGCAGCTCCTGAAATACACTATATATTGTAGTAATAGTGTGTCACATTAACTATGGGGACATATATTTGCTGAAGAAAATGAAATGTTTATACTTCTTTAGTACCTTAAAACCGGGGTCGGCAAACTGCGGCTCGCGAGCCATATGTGGCTCTTTGGCCCCTTGAATGTGGCTCTTCCACAAAATACCACGGCCTGGGCGAGTCCATTTTGAAGAAGTGGCATTAGAAGAAGTTTAAGTTTAAAAAATTGGGCTCTCAAAAGAAATTTCAATCGTTGTACTCTTGATATTTGGCTCTGTTGACTAATGAGTTTGCTGACCACTGCCTTAAAATATTGTATTTATCAGAATTTGACCCTAGATAGTCTGTTAAATTGGAAAACTGACTAGCCCTAGGCTTGTTATGATATTAATAATATCTAGAATTATTATGCCAATACACAAGAATAATTGGTTTAATTTCTAAAGAGAAATTAAGTGTTATTATGCTATGAATACACTCTGAGCTAGCATTAATGAAGCATAACATTAGTCAAGAATGTGACATATAGATGGTTGCTTGAAATTAAAAAAAATGTTTTAATAAAGGACATGGCATTTAAAAAAGATATACTTGAAAATATTTACAGGCTGACTCATAAATATTTTAGAATGATAATTGACATTATTTACTTATATATTTTATATTATGCTTGCAGATTCTAGTATTTTTTACTTACAAATTTGAAATTAATTTTCAGTTGTTTTTCCAAGAAACCCTAACTGATAGTTAACCTCATCTCAGCTTCCTCCCATTATCCTACTCTTTGTCCCTGTTTGCTTCATTGATGCCAGAGTGACCTTTTCAAATTGCAAATATGATCATCTAAGTCTTTTTCTTTTTTTTAATTCTTTATTGTTAAAAGTATTACATAAGTCTCCTTTTTCCCCCATTGACCTCTCCTGAGCCGTCCCTGCCCCCCCCCCCCCACTCCCGCACAAATCCTTTTCTTTTAAGCTTTGACAACAACCCATGTCCCACATGGTTAAGTCCAATGCCTTAGCATTCCCAGCTTTCACAGGCCACACTCCTATTTTTCAGTCCTGGCCTTAGGCTTCTTCTTCCTGATGCAATCTATGAAATAGAGACAAGATGCACAGCCGGGAAGCCTCCTTTGATTTCTTCTCCCACTTGAAAGTGGAATTAATGACTCACTCTTCTCATCACCCTGAGCTACCACAAAACTCTCTTTCTCTTGTATATACAATTATTCAATAATCAGAGCAATATCGAAAGTATAAATCTTACAGGGTCTTCAATTATTTACTAAAAGCAATTCAGTTGTTTCACTTCACATTTATTGTGCAAAGATTATAGCTTATCACTGACAGTTTTTTTTTTTTTTCTCCTAAATTCAGACTAGATTGAGGTGAAAAGGGAGACTGCTTGTCCTCACTAATGTACCACCTGTGATTTCTGCTGGACTGGAAAATCACTGTGGGTATACTTTGTGTCTTCTTCCCCTAAAATACCTGTATCTTACTTTATATACATTAGGGACTCAGTAGCTACCTTTTCTGTTTGTTAGCCTCCACAGCTCTCTCACATTTTAGTGGCACTAAAATGTGAAACTCTTGTCTCCTATCATTTTTCCGAATGCAATGCCTAGTATTCTTTCATTATGTTTCTTATTTCTTTTTGTTTAGTTTAACCACAGCATATTTTTATTGTTGGCTACCAAGACTTAAACTCATATTCAAGCTTAAGGAAAATGGTGAGGCTTATGTTAGGATCCACACTGACTTGTCCCCCAAATTGTGGAGATCCAAGACAGTTGGCCAATCTCTTTTCTAGAAGTAAAGTAACATCAGAGGGAGGATGGCGAAAGGGTCAAGGTAGAGACTCTCTTAAATTCTCCAAGTAGAAAAAATACTATATTGACATATCAAATAATTGAAATTAATGAAAAATGAAAGTTTCCTTTTTCATTTGCATTACACCCTAGCAGAAAGGGGTTTCGGCATTGTGTCATAACCTATTTCTACTTTTCTCTCTTCTTTAAATTCTCAGAGTCAAGATGATATTTCATTAAACATTGTTGGATTACATATATTGCCCAGTCTCTAGTTCAAACTGTTTTCTAGACAGAATTTATTTTTTTGTGGAGTTATGACACTTTTCAGAAGGGGGCAGTAGGGAACAGCATAACTAGGAGACATCAAAGGACTTTCTGGAAGAAATTTAGCAATATGCATCCAACTGTTTCAGACAACACACAATGAATGACTTCTCCATATTAAGCACTTTCTGGGTAGTAAGTATGTATTCAAACATAGTCCTATAGGACAAATACAGTCCTATCTAGGTAAAGATCAGTTGTATGGCAATACATCTATGTGAACCAAAAATGACATAAATAAATCTATGTAAACCACTCAACAGCCATCATGATAAGTTATATACAAAGCACTACAGGAACAGAGAGAGGGTTATTTATTAATAAGATAGGAGAAAAAATGAGAACTTAACACTTGAGCTGAGTTGAGGTTGTTGAGTAAGAGAGGTAAAGAACTGCAGAGAAAACAAAAGGAAAATGAAAGTTTGACCTTTCATTGAAGAAATACAGGAAGACACACATGTTATGAGGGTGGTGGTAAGAGAGAAGATAATCCTATCTAATAAAGAGGAAATATGCTAATTGATCATTATGCCCTCACAAAGATAGCGGTGCCCACAGCCAATAAGGAGGGAATATGCTAATTGACTGCCACGCCCTCAAAGATGGCAGCAACCACAGCCACAAGATGGTGGCACCCAGTTCCCTCAGCCCTGCTGGGGTGGCAGGCACACAGCACGGTCAGGCCCACCCCCAGGTGGGTCTAGCCACTCCGCGCGCCTGCTTTCAGAGTCCCCCAGTCCCCTTAGCACCTCAGCTGCCCAGGGCCGGCCCAAGGCGCAGGCAAGCCGTGGGTGGTGACTGCCCAGCCGCCCAGGGTTGCCCAAGGCTCAGGTAACCAGGGGCGGCCGTGGCTTGTGCTGCTGGCAGTGGTAGCAGCAGAGGTGTGATGGAGGCGCCGCCTTCCCCCTGATCGCCAGGTCACCTCCCGCCCCTGAGGGCTCCCAGAATATGAGAGGGGGCAGGCTGGGTTGAGGGACCTCCCCTCCAGTGCATGAATTTTCATGCACCAGGCCTCTAGTATACAATGAAATGAGAAAAACAGGCTGGAGACCAACTGTGAAGACACTCTGGGTATGAAAAATGAATTTATGTGAATTTTTCAGAGAGCCATTAAAATATTTTTATTACTATTATTTTAATTTGGGTAACAAAGGGGGAAATGTAAGTTTGGGCTGAAGTTTAATTTCAGTTCTAATAATTGGAAGTACCAATGACACTTTCTAGGAGATTATAAGTAAGCAGGTCCAATACATGACCTGGAGTTCAGGAGCAGGCCTGGACCTCCAGGTACTGGAAAATTACTTACTTGTAAGTAGTAGTTGAAGGCACTGGCTTAGATGAGATCAGCAATGAAGGTTGTTTATAGCAAGCAATACAAAGGGAAAGAAAAATATAAGTCTTTCAGAAATTTATTTTCTTTTACTGAGAAAATATATATGTGGATATTTACTTAAAGGAAGTAATTCTAAATCCAGAGAAAGTTCTGTGCTCAAAACTATTCATCACATTCTCAGAGACAATTGTTGAGATGTCCGCACAGCACTTTTCTTACAACCATTTGCCCAAATCCATAAGGGGGGATCTCTCCCAACCTGCCCTGTTTGGATATTGCTCATTAGAGTTAGGCAGACACCTGACACAAATGAAGTCAACCAGATTTTCTCCTTCTTGAAAATTAAATGGAAGGACGTGGAGGTGTAGAGTTGGGAGTAGAATTTATGTCAACAGCTGAGTAAAGAAGAAAACATGAAAACCATTTCCTATGGAGAGCCTGAGATCTGTCCCAGGGTCAGACCTAACTGGAAACATTGTACAACTTTCCCTTGAATTGTAAAGTGCACATACCTAAAAACTATTCCTCCTTTATTTTCCTAAGTCAGTGTGGCTTCTGTTATTTACAACCAATGTACCTTAACTAAAAATACATTGTTCATTACAGAGAAGAAGTTGAAGTATATCATTGTAATGATGGTCTAGCAATAGAATTTTTATATTTATTACAATGCAGAAAGGGGTTTTGGCATGGTGCCATAACCTATTTCTACTTAAATATGTAGAAAATCTTATAATGCATAGACATACAAAAACTAGTATACTGAAAACCTGCTCATATCATATAATGATAATTATTTTACAGCTATATTGAGGAACAAAAATCAAGTGCTGATAGAAAATGTTTGGGAGATTTTCAAAAATTTATGTTAAAACACTTAATTTGTAATAAGACTTTAAAAAGTTTGATTTATATTTAAATATTTAGTAATCTGATTGATTTTTGATCATGAAATGCATGATTATAACAATAAAAGTAATAGAAAAATGCAAGTAAAAGTGGGTTTCACACTCATTTAAGATAACCCCTGGAGTAAGGGTTTAATGTAAATACATATCATACTTAATGCCTTCGATTTTTTTCATACACACAAAAAGAGAGGTAAAAGCCATTAAAAGAAAGAATTTGTATGCATATACGCATAATACATGAACGCAGATAATAGGGTGGTGAAGGCCTGGGGCAGGGGGCTGGGGGAAGACTAAAAGGGGTCAATGGGGGGAAAAGGGGACATATATATTACTTTTAACAATAAAGATTTTTTTTTAAATAAAGGCCTCTTTCTTTAACAAGATATTCTGGATAAAACATTATACTTTTTCTGTTGTTCTCAAGTGAAATCCATCCTAAAGTCATATTCTTCTCAGCCCTAAGAAACACACAGAAAATGGAGAAATGGACGGCAGCGCCGCTCATCTCTCCCACACTCTTCTCCTTTCTTGCCTGAGCATTACTGAATACCACTCTGAGCAGCCACATGCCAGAGAAGCAGTGATAGTCTTCCAGTGTGGCTTCATCACAAAATTTTGTTACTTCCCCTGAGTGCAAAAATCTGTTTGAGAATTATAGAATTGGGTAAAAATTATTTCAATATATATTTTAAAAGAACACAATGCAAGTATGTATTGCTCATGGATGAATGTCTGTCTTTTCTCTAGGTGGAGTCCTGTAATTCAGGTAATGAAAAATACTCATGTTTCTGTCACTTTAATAAAATTAATAAAAAAGGAACACACATTAAAAATAAACAATAATTTAGTCACAATATAAAATTTAATGATTATGTATATTATGCTGAGAAGGCTAAAAGGCTAATTCTAATGTAACCCTGATGTTTGGGGGGCTAGCAATCTGAATCTATGCCAGTAATCTAATGTACATTCTTGATAAGCTGTAATTAAGTCACTGCCCATTTCCTCTATAATCTGGTCTTGCAAGACCTGTTACCTAAATGCTCCCATTTTACAGAGGCCATAAACCATGAACAATACACAACTGGCATATCAGCAATGGCACCAGGCCAGGCCCTTAGATATGATCTCAAGACCCCCATCCCAACCCATGGGGCATTTTGCAAAGCCCACAAAAGGTCTGGAAGTCCCCATTCATATTTGGGGCACAAAGAAACCAAAACCAGATAAAAGAAGGGCTTCCACCATATTGGTTTGCTCAGACTTTGGAGGCAACTTCTCTGCGACTGCTGGTGTAATAAAGCTGTGTAACCCCATTTCTCTAAGCATTGCTTGGATTTCTTCGGTCTTCTACAACAATGCTAGTCCTTTTTAAAACAGGAACTTTAGGGGAATATAGGCAGGCTTAGGGAATTTTTAGAATTGAGGTCCAAGGAAAAACAAAGGGCTGCAGACTGGGAGAAGGTACATTTCCATAACACAAGGAAGCCAGGTGCAGCTTCATTTCCATAACACAAGGAAGCAGCAACAGGTATATTTCCATTAGACAAGGGAACTGGAAGTAGCCAAAAAAGGTTTATATTTACAAAATAAAGAAGGAGGAAGAAAGCCCAGAAGGAATGGAAGGACTATGAGGGAGGAGGGCCTCAGGAATCACTATAGTAACCGATTCAAAAGGGAATATTGACCAATCAGAGGGGATATCAGAACACAGGAACTGCAGCCTTTATAAACCATGGAAACAGTAAGTCTGTGGGACTCTTTCTACCTTCCCATGTGGGAGTCAGTACTTGTTCTTCAATAAATCTCTATCTTTGCTATACTACCCTCTGTCCGTGGATTCTTTCTTAGACTCCGGCGGACAAAGAATCTAGGTTCCAGTCCAAAAATTCCCTATCACTTTGCTGAAAATACAGTTAAATATTTCTGAACCTAGAGCTTATGTAGAATGATGTCCACACATACTCGTGACTGGATTGAATGAGGCTTTCTTGAGGCATGGCATCTGAATTTGGCTGTAAAAAATGAGTAGGTGTTTGTTATGTAGAGGAGCAATTACAGGCTGAAGGAACCATCTATATAAATGCAGGCAAGTGTGAAATTTTTTCCTGAATTGAAGAAAGCATCTTGCACAAAAAAATATTTATGTTTGTCATATTTTATATGTATTTTTGCCATTAATATAAATCTGGAAGCCTGCCATTCCCAATGAAAGAAGATAAACAACCAGGCTAAGAATCTCCAAACCATAACTTTTTTCACAGCTTTAAACAAACCTAAATAAAATAATCTGGGCAAATAAAAGCAGCAACATCTTACATACTCCTGTTTTGCATTGCTCACATATCTGTGACTTTCATCAAAACCAGCAAGTGACTGGAAGCACAGTAAAATGGCTAATAATTACTAAGCAATGCTGAAGCAACAAATAAACCTGAAAATCTCCATAAATATAATGATGCTGATGAGGGTGCCACACTTCACTTGTTTTGCTCTTATCCAAGTAAGAGCTGAGGGGTCTAGGCTGCTCTACTCTCTTGGAACCTTTCACTTCCAGCCCATTAGATAACAGAGCACACACGTGGAAAAGGTATAGCTCCACATGAGAGACTTGCCTACCAGTGATAGATCACTTCTGTCTACCTGTTGTGGAGGGGAACCAGAACAAAACCCCACTTGATGCCAGGGGGCTGAGAGATATTGTTTTATTCTAAGCCCAGGAAAATGAAATAGTTTGGTGACTATGCTATTGTTTTTCCCTCTATAACCATCAGTTCTAATGGAGTCTTTACAAATAAAACATCATAAGAATAAAATAAATAAATAAACAAATAAGTAAATAATTTAGGATTATCAATAATCCCACCCTGAGTGACATTAGTATCAAGATTTTAGTGTTTTCATTCTATAATTTTTCTAAGTGTATATTCTTCTAGTAAATATAAAATTGTGTGAAAAGTTTTGAGTAGATTTTTATTACTTAGGTTGTAATGTGCATGCCCCATTATACTAGTATTATACTAGAGGCCCAGTGCACGAAATTCTTGCACAGGAGGGTGTCTCTTAGCCTGGCCTGCACCCTCTCCAATTTGGACATCCCTCTTGCAATCTGGAACCACTGGCTCCTAACCACTCACCTACCTGAGTGCCTGATCACCCCTAACCGCCTCTGCCTGCCTGCCTGATCACCCCTAACTGCCTCTGCCTCAGCCCCTGCCACTGTGGTTTTGTCCAGAAGGACGTCCGGAAGATGTCTGGTTCTATCCGGTCTAATTAGCATATTACCCTTTTATTAGTATGGATGACATATATTTGAATATATTACATATATGTAACTGAAAGACTTCATATTATGCTAGCATATGTATAAACTATCATTTAGTTAACTATTCTTATCATTGAATATTTGTCTCCAAATTTTAATTATAATACAGTGATGCTCTCTATAAAAATATATGAATTTCAGATTATGTCCTTGGGATAAATTCAGAAAGGTGAAATTCTTCTGTCAAAGTACATAGATATTTTTAAGGCAGAGTAATGCTATTTCAATATTGCCTTCCAAAATTCTTCAATTTAAAATCCTACCAGCAGTGTAGGAGAGAGTGCAGCATCCAAACCTATAGTTGGTTCTGATTCAGCAACCTGATCCTTAAAACTGAAAACATCCAGCCTATACCACAGAGCATATGAAATCCAAGGCAAGAGGAAAATGAAAACCTACTCCCTTTTGTCTATATAATGAACATGAATTTGATTTTCCTACTATAGATGTTCTCCTATGATCTAATTGCTTTTCACAAGACCACCTGAGTAATTGGGATTGCAAACCATCACTTTCTATAAAGTAATCCAGTGATAAAAAAAAAAAAATCTAAGACTTATGGTTAAGATCAACTTTATGTCATTATTGTATTCTCTTCCTCCCACTCTGTATATATACACAGAGGTGTATATATATTTGGTGAGGTTGGAGAGGGAGAATATAAATTCTGACTCTTCTATCAAGTATCCACCCAGCTCCACGAATTCCTCTGATTTTCATCACTTGGCTATAGTAAACATTTTGTTTTGCAAAGCTTCCTTCATAAACATGGCTAGACATGCCAGTAGCTATTATTTCACTCAATCTAGACATCTTAAAGATCTGCCCATGTTTTCAAGTAATCATAATGTTTGTGTGTTTTCCTGATGGGGGTATAGTTTTTCTGCCCTTGATGATGATTGCAAGTTAGTGAACAATTAATAATGTATGTGCATCTGTTTTAGTGAGTATAGTCAGATTGGGTTTAGGCACATACTGAATGAATTCAGCTGTGATACAGACTCTTTTCCTCAGTTTCAAAAAAAAAAAAAAAAGAAATCCAGAAAAATGGCATTTATCAGAATTGTTGACCATTCTTGATATACTAGTATTTTGAACAGAAATACACATCTGTACAAATTATTCCACGAACTTTGATTTATTTTTCTTTTGAAAAACCCAAATTTTATGCCCTAAAGTTATCAGTACTTGGCTTTATAAATGCCACTGACAATTAACATATGAAATAGAATGAAATTGCTGAACCTACATAGAAATTGCTATTTCCTTTTCATTTTTTCTGGAGAGTCCAGGCATTAATAAGCAGCTGCTTTGAAAAATGTTTTTACAGCTTAATATCTGTAGCTTGTACTTGATTCCTTTGTCAAGCACCTGCTTCCAAACTGGCTGTAGTACACAGTGATGTTGCTATGTGTTTAGAGAGCAAAGGGGAGGGAAATCCCAGTGTGATGATGGTGGGACATGCTCACAAATGGCTCAAGTAGGCTAAAGGAAAAGGTTGTAAATCATGATCTGAATGAGATTGATGATGTTTGTGGAATATTCTCTCAGGATGTCAAAGAGGTGTTTGTTCCTGAGACTTAAGAATTGTTTTTGTGGAAGGCTTTTATCATTGAAGTTGATGATGTGTCTGAAACCAAAGGATAGAGAGAGGCAGAAGAGAGCGAAAGAGGAGAGACAGAGAGAGAGAGAGAGAGAGAGAGAGAGAGAGAGAGAGAGAGAGAGAGAGAAACAAATGTTGGCAATAGCACAATGATTTGTATTTCTTTGCATGACAAAAAGTTTCATCATCCATCCCACTGACAGCTGTGATTTGTTAAAGTTTTCTTCATGGTGTTTGTTATACAAACCAGGAATTTATTGTTTTGTGATTTGCATCTTTACTTACAAAGTATATGGAGTCCATAGTATTTAGGTACACTATAAGCATTAGACCTACTTTAAATACAGTAGGAGACCATTTTTAAGCACAGATCCTTGGCGTATAATAAATTAGTTCTTTTGGAAGAGGCTGGCTTTTCTTTTATGAGGTGTTAAATAAGGATGGCCTCACCAATGCAAAAACATTGACTAAATTGGCACACAGCAAACACAGCCCCATAATTGAGTGTTTCATTTAGCAGTGTATCACACATGCACATGGACTAGTATATGGGATTTTTAAAAAGGGATTTGGGGAGAACACATGAAATTTCTAACTAAATTTATGAGTCTAAAAGCTCTTATTAAAAAAGAGACTTGTTAAAAGAAAAAGATGACAAACTTAAAGTTATGGTAAAATCCGTAAGAATTTTGTTTATGTTTGTTTTTTTACTGATTTGTTGGGAGAATTTTCGTTAAGCAGTTATTTATAGCATAAAGTAGAACTTTAAAGATAGTATATTGTACTCTAAATCCACTTTCAATTACTCCCCTAAATCCACCTTATAAAACAATAAAACATGTTATGGAATTATACTAAACAGTATAAGGGTTCCTGAACTGTGAAGCATATACGGGCTTCACAA